>NC_056688.1:28942500-29264444 GCF_018350215.1 Panthera leo
TGGTACATTTACATGGCCTCATACATTTTGTGATGTATATATGTTGATGTACAAAGTACACATTCATAATTTAAATATAGATAAACATACACATATTAGAGGGTGCATCTCAAAACCTGTTTTGACTAGTAGAGGTACAGAATCCAAAACTTTTGGAAGCCACTGCTCTAGTACCCTCATTCTTTATTATCAACCACCCAGATTCTCTCTGACATTGACTCTACTCAACCTCCCCACCTCTCTCCACCCTCTCCCCTCTTGATTCCTCATAGTATACATTGATTTTCTCTAAGACATTTTAAAGGTTTCTCTGCTTTGCTCATTTTAAAAGTCTTATAACAGTATAGAACCAAGAACTAAACCACCAGACAAGAAGCCTTTCCTTTTCAAAACTTGGGTGAAATGGAAGTGCAGGGAGAATATTGTGCCTTGGTGATTACTCATTCTTTAATATGTTGCTTTCTCTTACAATTTGAACCTAATTAATATGCGGCACTTTAAGAAGCAAGGAAATAGGTATAATAATGCTACCATTTTTTATACCAAAAATTTCATCACCGATTTTTTAAAGGAACTTAAAATGACTTGCAGGTAATAAAAATTGACCTGAAGAGTAAGGGGATATGAGCAAAGGCAAACCAATTTAGGAAAATAAAGGGTAAATCAGCGCAGAAATGATATACCACAAGGTGGGTAGATGCAGGTGCAGAATTTGGCTTTGAGTTGTGAAATCAAAGAGGGAAAACATTATCTGTTTTAAGGTTTATGTCCATAAGATGAAAGCAAACCAGTTGCCTGGGAGAAACACTGCTTTTTCTGGTGCTGAAACCCAAGAGAAATTTCTCTTTAGTGTCTCCACAAATAGATCACTTTGAGATATAGTCAACAACATCACACACGGTATTTCTGCAATAAATAGAATGCCAAATTTATTATGCCTGTTTTTCATAATGTACTTCAATGCAAACTGTTGGAATTGCCAAGGGTAGTTAGGTAAAGACTTCAAATGAACGCAGGCCAAGTTTATAGGTCTAGTTTGGTCTGGCTTGATTCAGGGACCCATTTTAGAATACCTGGAAGAATGACTGATCTGTCTACCCTTCAGGCAATTCTCCATGAATATTATTTCTTGAAACTGAGCTTTTGATGGGAATTGAATAGTTCGAGGTTATATACTCTGGCAAGAACCCGGTGTGCAGAAATTCTATAAAGCTGATTAAAGGAGTGTAGGGTTGATGGGCTCCCATTCTCCTATGAAAGTTAAAAAGTTTAAACAGGAAATATGCCTGAATACCTGGGCTTTCCACCTCTGCACAGAGGGAAACAGAAGCAATACATGCTCGGAAGACACGTTTTTCCTTAGCAAGGTGTTGAGTGGTTTCACTCTCGGGCTCAATTTGTGTATCAATTTGTCAGCTCAAGCAAGCAGAGGTAGAACAGGGAGGAAAAAACAAAGCCAGTGAATGAGGCGGCCTGCCTCATTTTAGGATGCATTGTAAAATGCTCCGGGACATCTTCTCTCTGCAGATCCACCATACATTTCAGAAGCTAAGGGGACAGGCGTCCCCGTGGGACAGAAGGGGACTCTGCAGTGTGAGGCCTCAGCAGTTCCCTCAGCAGAATTCCAGTGGTACAAGGATGACAAAAGGTAAAGACCCCTTCCGTCTCTTACCTGCCCCCAAGGGGAAGAAAGTTTTTCCAGGTTCCTGACTCCATATTGTTACAAATGAATTTCTGAAAAATCTTCTTCTAGTTCCAGCTAGCTATCAAGGAGAGGGGAGCATATATTCTGAATATTAATGATTTTCAGATAGGTTTTTAACATTTCCATACAGAGTTAGCACTCGCTAATCAATGGGCCTGAAAGAAAACATTTTTTAGGAAAGCAAAATCTCAAAGAAAGGCCACCAGAAGCCTTGTAAGGCCTGTGTTCTTGTCTTTTCTTTTCTTTTCTTTTCTTTTCTTTTCTTTTCTCTTTCCTTTCCTTTCCTTTTCTTTCTTTTCTTTTCTTTTCTTCTTTTCTTTCTTTTCTTTCTTTTTTTTAATAGGGCAAGAAAATAACGCATTCTGCCTGAACCTATTTTTAACACATTCTCAGGTTTGCATTAAGAAGCCTGGAATATTCACGGGGCTCTGGGAGTGGCCAAGAAGTTAGCAGGTCTCCAGTTCACTTCCAGACACCATCGGTGGTGGTGTAGAGAGGAGTCTATGACCCGATTTGCCCTCCCTTTGTGCCCAAGTTGTTCCTTCAAGGTAAAAGAAAAGAAAGGGGACTATTCCCTTCCCTCCCATTGTTGCAGCCCTTATCAGGATTTTTGTTGTGATTCACTGAAGATTGTCATTGTGAGGAGTTATCAAATGGCAAGTTAGCACAGGGTTCAGCAGCTCAGAACAGCCAGGCAACATGACAATTACTGTTATCAAAGAGCTATTTTAAGGTGGATGAACAACAAATAAATGTGCAAGAGCTGTCCATGTTCAAAACACTAATAAAAAATGGGGACAGGATGATGCAAAAGAAGTCTGAGGTGTGTATGGGGTGGAGAAGGAAGGCTTTACAGAGACTGAGAAGCTAGTAAGAAAAACAGCAAAGATGGTAATTGTGAGAACACTGAGCAGTTCCAGGCCAGGAGTGACCCAGCTGTTGTCGTACTATTTAGAACACCTTCAGTGTTTCAGTGTTTCTTTCTCTATGAGGTCTTTATAGATGAAAAGAAAAAAGGCGGAAAGAAAAAAAAAAACACATGAAGAAATAGCTGGCTTCTCCCTTCTTCTAAGAATCCGGAATCAGGCATAAGGGAGTAGCATTTCCCAATAAATAGCTTTATTGCAAGTCCTGCTTCATTTGTCCCTCCCTTTTCCTATAATAATCTTAGTATCAGGAAAAATAAAACAAAAACAAAAACAAAAACCAACAGTAAAATACATGGAGCTGAACACGCAGTTCCTCAACCTTCACTTGTCCAGATCTTCCCACAAACTAATCAGAAGCATCTTTTTTAGATACATTATGAAAGAAAAATTTAAAAAAAAATGTAGGGGAGGGTCACCTGGGTTGGCTCAATCGGTTAAGAATCCAAGATTTCGGTTCAGGTCATGATCTCATGGTTTGTGGGTTCAAGCCCTGCATTGGGCTCTGTGCTGACAGCTTGGAGCCTGGAGCCTATTTCAGATTCTGTGTCTCCCTCTCTCTCTCTCTGCTCCTTTCCCACTTGTGTTCTCTCAAAACTAAATAAATAAACATTAAAAAGAAACATAGGGGAAGGTAGGATCTTATAATATGTGGAGGAAATTAGAGCAGACCATAGGCAAAAATGGCCAAAAAAGGAAAGTCTGCTTTACACACTTTGTCACCAGAGGTGCTGCTGTCTATGCGTTATTAACCCAGGAGGAGAAAGACCAATTATGTCACTGGGGTGGGGGGGGGCTTCAGAAAACCCTGGCTCAGGCAGCCTTGATTCCTCCTCTGTCCAAGCTCTTCTCATGGGGCTCCTTTTTCCCCTTTAGTTGATTCTGGTCAGTTTTCTATGTGCTCTGCATTTATGTATTTCCAGTGTTCTCCTACTGAGTGGAGTTGTCTGCCTTCCTGACACCCAGCTCAGCCTGAACATCTCTGGCTCTGAGATCCTTGTCCATGCCAGTCCTTCCTGTGCCCCTGAGGCTGGCAGGCAACCTCCTCTAGTCGGATATCCCTGGGGAAAGAACAGCTCTACCCTGGCTCCTATTCCAGTGAGATGAGTGGACTTCTGAGGCAAATCAAAGGAGTCAATATGATGGGGACAGGCGGCTTTCTCAAAATTTGGGTAGAAGTCTCTGTCCACACACTAGCACTACTGAATGGCATGCCACTGCATGTATCATCAATGAAAAGGAGAGGAAATAGGATGCTGTGTGTAATAAGAGCCACCCATCCATGGGGGCATGAGCCAATGAAAAGCCTCGGGTTCATTAAAAAAGAAAACGAAACAAAACAAAACAAAACACAAAGCCTGGGAGCAGTTTGGGATGGGGGAAAAGTGTGACCACACAGAGAAAAGGCAAGTCTGTCGCCCTAGAAGCTGCAAAGTGCTGCAAAGAACGGCTCACCACCCCACCCTGCTTTTAACTAAAGACATTTCAGATCTGTCAAGTAGTAACCTGCTTCAGGTAAGTGTCTTTCCCCACTGCAGAGCTGAAATCTAATTCACAGCTTGGTTCTGATGTGAAGGCTTCCTCCCCAGCCCAGGAATAGTGTCAAAATGGCAAATGGGATCAATACACTTGACGGGCTCTCTGAAAACCTCCTGGTGGGTGGCTGTAGAGCCTTCTTTGGACAGCACCTCCTAGAGGATCAATATCTACATAACAAGCTGGAAATATAACAGTGGCGTCTGGCAGCACAGCCGGATGACTCATTCCGTTCCTACAGTGCTCACATTTTAATGAAGTCCATGGACTCAGGCCAGTTCACTGCCCCTAGCTTATGAGAGAGAAAGGCTCTCAGAGGAAAATCTACATAATGAAAAGCAAGCAAGTTCCTTCATGCAACCTTCTGACTTCCCTGGAGACAGATGTTGCATGAGAACTGAAGCCAGAACCTGGCTTTCTCTTCTGATCATGGTAGGGATGGTGGAGAGAATCGTCCTGTGGTCCTACAGAGACAACCCCCTCAGATGATGACAAAGCAGCTGTCCTCTATGCCAAAAACATGCTGGGACTCAGGGATAGGCAGGAGTTCTCGATGTCTAACTCCACAGAAATATAGTATATTGAATAACATTTTATAGTTTATGGAGCACTTTCTCATCATTGTCTTGCTGGGCTTCCCTTTCTATTCTGCCTTGAATATTATCTTTCTCAGTGTGATGACTCTGAAACCAGCCATTTGCCCCAATTCCTGTCCCCTGTGCCTGTTCCATTATGTATATACCCTGACATTTCTTCCTACACATCCTGCCCCAACCAGGCCTAAAACCATGTTTGCTGAGATCCTCCATTCAGTATTTTTTCCCCACTAGCATTTTATCTTTCCCATAGCATAGACTCAGCTTCTGGGCAAGGAAGACCATTTTATTTCAGGGAATGTAAAGGTTGGCTTAAAGCCCATTCTCTGAAATGGGATGTTCCAAAGTTCTAAAAAGGAAGAGAGTTAGTCTCATAATTTCTATGTAGACATGCATTGGTAGTAGGAATTTTTGTCAACAGTGTCCTGAGATGGAGGATGTGTCCCCACTGACCCCTGAGCAGTATTCCCCTATCCTCACCATCTGTCCAGTAGTGGTATCCATGGTTCTACTAGGTATATCTGTTTTCCCCCATTAACTCTCTGTGGCCTTTCTTTAGTAGACCCTACCACCAATGGGAACCCTTGTGGCATATGGGGCTGCCATCATGGATTGCTCAGGGAAACTGCCCAGTCTATAAGGTCATATTCTTAGGAATCCATAATCCTTCCCAGACTGAGTTGCTATAATACTCTGGGAAGACCGGTCTCTCAAGCCCTTCAGAGTACCCTGCTTAAAAATGATCCCTGATCTTATAACCAAAAATAAGATATTATCTATAAAATGCCTCAAGCTGTTAAGAGAACATTTATTACCCATGTGCTTGAAAACATGTTCTTTCAAACTCCTTAGGTTCTTCTCTTTGAAGACTGAGATTTTTTTTTTTAATTTTTTTTTTATTTTTATGGTTGCCATCATCATCTTCTTCATTAACACTATCATCAACATCAATTAGGTTCACACTTGGAGCACCTACTGAGTGAATAATACTGTCTGAATGTCTCACCGCTGGCACATTAGAGTTGTTGAAGGCACCTGCCTTCAGAGAACTTGGTGACTATCTGTGTAGTGCCAAGAGAGTCTCCAGACACCTGTGTAAAAATAGAGAAATACAATTGTATGCATCATTGTGTGTTAACTTGTATAGCTGAGTGGGGGAAAAATAGTCCTCCTAACATCAGAAAATGGACAATAAAAAGATCATTAATTCCAGAGTCTTTCTCCTATGAGAAAAATATAACCATCTCCTTTTTTCTTCTTTTTTGTCTCTCTTGTTTGTCTCAGACTGGTTGAAGGAAAGAAGGGAGTCAAAGTGGAAAACAGACCTTTTCTCTCAAAACTCATCTTCTTCAATGTGTCTGAACATGACTATGGGAACTACACCTGTGTGGCCTCCAATAAGTTGGGCCATACCAATGCCAGCATCACACTATTTGGTAAGACTGAGCCCTGAGTTGGGCAGTAGGAGCAGGAAAGGGTCGCATGGCACAGGAGGAATTGGAAGGAACGGCCGGGGTAGGGCGGCAAGTGGAAGAGAATCAGGAACAGCTGGGCAGGGTTGAATGGAAAAGAGAGAGGAGGGGGAGTTGGAGACAGAGAGAGAGAAAGAGAGAGAAATGACTGCATGGACGAAAATGGGTCCTAGTAGCAGAGGAAAATGAGAAAGAATGTTCACATTTTATTCTGAAATGGAAAAACCCTGAAGTGGGAAGAAATGATGTTGGGATGCTGAAGCGACATTTAATTTTCTTCTCTTTAAGGTCTCCTCAGCTAACTGAGGTATCAGGGTTCCAACTGGGTGTGATAGCAAAGCGCTCAGAGAGGAACATTTGCTATTTTCATACTTTGTTCCCTAGAGCAGTGTAAAACATTACCTTTGCTGAGCCTTTTCCGGGTTGTTGGGACATAGGAGAAACTGGATTCTGTATATAAAAGATGGGTATTGAGGAGGGCACCTGTTGGGATGAGCACTGGGTGTTGTATGGAAACCAATTTGACAATAAATTTCATATTTAAAAAATAAAAATAAAAGTGGAATCATAGGGCTTGGGATCCTGAATGATATTAGCTTCAGAGGGAGAATTAATAGAAAATGGGGGATTTCCCTAGCTCTTCATTTATGTCAAAGGGTATTGTCTGACTGGATTGAGATATATTTGTCCAACCAAGCCAGCATCCTAACAGAAGCCACATACTCATTCATGCAATAATTCATTAAACAACTATTTATTTGGGGGGAATAATATATGCACAGAAAATTTCTATGCCTTCATTACGTCTCTGGCAACTATACTTGTGCCAGAATCAAATGAAGAAAGCAAACAAACTCCCTTGTAGACCTGTGATGTCTCAAGCAACTACATACAAGTGAGCCTGGCTGTCTAGGTGTGTGTCATCAGGCAGGACTCCAAGCATCCGGTGATGGCTTTCATCACTTAGTAGATGCAGATTCGTACTACAGGCCATATGGTTAATATCTGGTTGCTTTTTGGGGAAGATCCCTTCATATCCCCACAAGTCAGGTAGCTTGAAATTTTTCAAATCCATTCCCTTAGTCCCCCATGGTAGCAGGCACTCTTGAATATGATGGGGAGGGAAAGGGACTAAGTTAGCAGATAATTGGCAAGAACATAAATTCCTTTTATTCTGAGAACTCCCAGATAATCCCATAGCTTCAAGTACCTCACTTCACCCCCCAGCCTCTACCACACCCCCTCCACAGCCCAGTGTATCCGGCCTTACCCGAATAACCCTCTTGTGCTGCTCCATTGTCCCATCTAGGCTTCCAAATCACATTTAGCCCACCTTCTGTCCAGCACTTAAAACAAGGCCCAGCTTGATCCAAAGGGCGATGGGGAGGGGAAGACTGCCCTTGATCCCAGACCTGGTAGGTCAGAATGGACAGAGATGGGATTAGAGTGATTGATCTGTCTGACATCTCTCACACAGGGATAGTCATAATTGCCCCTCACATTTGTCAGGCCTCTCTGGCTTTCTGGCAGGTGTCTGTCTGCATGAACAAAAGGGCCAGGATTATAAAGGAATGGACCCCTCCTTCCCTAGCCTTGCAAATCTGAGGCTCTCCCAGCTGTGCCTCCCACCCCTCCCCAGGCCTGCCCCCCACCCACAGTGCCCCTCATTCCTATGAACAGTATTCCTCCTCCTCTGACCTCCTCGCTCTTCTGATTTGGATGCATGGCATGGTTTTGCAATTGGCTTTATCACTACTGTCTAATTCCCTGGCCTCTTCCCCTTAAGCCATCTGAAGATGAGAACAGGGAGAAGGCACAAGCTTTAAGAGTGAAATAACTGGAGTCTGTGGCAAGGAACTCAGTGAAGCATGTGCCATAAATCTGCTCTTCTCAGCCGACCCCTGCGTGGCAATTAGAACCTCTGCCTCCCCAGCATCATTCTGTCTGCATCTGCCCTGTGTCATTGGGACATTCCTCCAATTTCCAGCTCTGTGGAGTCCAGGATTCTCTAAAAAATAAAAGAAAAAGTGAAATTATGTGTTCATATAAGTTTAGAAAGACTGGGTCAACCGAGATGAATGGGGTGTATGCAGGGATGTTCTTTAATGCAGAGACCTCAGAGCTTTTCTTTACGTGCTAAATCTCTAAGAGGGAGAAAAAGCATGGAACATTTGCCCAATTTAATCTAACAGTAAGCACTTTTTAAGCCTCAATTGAGAGACCATTTGTGAGGAGGAGCCCATCACAGAAATGCTCCATGGCTAACATAGTTCCATGAAACTAGTAACTATATACTATATACTATATACTTGCACAAGTGTGCAAGGTGGAGTAAAATGGCATTAGTGTGCAAGATGGGTGTTTTCATCCCATCAGCTCTCTCTGAGGCTAGTCCAGACATTGCAGCCCCCAAACTCCTGATGGATACCCATCATCAATAAGTCCTTTTGACAAATACAGACATAGCAGAGTTTTCTGTGTCATCTCCCATTATCAGCAGACTCTCAGCCCAGAGCCATCAAGCAGACTAGGGTGAGGGGAAAGTAGCATTTGTGTTATGCGAATATATGAACTTTGTGATGCAGTCCATTCTTCTATAGCATCACCGAAAGCCAGCTACATTATCACAATTTTGCCACCAACTTTTGCACAACCTGCACGTTGTGTATCATGCGACCTGAATGTTGAGAAGTGAGGAATCCTATGCTAGGAGGTCCCATTGTGGCCATATCTTCGATGGTAGTTAAGCAAAATGGAGCAGGGTGGTCCTTCTTATCATGAACCATAAGATCATGCTCCTGATCCCTAAGACTGCAAGGATAGCAGGGGCCCCCATAAGCTGAATCACCATGGTTCTTGGGGCCACCTTGTTCCTGCTATGGTGCCATGGGACCAGAAATTCCTGAACTTGGTCTCCCGAAGTGAGACAATGGGGGTAAGATGTGGGACAGAAATCTCATCTGGAAAGGGACTTTGGTCCTTTGCTACCATGTCAGTTCCCCAGCTCAGCACAGCTCTGTAAATGTATGAGCAGCCAACTCCGTCACTTTCCAACCGTGGCATCCAAGGATGGAAGCATAAGGCACCTTAGTGCTTCTCATGCTGCATCTTGTCCACCTTTGGTTTTTGTGTCTTCCTTTATTTATCCATCCCTCAGAAACATGTGTGAATAGCAGTATACAAACTATATATGACAAATATATAGCTACTGTATATAATATATGTGTTTGTTTTCATTTTTCTCTCCTGTACGTCCCTCACCCGATTTAGAACTAAATGAGCCTACAAGCTCAACTTTGTTGCAAGGTCAGTATTCCCCTTGCTTTACGGTTTTTCGCCCTTCCCCCCTTCTTCCAGTATCCCTCTTCTCCTCCCCCACCCACATTACCTGTCTGTGGAGTTGCTTAGAGGGTGCCAGGGGAAGCTAAGGAGGTCACTGGAGCTGAGAGAGCTGCCAGGGAAGCTGTCCTTTCTCTGCTCACACCTTGCCCACACTTCCCCAGAAGGGCCTGGAGGGGGAAAAGAAAATAAACACCATTAACATCTGAAAGCCCAGAGATCTGTGTGCAGGCCAAAGATAGACAGCATGAGTCTGAACCAGTAGGAAAACAGTCCAGCCCACTGAGCAGTTTTCATAGCAACCTGCATAGCTTCAATGGCCCATGAGCAATAGAAGCAAACACCATATGCATGAAGGTTTAGGTGTTCCCTAAAATACATCAGCTGGTTCAAAGCGAGGTTCTCCAAGAAAGGAAGATGGGCAGGGTACAGAGGGCATGATAATCAATAAGTAGTGACTGGGAGTGGAATACCACTGGGATCGAGTTCAGAGCCTGACATTTAGTAGTTCTGTGCTCTTGAGCATGCCACTAAACATTATTGAGACTCCATTTCCTCTTCTATAAAATAAAATTGATCTGTCTTATCTACCTTACAGTTGTTCCAACTTTCACCTGAAAACACATATTAAAAAGGCTTTGAAAACTGCCAGGTGCATTTTGAATCATTCAAGCCCAATCCCCAGATGCAGACTGAAAGACAAGAGTTTCCTTCAGTGTAACGTCATAGGGGTTAATTAACTCGTTCAAGCTCTTCTCTCCAGCCCCGTATATCCTATTCCACCTCAAGCCCTTCCCCTATAAAAGTCCTTCATCTCTTGCTTCTGTTTGCACAGCCACAATTTTTTCTCAAAGGCCCACCAATATAAGTGACTCACCAGAGTCCCTTAACATAGCAGAGGTGGTTCTCTAAGACTGAGACTGAGCATTTGGGCAGGAGTGAGACTACCCAAGTGGTGCAGTGGAATCTATGTGGCACATGCTACTGTTTTCCTCCTGAGGACGGTGCTGATCATAGGGTAGCCTAGCAGGAAAGCAGCTTGAGGCTTTACCCACCTTCCACCCCAGTCCCTGATCTTTCTCCCACACCCATCCCCTGCATCCCTTCCCATCTGCAAGATGTCCCATCTTACAGTAGACTTGCAAGGTGGGAAGGAGATGAAAGGAGATAAATTACAGGGGAAGCTGTTTGACAGATGAGGAAAAATACTTTGTCAACAAAAAGAATCAGGGCTGCGTTCTTCACCTTAGTGATATAGAGTGCCATGGTGAGGCACTGCCAACAAGAAAATGAAACAAAGAAATAGAAAGTAAAAGTGAAGTCAGTGGAAGAATTCAGGTTCAATTTATGATTCAACTTATGTTTATTAAACCCTGGCATGAGGAGATCCACAGATCTCAAATTAAGAGCATTAGGAGATGAGAATAATGAGAAAAGGAGGAGGCATGAGGGACTGGAGTGAGGACAGATAGTGCTACAGGATGTGCTTTTAGAAGTGATTCTGATCACTTAGCTTTTTATTTTCAGAGGGAATAGGAACTTTTAAAACAGGTAGTGGTTGCTAAGGAGTTAGTATTTACCTGTAGGTATACTCAACTGACAGAAGGGGCATTGTCCCACACCAGAGCCAATGATAATGAAACAGACCAGAAACAAACAAATCACTTCTGACTGTCACTGCACTGGAGCAGGAGAAGGACACTTTATAACCAGGCTCCACCTGCTGAGACAAAGCTGTCCTGCCTCACCCCTCTCTGCTGCAACAATGAATTTGGGTAAAAGGATCTGTATGCCAGCTCTGTACTCAGATTCTCAGGCTGCTCTCAATGCCACATCCTTCTTGTTGAGTACACGGCAATGGGTCATTGCCAGAAGTTGTAGATTGTAGACATCTGGAATGTTCCAAGATTTGGATTAGTGTGGTCTTCAGTATAGCTATTGGATTCTTTTGTACAACTAAAAATATCTTAGAGAAAACAAATCTTGTGTCTGGGGCATTTCTCCCCTTCATCTGTGTTCTTTTTATTTTCCCCTCCTTCTTTGCTAGTCTCCTATAGAATAGAGAGCTACCTATTTTCTCAGGGAATACCCCCAAGTTATGCTCATCTTATGCCAGAAATACCAAGCAAGATTTATACAAATGCATGGATTTCCACTGACAGGGTACAGTTGGCTTTAAGAGAAGTTCTAAGCTATTTTGTTACTCGATATCTGGATGGACTAGAGAGACTCTGATAAGAGAATTTCATTCCTCCTCAGCATTTTCTGCCACCCTTGAAGTATTTCTTTGCTCCCCTTTTGCAAACACAACAGATTGCATGTCACTTTCTCGTATTAATATTTGGTGGCGCAGTACTCCTGCCATGATAAATAAGGATTCAGGGATGCACCACCATCCCTCACTGAGTCCCTCCCTGGCAAGTGTGCCAGGGCCCACACTGCAAACTCAGCGTCTTGGTAGCTGTTCATTTCCCATCCACTATTCTTTGTTTTTATCTCCTAGGCATGAAGTCAGATTTGATGGTATCAGTGGGCTGGGAAAGGTTGGCTGATTAATGTCTGTGAACCTCACAGTGACCATCAAACCAATTTATTAAAGAATGGGGGAGTTAGTAAACTCTGTATATCAGAAGAGGAAAAAAAAGTGCAGTAGGAAAGATGACCACTTCTTCCCTGCAGAGGATTAAAGATAGTGAATTAGGCCCAGTCATCTAGCAGTGAGCCTTTCTATGGCACATAGAATGTCTAACTACTGAAGGTATAAAAAACATTTTCTCAACCTCTTTCTAGAAGGTGAATATATTCATCCTGGCATGCAACCAGCTCTTCTCTGCACACTAGAATCAGAAGCCCAGTGTTTACATAGGTACTTAGATTTAGCTAACATTGTTTCTGGTGGCAAAAGAGATCACATTATGGATTGACTACAGATACTGACTTGCAGGCTTAAGGGGAGTGGTTCTTTCTTTCTTTCTTTCTTTCTTTCTTTCTTTCTTTCTTCTTTCTTTTTATTTTCTCTTATACTTTCTTTATTTTGAATATTTTATCCAGTTCTACCTGGCTTCTCATTAATATATCAACAAAATTCACCAATTTCAGTCAAGTTCTTGCCAAGGAAATACATGCTTGGATTTTCAGGGATTGTTTGTTTTCTTGATAGCCAACAATGAACTCAAAAACATGAGGTTATTGGTGGCTAGTGCTCCATGGGTGGCTTGGAGGCTCAAGCAAGGCTCATACTTCTTCAAACTGACACAACAGTGATAGCATGTAGACCATGATCTAGAAAGCATGTTAACCTTTCTGCATCTCTTCTTGGAGTGGGATGAAGTATAGCATCAGAGTAATATCAGGGTAATACAGACAATATCATGGCAACATTACCCCCCTCAATGTGGTGAGATGTAAGGTGGACAGAAGGACATTCCAGTTAATTAGACAATTTGAAATGGTCACTGAAGAGTATTGTTCTCATTCAAATAGTGTGTGTTGGAGTTCAGGAGAAAGAATAGCTGGATGGTAACAATTAAGCTAAAGTTGTTTACAGATGTTTTTGACTTACATAAAATCACAACAGGTATCTAGAGCCCTGTGGAAACTTATACTTTTAGTTCACTTCTCTTTTGATGTTCTGGCAAGCCAAACTACCAAGTAGAATCCTTCCCTGTGTCCTTCCTACAGCAGTGTTTAAACCAGCACCCCATAAGTCAGTGGCTGCCCTCCCTCAAATGTACCGTACATCTGCACTGCTTGTGGTTTGGGGATGAAGGCCTATGACTACTTTTTCCCTCCATGAGTTTCTCTTCATCCTCCATCCTGCCAGTCACCCTTCTTCTTGGTACAGAGAAACTCTAGTCAGTGGTACCTGAGTGAGACATTTTGGGAAAATAACCCCACATTGGCTTTGGGGTGGGTCTCTAGGCCCCAACAATCACTCCAAGAGACTGTCCTTGCTAAATGCACAGACAATGAGGCTTTTCTTTACCATCTTGATGTGACATCAGATCTTCTGTGAATCATACCTTTGTTCTCTGATCGTGGATCATCCCTTACTTTTTTTTAGAGTGCCTTCCCAAGGTTGCCAAGGTCCACTTAGTTCAAGAGGGATATCATATCTCGGGCACCCTAAAGAATAAGATAGCTTGAATGCATACATATCTATTCATCTGATTTTGGTTAAATATTTTAGTTGAGTTTAGGTTGAGTTATATCCAGGTTGCCTTTCTTTCTATATGCAAGGACCTTTGCACAGAGAGCGGTATCACCTTGATGCAAAGAATTTAATTCATTTTTTATTTATGTATAGCTGACAAATAAAATATGAAATAAAATAAAATAAAATAAAATAAAATAAAAATAAAATAATAAAATAATAAAATAAAAATAAAATTATGAAATATTTAAAGTGTAAATCACTGATCTACATACACATTGTGAAAGGATTTTCCATCCTCTTTGCATCCAGGCTGAACTATTGCAGACACCTAGTTAAAGAGGCAAGTAAAATGTTAGAGATTGGACCACTTTCTGACGACTCAGGACATCTGCTATTAGCAGGAAAGTCTCTATGGATTGTTCTGAAGGCCTGCAGCTGGTGAAATGTGGGTCTTTTGTGGTCTAATCATCAAAGAAGAGCTGGCATCCCAGTAAATTTCCACAGGCAGGTCTTACTTAGCAAGTGTAAGTGTAGCAGCATAGGTGTGGGTCTTATTGCCTGAGATTGTCCCTCTGGACCAGCTTGCTATACAGTCTGACTCATCAAGGGAAGTCAGGTATCACAGGTATGAGCTCCTCTGGCACAGTTTTTGTAAAATGTGCAGATAAGTGCCAAAGTTTTACATCTCAATGTAGCATGGGCACCTACATTCAGATTTTTATAATATAATCCATTTGTATCAACCAATTTTATACTTGAGGCCTACAGACTTTAACTAACTAGGGGATAGTCCAGTGGCCAAAGAAAGAAAATTGTTGTACAAAGAAGTATTATTGGCCTGGGGCCTCAGGCTCCAGCGTGTACCAAGCTTCCTGCTATGATCAGATGGGTGTGTTGGTTCTCTTTGGATTAATGAGCCAATCTGACCCTCAGTCATATCCTTCCCCATCCCCCCACTCGACCTTATGGCAACTGACTTCCCAACAAAAAAGAGAGGTGCACATACAAGAGCTGGACTGTGGTCAAGACAGCAAGAGGCAAGTGCAGAACGGTTGGGGAAGGCCCTGGGCCGGGAGAACCAGCTCCTTCCCAGAACCATCAGAGGACAAAGCAAGTGACTCTGGCTGCTTTCTACCTTAACAGTGGCTTGTTTTTAATTTCTTTTAGAAGTGAAAACTACAGCTCTGACCCCTTGGAAAGGTTGGTATATTTATTTCCAGGCACCTGTTTGCTGCCTGGGTGGGGATGGGTATCCAAAACTCTTCACTTTCTTCCAACATGCCTTCTCTTCTGAGCTAACCCCACAAGCAGCCCAGTGGGAGTCTTCCCTGACCTTGGGCCATGTCTGTGCCAATCTAGATTAACCTGTCTCCAAGGATATGCCATTCGCCCTGGGTAGCTTCCACTTGCAGACCTCTAACTGCTGTTTGCTGGCAGCACTAATGAGCACCTGCCAGGGCCCAGAATAGCTCCATGTCTTGGCTGCTCCAGACCAGACCAGCCTCTCCTCACAAGCAGATGCTCTAATGTGATGACCTTCTTAGACCTTGGCTTTGCATGCTATCCTTTACTTACCCTGTTCTCTCTTTCTTTCTTTCTAACTTGGAGCTGGAAGGGGAAGTGGGGGAGGGAGGGGAAACTGGAAGGAAGGGGGAGGTTCTTCGGTGAGTCACTTGGCCACAAATAAAACACATCTTATTTGAGGCTTTCCTTCCCACTAGATGTCTTTGATGGTTAAATTGATGTTCATCACAGTTCTCTGGGACCCTAACTGTCCTGGTGATTAGTCTCTTTAGGCTTTCACAGCTCTCTAGTGAAATAAAGGCAATAAAGGCATCTGAGGCAGAATGGAGGTGTGGCTGGATGATGAACAGAGGCCTCATCTGTGTGGCCCATGTCACCAGGCTAATGGACTGAGTTGCTGCTCTGGCACAGGCTCTGAGAGGGCCATGCTCCAGGATGCCATGATCCACACCTGCCTAGACAAAACACTCTCATCTCGTGGAATTCTTTCATGTGCTGACAAGTGTGGGAAATTATGTGTGGGTCCCACCTTACCCAGTACCGATGTGGGACAGGCCCTGTGGCCTCATTTTCTCTCCTTTCTTCATTCTTGGAAGATGTGTGAGTTACACAAAGTGACAGCCCCAAGTTGGTGGAAAGAAAATTGTATTTGGAGACAGAAGTCAAGGGAGTTAAGCTCTCTGAGGTTAAGTGTCCACATATGAAAGCACAGAGAATAATCCTCATTTCATACCTGAGTGCTTTTAAGGGTCTGGGACACCTTTCCAACTGTAAGAATTCTTCCTGGAATCCTAATAGATATGGTTTTACTTCTACGTATACTTTCCCTCAACCATAGGAACTTTGAGAGACTTTTACTGGAAATAGTTAGAAAAAGAGGGAAAGGATGTTTGGAAGAGAGAAATTGAGATAGAAAAAAAGGTAGAGAATTTTTTGTTTTGTTTTGATTCAGTTGGTCTTTTGTTTTTTTGTCTCAGTAAAATTTTAAGAGAAAGGAAAACACAGAGACAGAGTAAATGTGAACACATCAGTATGCATCAAAATGTTCTGGTTTCTTCTTTCTTTTAAAAAACATTTGTTAAATACCTGCCATGGGCCCAGTTAGACACAGACCCTACCCTTCCTTAAGAAACTTTATAGCACAGCAGAGGAAATTCATGTTAGGCAAATAAAGAGAATTATAACACAGATAGTACGTATTTTAATAGTGGGATACATATGGTGCTGTGGAAGCAAAACAGGAGCAAGTCAAGGAAGTCTGCCTGGAGGAGGTAAATGGGGACCAGAACAGAATCTGGAACAATGAGTGGCAGTGATTTGGGTGGAGAGCACATCAGGCATAGAGGCAGAGGGTATGTGAGGATGGAAAGGAAAGAGAATGTGGTTCACACACACTTGCTTACGTGACCATGAGTATGTGTAGTGTCTGTGTGCTTGTGTTGCATGGAGTGGGGAGTCGTGGCAGGGAGTGAAGAGAAACAAAGGAACATGTGTCAGGAAAAGAGGCTGAGGAGGCAGATAGCAAGCAGACTCTGAAATGTAGGGAGTGTTATACCAAGCAGTTGGGAAGTTTCATGAAGGCTGTAAGAATCACATAGATTAGTGTCATGATGAGTGTGGAATCATAGAAACACTGCTCTGGAATTAGCATAAAGAATAAACTGAAGGGGTCAAGGCCACAGGTGGCAAGGCACAGTCTGTGAATTTCTATGGATTGGAGGATTGCAGCTGTCCTCTTTGGGAGGATGACTGGAATACCCTCGTCTCAATGCTTCTCCAGGGTCTACTCCTGTTTCTTCCTCCTTATGACCAGTTTTGTCCAGGTCAGATTTCCTGGATGTGCCCAAGAGAAGGATGGGGGGGGGGGCTGGCAAGGGGAGAAAGTATGTGGAAAAGGAGGAGGCAGGCTGGATATGGCCCCACACAGTGAGTGACAGTCCCCTGTGGGCCTGGGACAGGAGAGAAGCAGAGAGACCCTGTGTGTTGGGCAGGGAAACAAATGCAGGCAAGAGGAGGAGGCTCTGGCACACTTGGTGGCCTTTTCCTTTCTTCTATGGTAAGAGTTTTTTGACACAACAGGTCAGGACCTCTCTCTGCTGGCTCTCTGTGGTGCTTCCCAGCAGGCAGCAGAGCCACAAAGGAACTCTGAGGGGTTTAGCAATGAAGCAGAGCACATGGTGCCCAGAGAGCACACCTGCAGAGGCATCAGCCATTGTGAGGTGTCTTGGGGATGGTTTGCCGGCTCACAGCCCCTCCCTGCAGCACTGCAGAGGCCCTGGCTGCAAACACGGTTTTCTGACTTTTCTTACATGGTAAGGAAGCAGGCTCCTGCTGGGTTCTCTGCCTGGCTTGTGGCATTAATTCTCCACTTTCCTCCCTGGAGACTCCCACTAGCTGGGTGGCCCCAAAAGAAGAGAATGCAGGTGAGAATCCCAGAGACACTAAATTCAGATACCTGGCATTTATTCCCTTTTCCTTTACCACAGGGCATCTTCTGAGCCATGGCCAGGGCTGGGAGTATGGTGGGAATGTGCTGGGGTGAATGGGGGAGTGGGCTGCAAAGCTGTGTGTGTAAGTGTTGAGGAGAACAAAAGACATGCAAGAGAAAGAGAGTCATGCACCAACAGATGTGTGCCTGGCCAGGAGTGTGGTGTGCCAGGCACATAGAACACACTTAGAATCACCATGCATTGCACAGGGGGAAGATGGAATGCAGCCAAGAGGACTTCCCAGCTTAAACTCAGAACCCAGCTACACAAAGACCTACTGGCCTGCTGGCTTCAGAAACAACCTTTGTGGCTTGGAGTCAGCTTCAGTAACAGGCAAGGGTCTTAATGTGAAGAATCTTGGAGTGGCCCACAGCAGCAGGGATTCTTCACTGAAGAGAGAGACAACCTCATCCTAGAAGGCAGGGGGAGTGGCTTCTCTCCTGGGGTTCCAAAGAATGCTGTATAAATAACACAATGATTGAATATGAAGAAATGAGTCCTGGTGGTGGTTTACACAGAAACACAATAGTTACATTTTACGAGACAGAGCCAATTAGTGATCATTGGTAAATGATAAGCATTTTTGAAATTGAAGTGTAAGTGATAGCGTAATAGGAATGCTCCTTTGTCATCTGTATCCACCATGGGCTGCAAGAAGGAAGGCATTCCATGGCAGATGCCTTTAGTTTTGTGTTGCCCAGAAGTTCACTTCCCAGCCAGTGGAGAACAGAATACCTGTGTTTTGTGCTTCTTATCATGAGAACTTGCACTGCCTGTACTTGGGAATATTGGGGGCCAGACATCACAAATACATGAGATTGGAAGACCTGATACATTCAAATTCATGACCATCTATTTAACCACTGCCCCAGAATCAGAGTTTTGTCCCAAAGGTCTAAAACATAAAATTGTATGGGCAGTGGTCCCAGGCCAGGGCTTCAAGGATGTGATGGAATCATCCCATATGAAATCAAGAAAGCTTGATTTGATGCTGAACTGCATTAGCCAAAAGTATCTCTGATGCTTAGCACCCAAGTCAGGCAGGCAGGTTCTGGCTTTGTTTCTTGACCACAATGGGGAGGTGGCCTTAGGGGGGATACCGGCTTTAAATACTTCCATTAAATTCAATGCAACAAAGCATGCCAGAGCAGGTGTAGCCTGAGAAGGTTCTCTGCTGCAGTAGGTACCTAACTCATCTGGGCCTCCACCCTTGTGTGTACTGTTCATGAATCATGGCCCCATTTTTTATGGGCATTCTTGGCCAGAAAGCTGATGTTTCAAATGACAGGCAAACTGCTGGGAAATTTCATGCACCTCATAGTTTTCTTGACTCCAACATTTGTCCCCATCTCCCAGAGTATCTGCATGCAGGCCAGGTGGAGCTGTGTCTCTCAGGGAAGTATGCCATCCATTTCCAACCCACAAACATGCACAGTGGCAAGCTCTGCATCCCAATTTCCACATAAGCCTTCTCTCACTTCCATGTTCACAGCAGAAGGCCACCTGTTTTTTTACTTGATCCCACTTCGACGTGCAGCGGGCTGATTTTGGCTTTTCAGGCACATGATACTTGAGTTAGGTCTGCTATTACCTTGTCCAGATAGGGAAGAGGCCAAGTGTTCCAGGCAGAAGCCCAGTGCCCAGCCCTGCGATAGAGTGATTGACAGAACAGGCACCAAACCCAATGTGGCAGCAGCAGGGAGACAGATTGCTGTGTCCAACAGGTCCTTCCTAGCACAACAGGTTGAACAGCTGGAGAGCTATGTAAATGGTTAAGGCACACGCTGATTGGTCAGTTGATGATGCAGATGATACAAAGGTTTCACTTCCTTGACTCCATGTAGAATATTAAATAATCTGCCACCTTCTTGAACTTGACCCTGAGCCTTGTCCTTAGCATATTACAACACGAGAGAGGATTAGTGGCCACCAGCACACTTTAACCTGATCCTCATGTTCTCTCTTTGCAAATGAAGGCTCCCTCTTACACAGCGTGCATCCATGGGATCCAAGCTGTAAATGGTTATTTCTAATGCAGCCACTCTCCCACCCCTACACACACATATGGCACTGGAACATCAACTGTCCCAGTTACAGGGATGCCTCATCAGAGGCAAGGCCTAATGACAGCACATAGGGTGACAGATGTTCCATCTTAGACCAGGCAGACCATGACGAGTCTGTTCTCTCCACAGGCCCAGGCGCAGTCAGTGAAGTGAACAACGGGACATCGAGGAGGGCAGGCTGCATCTGGCTGCTACCTCTTCTGGTCTTGCACCTACTCCTCAAGTTTTGATGTGAATGCCACTTCCCCCGCTGGGGAGAAGCTGCCGCCGCCACCACCAACCCAACAGCAACGGCAACTCCGACAGCAGCAAGAGCATCCCCGTTTCTTATGAGATCTAATCCAACAAAATTCAGAGAAACAGAGCCTAATGGGACACAAATTCGAGGGAGGGGAACAAAGAATACTTTTGGGAAAACACATTTCAAAGGGAAATTGAAAATCGCCTTGCAGGTCTTGCAGATCAGTACGCACAGCTGAGTTTTCTTCCTTTGCCCAAAGGGAAAGAATGCGCACCCTGCTCTGGACCCACCCGCAGCTGCATCATGACCTGTTTGTTACCAGGGTGGGCAGGGCTCAGCCACTCCGCCCACTGACGCACCCCAAGCAAGGAAAATTCTGGAGTCGGCTATTCCCAATTCCATAGAGACGAACGCAGAAGGAGTCGTGCGGACCCAGATGTGCCCCTGTGGCCCCGTTCATAGACTGTGCCACTGTTGTGTGTGTTACAAAATGCAAAATTAAAGAAAAAAAAATAAAAAGGAGACTAAACAAGACAGCCTGACAGCTACAACAATCCCACAATCAACAGTCACAAAAAAAAAAAAATTGTTACACTTTTTTTGTTTGTTTGTTTTCATTTTGCTACATGGACATCATGGATAATAAGGGATTCTGGTTCATTATTAATTTTATTAATTATATTTTCTGATATGAGTCTAGAATTTAGTGCAAAAACAAGACAAGACTAAAAACATACACATATGAAAGGTGAAGAGAAGTATGTTTGTTAAACATTAAAAATAGTGTACTTCTAAACTAGGTTTACAACTGGTGGACCACCAGGCATTAACCACCTGGTGAGGATATGTCAAATCCACCAAAAAAAAACAAAAAACAAAAAACAAAAAACCCACATACGATTTAACCAACATCTCCACCAGCGCTACAGATTTCTCCTTATTCTGGCATTTAATGCAGAAAATACTATGCTTCTACATGCTGTTTAGAAATGGAAGGATGATCCACACTGTATCTTGAGTTTGTTGGCTATGCTTCTTTTGATGACATATATTATACAGTATATATATACATATATTTTTTTTGTTAGAGTTCTAGCCATTTTATTTCTCAGCAGGGTCCTTTCTCAGACATTACTGCATGCTGTATATGGCGTTAGCTGTGTGTTGATCTTCTAAAAGATGATAGAGTTTACTGGTAATTGTGTAATCAGCTCCTGCCTTTTTATTTCCTTGGTTATTTACACGTCAGAGACATTTATAAAAAGTGAAAAGAGAAAATGAAAACAAAAACAAAACAAAACACTAATACTAGGCGCAGCATCTTTTCCAGGTGTGGCTCTTGGAGGCCCGGGCCTTGATGGGAGGCCTGGCTTCTCTGTCCTGTCTTAGGGCGTAAACAGCAAACAACTGAACCAACCACACAGTCAGTAACCACTTGCTTTGGCCCATTGTGGGAAATCTCTGATGCCTTTGTTACTACTGGAGAATTGAATCTTCTTGGTTCATTTTATTTAATTTCCCACCTTTGTGTGCGTGTGTATGAAAGAGAAGAAAATGCAGTTTTTAGATAACTTTTTTTCCTCCCCTGAAGTCTGGGAACCAGAGAGGCCTCGGGGAGGGGTCCTGGATGTGATGAGGGAAAGTGGGATTGGGGACTAGGGGAGGGGGGGTTGTCTCTGACTTGACATTAAAAAGTGTTCCATGTCCCTCTTCACCTGGTGTGGTAACTCATTCTCAAGCGGGGTAGGGTGGGGGTGAGGGGCCAGAGAGCCCACCTGGCTCGGGAGTGAAGAAGATGGAGGGAAATGGACATCTGAATCAGACTAATGGTCTTTAGCTCCCTCCTTGGGTGGAATGGGTTCTTTCTGTAGAAGTGCTCTGATGACAGACGGGTTCTGGAAACCACCTTCATCCTCCTAACAGAAGTGAAGGAGGGCTGGGTCTCATGACCTCCAATGCCTTCAAGAAGGTTCTGGCCGAGATTTGTGGCATCCTGCTCATGTCCAAACACCTCACCTCATAAGCTGGGCAAAATGTCAAGCCCAGTTCAGGGAAGGGTATTATGTGTGATTGTTTCTGTAAGACAGCGTAGCACAGCTATCACAAAAAGAAGAAAGAAAAAACAAAACCAAAACAAAACAAAACAAAAAAAACAGAAAGCTTAAAACATTGTGGGTTAGTAATATATATTTCCAAATTCTACCAACCAGTGTTTGGGGGAGTCTCTTCCCTTCACAAACCTTGCCTCTGGTCACAAATTAAGAGAAAAGGTAGATTTTAATCCAAAATAGTAGTCACATAATTCTAATCTGTTCGGATTGATTCTGGGAATTAAGTAAGCAGCTGAAGATTCACTGAGAGGCAGAAATAAGGTCAGAGCCAAAACATTCAGGAATTACTGTACTTGGGTCCTCGGGTGTCAATTCTACCTGAGAGGAATAGGCAATGTTTAGAAAGGAATAGTTTCATTTCTGGCTGTTACTAGCACAATTGAGAAAATACTGTTGACTTCAGGTCTGTCTGTGTGTCCTTCTGACCTTCCACCCTCATCACCACGTGCCAGGTATACCCACTTTCTTCCCAGCAGCATGATCTGGAGCAGTCTGGCCAAACCTCACAGATGTTGGCTGCATTGCAGCCATCCCCTTCCATATGTCCCAGAACTACTAAAGGCATGGGATTTGGGTCTCCTTAGACTGAAAGTGGATGGGTGAGATTTTTTCAGCTCTCCCTTGCCTGACACTACTATAGACACTGGTGAGAGAATTTGCATGCAGATCATGGTTCATAGGATTAAAGTGAACACTGGTAATTCCCATATTGCTAAACTTGAGCCCAGAACACATCTGAATAAAATGTACCAAGGCATCTGCAAGTAAACACTTCCCAGAATTTGCTTGGATGTGAGAGTACTGTGACACATGATCTCCATTTGAATCAGATCTTTCTCTTTCATACTTACCAAGCATACTTCAGATCACTGCTTTGCCACCCTCCCATGAGGACTGTTCAGTCACGACCAACACTATAAAGTAATATTGATGAGGAAGACTTAAATTTACCTATTTGTGAACTTGTAGCCCTCCTCATCTTGTGGTTCATTAGAGCTCTGATTATTAAAGAGCACGTGCCTTGTAGAAGCTGCTTTGGCATGACTGATAGGTTCAGCAGATAGGAGAACTACCCTCCCCCCCATTCTGCTGCAAGGGGAAGTTTCTCTCATCTTCCCTGATCTGCTAAATTTCAGTCTTTAATAAGAGCATCTATTTGCTCACAAGAAAGGGACTTTAACCAGATTTAGAGTTCCAATCCAGGAGGACATGACTTTGATTAGGACCTTATAGGGGCAATCTCAGGCCTATCTCTTCTCAGGAAAAAGAGCTTGGCTAGAGAGTTCTTATTCATTAGAATGAAGAAAAGCATCCTGAAGAGTGTCTGAAGTTAGCTTTCTTGGTACAGGTACTGATGGAAGACCATTACTACAGGCTGGCCTAGATTTCAAGTGTACCAGAATCCTTGGGACTAAAGTCAATGTCACACTTTAGGATTCACCCACCACCCTAACTTTGGGATGTCTTTTGGGAGAACCATGATTTAAGTCTGGCAGGTTTTATCCCATAACAATCTCTCATGTGTTTAGGGGACATGGTGGTGGATAATATTCTAGCCCTACCCACTCCGAGCAAACTCTTGAAGAACTCCATTCATCTTCTTTCAACAGAATATCTGTACGTTTCTATCCACACAGATGTTCAATGGCTCACGAATTATACTTAGGTACAAAATGTTTCTACACAGTAGGATCAGATGTCTAACCTGAAGCATTCAATACTTGTCCAAGGACTGCCTTGTGATTACTGGAACTTGCAGATCTGGAGATATAATTACAGTAGATGATTCTCAAATGTTTGCTTTTGTTGCTGTGGATGGTGATAATGATGGTGATGATGAATGATAGGTATTGTTCTTTAAGCTGCAGATAAGTTAGCAAATGAATTAATATTAAAATATGATTGAAATTTAACACCGTTCACTAGCCCACTTTATTGTATATTTCTGTTTAGAATGGAGGACATTCATGTATATCACTTTATTGTATATTTCTGTTTAGAATGGAGGACAGTCACACCAATCAATCACAGAAATATCCCTTTAATGTGTGCACTTGATATAAAACATGTAAAATCTGGGATCAGTAAAACATCTACAATTTTTTTTTATATTTCCAATGGTAAAATTTTGAGGTACTTCTCATGAGAGGAGAAAAATCTATCCAAAAGAGATATGTGACAGAGTAGATGGTCCCTGCTAATGATGAGCCTACACACCCTGGTGCTTCTATGGCCAAATGTATATGCACATGCCAGTCATTTATTCTTCATCAGATAAGCAACTTAAAAGAACTGTGAGTAGTGGTATCTGAGAGAAGCACTAAATAATACCTCTTTCCAGTATTTTTTTTTAATTTAAACCGAATCCCAAAACTAATTTGGTTCACAACCTGCTCACTGGGATTTGATTGTATGGTTAGCGTCTCCTTTGTCACTACAAACTGCTCAGTCAGGTAACTCTAAAGCATCAGCTCTTACCTCTCTCTGTTTTTAATTCAGACACTATCTCCATGAGTGTCCAACTCTATCTTTCTCCCAGGCAATAAATGCAAATTAATATCCCCATGATTTGTGAGTAACTGAGATCTCTCTGAGTCTTTGCATCTTCCTTCTAACTGTCCCTTATAACTTCATATCTCTCTCCCATCTTGTGACTAGATGGGATCTCTCTCCACATTATGTGACTCGAACAACATGGCTTTCTGTAGAAAAGACTTTCCAATTCCTGAGCTCAAGACATAATCACTTCTTATAATTTATGTCTAATGCATGTTGGTGTATTATTTTTTTATGAAGGGGGTTTAGTTTGGCTTTCATTTTCTTAATAGTGATCTCACCCCCATGCAAACTTCCATATAACTTAAACATTGCTTCTGGCATATTAAAGTACATGAATTCATTTCTATACTTCAGGGATCATTATTAGCCTTATTTGAAAATGAATTATACCTCTGGCAGAATACATATGTGTGATTAAAACTTCCTAGAAACATATGTTGGCAATGGCCATAGCATTTACCTGGTTTCCAGTGACTCTGATTTTAGAAGTTCTAAATATCAGTACAGTACTTTGGATACAGAACCAAACTGTTGACCAGTAGAATTAAGAAATAGTCCAGATTCTATTACTAGCAAGTTGGGTTCTCCTTATGTTTTACATAAGATGTTATTGATGGAAGATTAATAATAATTTTCTATCTTTAAAATTCAATTTTGTAATTTCAGATTCTATAAGATTTCTACAAGAAAAACTTGGGAAAGCTGTGTTTTTGATAAATGGCAATGGAAGGTGTGGATCAGGGTGAGTTCCAGAGCTGATGCATTGTCTTTGCTCCAGAATAGCTTCTAAGAAGGGGACATGCATGATCAAAGCTGCCATTTCTGCAGATTTTTGGAATGACTCCTTAAGGAGAATTTTAGGGATGACCACTGCAGCACCTGGAAAGGAGTGTTATCTACTGAAAGACAATGGCTTTTTCTGGAACAGAAAATGATGTCATCCCCAAGCTGCTGTTCAATTTTGCTCTCTATAGGACACAAATAAAACAAGAGAATAAGTTGCCATACAACTAAAAGTCTAGGGAAGTCAAAGATATTGGAGATACGCAAACTACTCAGAGTTCTCTCTAGGAATGTGTGTGTGCATGCTTGTATGTGTATGCACGTGCACATCCGTGTGGGGAAGTATTTACTGTAATTATTAAATTACTTAATCCTTCAAAATAGATGGCACCTGTTATTCCCAAATTCATCTTTAAAATAATAAGATAGAGTAATGAAAAGAGAGGTCTCCAGATAAGATTTTTAATAATTATATCACATCATTCTGGTAAGTGCTCTGCTCAAGGGTCCAGAAGTATTTGTGCGGGTCTCATATGACATATGTGCATTGTTGGTCCAATTCTAAGTTCACTTAATGCCTCTCACTTTTCATGATGTTCCTAGACTCTATGCTTCATTTTTACCTCCTCTGGGAAGAGCATGAGGCTGTAAGAGGCAGTGGGCAAAGACTTGACTGAGCTTGGTGTTCGAATCTTCATGGTCCCTGATCCCTTTTTCCAAATGTTTGTCCCTGGCTACTACTGTCTTAAGCTTTAGTTTCTTCTGAAGGTTCATTTGCAAAGTTGATGAAAGGTTTAGGTGGAGCCATCAAGCCATATCTCCTGTATCTATTAACTGCAAAGGGGAAAAGATCCCAAAGCATAGAGGACACACATGAGTGAGGACTCCTTGTCTTCTTTTGGAAGGAGGAGATAGAAAAAGAAGGGAAATGAAAATAAATACCATGTCACCAGTTTGAGCCAATGCCCTGTCATTCTTTTCACTCCTGCCCACAATTCCCATTTGTACTTGACCAGTTGGAAAGGAAAACAGCAAAGAAATAAGATGTACTGTAATAGATGCTGTCTATTAAATACAACATTATTTTCTCTAAGTGTCCATCTTAGAGTTTAATGAACAAGGAAAATGAAAATAAAATGATAGAGAAGAAATTCAAAAGGTATAACTCATTCCTGAGCTTGTATATGTGCAGGGGTCTAAATATGCATATGCAAATGTGTTCTGTAGTGCCAAAAGTAAGTTCTTAGAGGGTAAGGCAAAGTCCTGCCTCTTTCCTAATCAGCCACTGGGAGCACCATTCCTAGATGGCTCTTGGCAAAATACAATCAGATTTCATTTTGCATAGTAAAGGTAGTATATGCTATTACATGCCAACTTCCCCTCATTTTTGAGGAATGAGTATGGGTAGAATAGAGAGAATATGAAACAAGCAGCCGAAGGCTGCATTAGGGTTTGCAGTGAGATCTGCAATAGGTCACCACTACATCTTCTGGGGCCTTGTTTTCCTAATGGCTAAAATGAATATTGGACAAGCTGGTCACAAAAGGCCTCCCAAGCTCTGAAATCCTCTGGACCTTCCTTCTCCATTCTCTCATTGTTCATATCTATTTCCCAAAACAAGAGAAGTCCACATTTGAATTGGTCTTGTGGAGGTATGTAAGAAGTATCACTATTCACACTCGACTAGGAAGGGCCTCTTTTTCTGGCATGGAAATAAGGATTTAAAAGGCTACCATTCTGAAAGCTCTGGATGTCAGGCTACTCTTTGAGAGTCTGAGGAAATACAATCACATTCTCAATACAAGAAAACCAAACAAGTCCACATGCTTGAAAAATGCTTACAAAATGCTCTAGATGGTTATGGATGGTTTGTGGACTATTCCAAATCCATGTTAAAGAACCCTACTGTGAAATTTCACTCTGGATTTTTCTTATAGGTTGCCTACATTTCTCAAATATATTTGATAAGAATTGTGTCCTACATGCATTGATTTTTAACCAAATAAACAAAAAACAGCAACTTTTGGAATCACCCAGGGAGCCCCATATGGATTAGAGCTAATCATTAGTAATGATGTAGCTGCACAAGCTCTTTGTCTACAAACTCTTTCTCCTGACCGACTGAGAGAATGTTCCTTATTTGGACAATGATACCAGTTTAGGTAGCAACAAACTTCTTGGTGCTTTTATTTGTAATAGCTAGTAATTCTGACTCTTCTTGTCAGCAAAACAGCTCATAGCACACAGAAAGCCAAGGAAATTAAATCAGCACTGTTTTCCCCCATGTTTGTTAGGCTTAAAGTCATTGGGACATTCTACTTAACAAAAACTAATTCACCAGACCCTCCATGATCCAGAATAATGGATAATTCATCCCACTCACTAGCATTTTCTTCCTCATGTTCTGGGTACAGGATGCCTCCCTCCAAGAATGAAAGGCTTTCTTCATCTACTAAGCATTTGATTGAGCCAACACTAGCACAGCACGTGTGTAAAAGGGTCAGGCAAACCATTTGCCCAGGCCTAGTTCTGAACAAAGAAATCAATATTCCACGGTGTAATTCACCAGTCAGAAGTAATCGCCCTCTATCACAGCAGCCCAAGGGCAGCAAATTCATTACAAGGTGTTTGTTGCCATTCTTGCACGTACCTCAACACTGGTGCTTTACAAATACGTCAGACACCCTGGCCTCCTGATCATTTTTGCGTTAATACCTGTCTTTTTTTCCAAGCCACATGTAGAGTCATTCTTCTAAACATTGGCATACTAGGAGTTTCTATATTAATGTCTCATCATTCCTTGTCTTCAAAACTATAAAAGAATAATCAGTCAGGTAGAGTCCATGGCATAGGATTATCTGAGCTCCAGAACACTAGGCATCAAATTGGAATTTATGAGTAGAGGCATAGACTATTTTCATTAACAAACATAGCGTGTTAAGACATATCCTTGAATTATCAATGAGAGAGCCTCTCTGATTAAATAACCTGCTAGCTAGCTCACCCATGTCTTCTTTAGTAGCATTTTTTACACATTTCCCCTTATCTTTTCTCTTCCCTATTCCCTTCCTCCAGTACAGCCTACATTTTATTAAGAAACTAGAGATTTAAGAATTTTGTGGGGAAAAAAATCACTTCCATAGAGTTGTTCCAGTACTCCTTTGTTTACACTAGGCATTCTGGGAGTAATTATGACATTGAGGAAAGAAATGTGGTCTAGTTGGGCCATACCTAGAAATATATATTCCTAATACTTTGAGTTAGATATATAGTACCCGGAGCTACACATTAGCCGAGGTCATTGTCAGGGGTTTGGTAGACCTCTGAGGCAGTTCTACTCCATACATAGCATAAATACATCCTAGCCACTTGGTTAATTTGAGGGAGAAAAGCTGTTTTGACTCAGACACATTTATCCAGCTTTAGTCATCTGGTGACTAATCCAGATTAGGCACATGAAAAGAACAATTACCAAAGAACTCCCATGTTCCATTAGTCCAAAAGGTCCTTGAGGAGTGACATCAACAACATGGCTGATAAGACATTCTTGTCAAATCCCTGTTTTCAACAACAATTTGGCACACATCCACAAGCAGAAGGGTCTTTGTGGGAACTGTGGGATTCAGCACCGTGTTCCTAGGGACCAGAGGAGCCTTGCTTTCCTATGCATCAAGTAACAAACATATAGACCTTGGTCTGGCTTTGGACCCTGCAGTGACCATGAACTGGCTCCAACCTCTCTCAGTCATGGAGCCCCTGGAGAACACGATCTTAGATCAAGCATGAACTTGAGAGCCTTTATGGAAGCCCGGGTTTCCAGCAGAGAAGTTCTATTTTAGCATTAGAGCTAAAAATTCAAGTTTTACCTTGGAGAGGGTAAGAGGACAGTCTGACTTTATTGGCATAATGCTTTCTCCAATGCAGCACAGCTCAGTACCAAGTGATACCTTCTCAATCCATGATTTCTCCCACAAGGAAAAGTAAAAGTGTGTGAGTAAGCATTCATCTTCTCCAGATGGGGCCCATTTCCCTCTCACTCCATCCCGAGTATTGTCATGAGCTGGATGACTGGGCGGCTGAAAAAGGCTGTAAGAGTAGCAGATAGGACTCTAGGAAGACATAAAAAAGAATAAAGATCCTACTGACTGATCACAGCCTCCATCAGGAAGCCTTCCCATGAGCTGCTTGCTTGTGATACCTCATCCATGGATTCCCCCAGTTGGCCCACCCTCAGAATTCCACATGCCTCACCCATACACTCCCATATCCTGTGACCAGTTCTCTGTGCATGCCCTTAACATTGGAAAGTGTAGGCTTTGGTAGATGACTAGTGAGCATGTACAGAAAAACAGACCAAATCTATAGGCTAAGGAGAAACAACAAATTTAAGTTTTAGTGCTTCCTTTGAGAAAGCATAAGGGAGGTGTCAGCACTTGGTCTAGTGCATTGCAGAACAGAGAAAAAGCACACAAGCTTAAGAATTCTGCCATAAGAGAGGTCAAAAAGTGTGGAAAAGGCATAACCATAGAAAATCTGACAAAGCCTCAGAATCCCTAGAAGAGCAGAGAGGGTATTTCTCTCCCAAAGTCAGGTAGTAAAGACTGGAGGAGGTGATTGCTACTGATAATGTGAAGACAGCAAAACTTTAAGAAACATGAAAAATCAAGGGGACTTGATACCACCAAAATATCACAGTAATGTTTGAGGAACATAACCCAAAGACACAAAGACTGGCAATTTACCCAATAAAGAATTCAAAACAGCTATTTTAAGGAAGTTCAATGAGCTACCTGAAAACACAGAAACACAGGTCAACAAAATCAGGAAAACAATGCACAAACAAATGAGAAATTTAACAAAGAGCAAGAAATTGTTTAAAAAGGGAGAGAGAAAAACTCGAGCTGAAAAGTATAATGAATAAAATAAAAAATGCAATAGAGGCCATCAACATCAAAATGAATTAAACAGAAGGAAGAATCTGTGAATTACAAAACAGGATCTTTGCAATTATTCAGTCAGAGGGAACAAAGGAAAGGAAGAAGAATGAAAAAGAATGAAGAAAACCTATGCGATCTACGCAATACCATTAAAAGAATAAGTTTCAAATTATTGGAGTCCCAGAAGGAAAAGAGATGGAGAAGGTAGCAGAAGGCTTATTTAAAGAAATAATGATGGACAACTTCCCAAATCTGGGGAGAGATTTAGATATCCAAGTTAATGAATCTTATAGGTCACCAAATAAACTCAAAGATAAAGAGTCTCGGGGCGCCTGGGTGGCTCAGTCGGTTGAGCGTCCGACTTCAGCTCAGGTCACGATCTCACGGTTTGTGAGTTCAAGCCCCGCGTCAGGCTCTGGGCTGATGGCTCAGAGCCAGGAGCCTGCTTCCGATTCTGTGTCTCCCTCTCTCTCTGCCCTTCCCCCACTCATGCTCTGTCTCTCTCTGTCTCAAAAATAAATAAAAACATTAAAAAAAATTAAAAAAAAAAGATATACAGTCTCCAAGACACATTAAAATGAAAATGCCAAAAATCAAAGATAAAGAGAGAATCTTAAAAGCAACAAGAAAAAATAAGTTGTAACTTAGAAAGGAGTCCTCTCAAGGCTCTAGATAAATTTCTCAGCAGAAACTTTACAGGCTAGGAGCAAGAGTATGGTATATTTTTATTTATTTATTTATTTATTTATTTATTTATTTATTTATTTATTTATTTTTGAGCTAGAGAGAGAGAGCACGACAGCAAGAGAGGGGAAATAAGGGGAAAGAATCATACATAGGCTCCATGTCCAGTACAGAGCCCAACACAGGGCTCAATCTCACAACTGTGAGATCATAATCTGAGCCAAAATCAAGAGTTGGATGTTTAAACGACTGAGCCACCCAGGATTCCTGAGAGTGATGATATATTTAAAGTGTGAAAAGGGAAAAACAAAAACGAAAACAAAAAACAAAAAACAAAAAACCTGCCAGCTAATAATACTCTATTTGGTAAAGTTGTTCTTTAGAATTGAAGGATAGATAAACTTTCCAATATAAACAAAAGCTGAGGGAGTTAATCACCACAAGACTTATCTTATTAGAAATGCTTAAAGGAGTTCATCAAGCTAAAATAAAAAAAAAAAAACACTCAATATATGAAAACATATAAAAATATACAAAACACTGGCAAAGTTAAGTTTATAATCAATTTCATATTGTACCAATACTATAATATGGTGATGTGTTAACCACTTAATTGTAGTATAAAGTTAAAGGACAAAATAGTAAAAATAACTTCAGTAAATATGTTCATGAATATACAATATAAAATGAGGTAAATTGTGACATCAAAAGTATAACTGGGGAGTAAAAGAATATAGTTTTTGTATGTAATCAAAGTTAAGCTGTTAGGATAAAATAGACTTATACCTATAAAATATTGTTTGTAAGCCTATGGCAACCACAAAGCAAACACCTACAGTAGATATACATAAGCTATAGGGAAAGTAAAAAAAAATCATGCTGCTATAGAAAATCATAAATTTATAAAGGAAAGCAGAAAGATAGGGATAAAGAATAAGGGAACTGCAAAACAGCCAGAAAGTAACTAATAAGATGGCATTACTAAGTACTTACCTATTGATAAGTAATTTTAGCATAAATTCTTGAAATCAAAAAGCGTAGCTTGGCTAGATGGATTAAAAAAAATAAAAAGACCCAAATATATGCTGCCTACATGTGACTCACTTCAGCTTTAATGACACACAGGGGCTTAAAGTGAAGGGATAGAAAAAGATATCCCATGCCAGTGAAAATCAAAAATCAAAAGAGAGCAGGGGTTTTTACAAATATATATCATATATAAGCCAAATTGACTTAAGCCAAAAACTGTAATAAGAGAAAAAGACCATTATTATATAATGATAAAGTGATCAATTTATCAAGAAGATATAATAATCATATACATCCAACATCAAAACACCTAAAATATATTAAGCAAATACTAAGAGATCTGAAGGGAGAGATAGACAATAGCAGAGGACTCCAATACCCCACTTGCAACAATGGATAGATCATCCAGACAGAAAATCAATAAGGAAATGTTGGACTTGAACTACAGTTTAGACCAAATGGACCTAAAACATGTAGACAAAACATTCAATCCATCAATATCAGAAAACACATTCCCCTGAAGTGCACATGGAATTCTCTAGGATAGATCATACTATAGGTCACAAGATAAGTCTTATCAAATTTAGGAAGACTGAAAACACACCAAGTAACTTTTCTGACCACAATGGTATGAAACTGAAAATCAATTACAGGAGGAAAACTGGAAAATCCACAAATAGTAGAAAGTAAACAACACACTCTGAACAACCAATGAGTGAAATATGAAATCAAAACTATCTTGAAACAAATGAAAATGAAAACACAACATGACAAAACTTATGAGATGCGGCACAAGCAGTTCTAAAAAGGAAATTCATAGTGATAAATGCCTATATTAAGAAAAAAAGATCTCAAAAAAAAAAAAACAAAACAAAACTAACCTAACTTTACACCATTAGAAACTAGAAAAAGAACAAACTAAGCCCAGTGTTACCATAAGGAAGGAAATAATAAAGATGAGAGTGGAAATAAAGATATATAGGACAGAAAAACAATAAAAAAGATCAATGAAACTAAGAGCTGGAGTTTTTTTTGAAAAGATAAACAAAACTGACAAACCTTTAACCAAATTAAGGGGGGAAAAAAGAAGACCAAAAACCTCAAAGCAGAAATAAAAAATAGGACATTACAACTGATGCTACAGAAATATAAAGTTCATAAAAGATTACCATGAGCAATTACACACAAATAGATTGGACAATTAAAAAACTGATAAATTTCTAGAAACTTACATCCTACCAAAACTGAGTCACCAAGAAATATAATATCTGAACAGAGAAATAACTATGGAGATTGAATCAGTGAACAAAAGCCTTTCAACAATGAAAACCCAGGACCTGATGGTTTCCTTGGTGAATTTTGCCAAACATTTAAGGAATAATTAATGCCATAATTCTCAAACTCTTTTAAAAAATTAAAGAGGAAGAATCATGAGGTGAATATTACCCTGGTACCAAAGTCATATAAGGACACAAGAAAAAAAAAACCACTATAGAAAAAATATTCTTGCTGAATATAAATGCAAGTATCCTCAACAGTACTAGCAAACCAAATTCAATAGCACATTAAAAGGACCATATACCATGATTTAGTGGGATTTACTCTTGGGATGCAAGGATGTTTAAACATACACAAATCAATATGCCACATAGGAAAATGAAAGGTGAAAATCTTATGATCATCTCAATAGATGAAAAAAATTTTGACAAAGTACAACACCTTTTTATGAGAAAAAAAAAACTCTCAACAATTGGGTATAAAGGAATGCTCCTCAACATAATAAAAACCATACATGAAAAACCCACAGCTAACCTCATATTGGTCATATGAGGTTATATTGGTCATAACCTCATATACAGTCAAAGGTTGAAAGCTTTTTCTCTAAGCTCAGGAGCAAGACGAGGGTGCCCACTCCTATTCAATATAGTACTGGAAGTCCTAGCCAGAGGAATTAGGCAAGGAAATTAAATAAAATATATTCAAATCTGAAAGGAAGAGTTAAATTGTCTTTGTTTGCAGATGATATGATATTATATAGAGAAAATCGTATAGAATCTACCAGAAAAATCCACAAATTCATTAAAATTGCAGGATAAGAAATCAACATAAAAAATTAGTTGTGTTTCTGTGCACTAATAAGAAAATACCTGAAAAAGAAATAAAGAAAACAACACTATTCACAATAGCATAAAAATCATAAAATACTTAGGAGTAAATTTAATAAGGGAGGTGAAAATTCTATACACAATATAGACTTTTCTATACACACAAGACTTTGATGAAAAATTTAAAGAAGACTGAAGTAAATGGGAAGATATCTTGTGTTCATGGACTGGAAGAATTAATATCGTTATAATGTCTGTATGACCCAAAGCCATCTATAGATTCAATGAAATGAAATTCAAAATCCCAAAGGCATTTTTCACAAAAATACAAAAAGAAATCCTAAAATTCATACATAGTCACAAAGACCCCCAAAGAGCCAAAGCAATGGGGAGAAAGAACAAAGCTGGAAGTATCACACCTCCTGATTTCAAACTGTATTACGAAGTTGTAGCAATCAAAATAATATGGTACTGGAAGAAAAATAAATACATAGACCATAGAACAGAATTTAGAGCCCAGAAATAAACCCTCTTATATATGGTCAACTAATATTTGAAAAGTAAGCCAATTTTTTTTCTTGTGGTTGATTTCAAGTTTGATGGCAAAAATATTCAATGGGGAAAGGTAGTCCCTTCAATAAATGGTGCTATTGAATGATCACATGTAGAAGAATGAAATTGGACCCATATCTTGCAACACTCACAAAAATCAGGACACCTGGGTGGCTCAGTCCATTGAGCATCAGACTTCGGTTCCGGTCATAATCTCGCAGTTAGTGAGTTCGAGCCCGGCATTGAGCTCTGTGCTGACAGCTCAGACCCTGGAGCCTGCTTCAGATTCTGTGTCTCCCTCTCTTTTTCTGCCTCTCCCCTGCTCATGCATGCTCTGTCCTCTCTCTCTCTCCCAAAAAATAAACATTAAAAAAAATTAAAAAAATAAAAAACAACACACAAAAATCAACTCAAAATGTATTAAAGACTTGAATGTAAGTCCTGAAATCATGAAACTTCTAGAAGAAAATATACAAGACAAGATCCTTCACATAGGTCTGAGCAACAATTTTTTGGATATGATACCAAAGGCATAACCAAGTAAAGCAAAAATAAACAAGTGGGACTACATTCAAAACCTAAAAACTTTCACACCAAAAGGAATAATCAAAAAAAGTGAAAGGTAACCTACAGGATGGGAGAAAAACTTGCAAACCATCTATCTGGTAAGGGGTTATTGTCCAAAATATACAAGAAACTCCTACATCTGGATACCAAAAACAAAATCCCAGACAACTGGATTAAAAAAAAAAAAAAGGCAGAGGAACTGAATACACATTTTTCTGAAGAAGACATACAGATGGCCAAAACTCTTAACAACTTCAGAATATATAATAAAGTATTATTAGTTATGATCACCATGATATATATGTTTTATATATGTATAAATATATGTATATTTATATTGTTATATATTGTTATGTTGCTTATAATTATATAAATATATTGTTATATATTATTATATAATTACAAATATATGTAAATAATATATATGAATATATATTATATATAAAATAAATACATATAAATAAATAATATAATTATATATAAAATATATAAAACCTTAATTCACTCATGCATAGATAGACACCTTTTGGTGTGTAAAAATGTCCTTAATATCACTAATCACCAGTGAGATGCAAATCAAAACTACAAGTATCACCTCACACCTGTTAGAATGGATCAAAAAGAGAGAACATGGGTTCACAAGGATATAAGGAAAAGAGAACCCTTGTTCACTGTTGATGAGAATGTAAATTGTTGCAGCCACTATGGAAAACATTATGGCAATTCCCCCCCCAATTTAAACATAGAACTACTATATAACCCAGCAATCCCACTTTTAGGTATATATCCAAAGAAATTAAATCAGGATATCAAAGAAATATCTTAACTTCTATGTTCATTGAAGGGTTATTTTTTTACAATAGCCAAGACATGGAAATAATCTAAATGTCCGTCTATGCATGAATTAATAAAGAAATTGTTATATATTGTTATATAATTATACTATTTATATTTTTAATTTATGGTACATAATTATATAACAATATGTAGCAATATATTTATATAAATATAAGCAATATAACAATATATAACAATATAAATATATTACATATATATATATATATATATATATATATATATATATAATATGTATAGCATGGTGACCATAACTAATAATACTTTATTATATACTTGTAAGTTGCTAAGAGAGTAGATCCTAAATGTTTTCACCACAAAAAACCAATAGTAATTATGTGAAGGGATATAGGTGCTAACTACCCCTCATTTGGCTATATATAAGTAATCATTTGGCTACATATGAGTGTATCACATAATCACATTGTACACTTACACTTTCATATGTAATTATGTATGTAATATGTTAATTATATCTCAATAAAGCTGGTTGAGTTCCTTAAGGGAATGAATGGGTCATTTTAAACTCCAGTTTCCCAGTGACTAGTGATTTCTGGTGTGAGAGGGTCTGGCAATAAAGTTAACTTCACTTCAACACTGACATTAAAAGAGGACTTTAAAACTCATTTTTGGAAGAGAGTGGAAAAGTGAATTCAATAGTTTTTGGTGTTGTTTCTGACATTTAAGTTTATGGAAAGATTTTTTTTTGGTCTAATTATTTTCCATATATTTTGGAATCATATTATCTTCTTTCTGGTGCATTCTAGTCCTAAGGGTAATCAATGAACTGCCACTGAAGAGAAGAAAAGTATTTACCCTTGGAAATGATAAGAAACCACATATGTTAATGTATCCCCCATTATTTATTGAGTACTTAATATATTCCTGACACAGTCCTAGGTGCTGGGATAAAATGGTGAGCAAAATAAAAATGGCTTAATTCCTGAGACACTTCCAGTCTAGCATGTGAGAACGTCAATGATAAAATTGTCACAGACACACACACTGCACACATTGACACACACACTGATATACATACACACTGTACAGACACACTGCACACACAGAGACACACATTACACAAACATTCACACACAATATAAATGTGCTCTGTGTAGGGTGCTATGAACACATGTATCATGAAGAGCTATGTGGGAGTCCAATAAGATTTCTTGATGGGGTGCAATTTGATTTGAGGCAGGAAGGATGAGAAGGGGTTACCTGTGTGGGTTGGAGGAGGGAGGGACAAAGGACACAGGACCTATAGATACAAAGGCCCTAAAGTTGGAGGAAGGACTAGTGTAATAGACCCCCCTTCATCTCTTGCTTTAGGCCTCTTATCTGCATCATTTCAGTCGATTACTATTTTCTTTTCAGGTACAGTAACCTTCATACATATAATTGAATGCAAACCAGTATACTTGTCATTCATCTCACACACACATGCCAGTGAACTGTTGTTATTGTTTTTTTTTTAATATAAAGGTTGTCTGTGTATAATGAGACTTAGACTATTCTCAAATCTGAATGCAGTACATCTTAATCACTGGGGGAGGTACGTATTACATTGGAATCTCCAGGGAGAAGGCCACAGAATGTGTATTCTAAGCAACTTCCGCAGGTGAGCTCTCAAAATGAGAAAACCCAAACGCTCTAAAAAAAATCACGTTCTTCCAATTTTCTTTACCTTCATAACTAGCATCATCAAACTTGACTCAAACCCAAACCCTAGGACTTATCTTTGACTTACCCTCCCTCACCACCCACATAAAGTCCATCAGAAGATTCTATAATTTCCAGTGCATCTCACATATGTCCAGTTCTCTCTGACTTTGTTGCTACCAAGCTCCCATTATTGCTCCAACTATTCTATACTCGTTCCCTAACTATTCCACAACAACTCCTCACTGGCCTTCTTGTTTTCTACATTCTCCACACAGTTACTGGAGTGATATTAAAACACACACACACACACACACACACACACACACGCACACAGACACACACACACAACCTATCATTTCACAACCCGTTGTAGTTTTTGACTCATTTTAATTCAATTAAATCTGTAAAATTTATTTTAACACTTATTTATTTTTGAGAGAGAGAGAGTGAGACACAGAGCACAAGCAGGAGAGGAGCAGAGAGAAAGGGAGACACAGAATCCAAAGCAGGCTCCAGGCTCTGAGCTGTCAGCACAGAGCCTGACACAGGGCTCAAACCCACAAATTGCAAGATCATGACCCGAGCTAAAGTTGGATGCTTAACTGACTGAGCCACCCAGACACCCCTTTTTAATTCAATTAAATCTTAACAACTCTCCCTTGGAATACTTCTTTAACTCTGATTTTCTGATCCCTATGTTCAAACACAGAGAGTGCTCAAGGTAACCGGAAGTGAAGTTAGAATTTTCACCCAGGTGGTCTGATTCTGGAACTTGCAAATTCAGTCTCTGAGCTATACTACCTTTAATGACTACATTTTAAATCAATTCTAAGATGCATATTTTTTTAGTTAAAAATCTTTCAAATTGGAAATATGTCTTGCAATCAGTGGCATACCACAGTTTAACTGGAGTAATTGTTTTTCTTGTGTTACATTAAAATAATGGTGTGTCTTACAACTGATACCTCTTAGAGTTAGTAAAATACAATATTTGTTGCATGGAATGACGAGGGTAGGTCAGTGGAGCTGCTGTGGCATCTCTGCTTAATCTTCGCTGGTAAGGGAACAGTACAGCACATTGAATACTTTGGATAAAAAAACAATAGAAAAATATAAAACTATTCTTATTGCTATCAATTATTTATGGCTCCAATTAATTATATTTTTAACTTATTTAACAACAAGAAATTTGTTGCTACCAAGCTCAAACTTGGTAGTTCTTTCGAACTCCTATTGTGAGAATTTTTAAAGGCATTCATTTCACCCCATTTTCCATCATTGTAGGTGGTTTTAACTAGATGGTCCTAATTTTAGTCACCATTATTCTCTACTGTGAGTCACGTACTTCTAAACACAGCCTGAAGTTTATTTGTGTTAGAGGGAAGAAAAAATTCCCACCAGGTAGATATATGATGCTTGCCTTTCTACTAATTTGCATGTATTTTATTCATTACTTAATGCAGATGAGTTGGGTTGGACATCTGGTGGTTTGCAGCATTATAATCAGTGAGTAAAGAATATCTGCCAATACAAACATACACTGGTAATAGTATTAAAAATAAAAATTTATACTCATCTGTTCTTGGCAATTTACAAAGCACTTTCACATACCCTAGCTCCTTTAATTTATTTAAATCTCCCTATAACTATGTATGCAGAGACTTGGCCTTTCACACTCTGAATCTTCTTAATTGTACCTCTGTCTGAATACTCTCCGGGTTCTGAAATGACTACTTTAGACAAGTGCAAAGTCATGAATTAGCCAAGGAGATACTGGGTCAAGAGTCTCAGCAAATTCTCGAAGTGCTTTTCTGAGTGATAATGAACCTGCAACTCAATTATTCAAATGTTAGTAAGACCAGAGCTCAATAATATGGGTTCCGTGGCACCTGGCATACAAAGTTTGGGTCGCAGAAAAAGAACAGGGCAGGGCCTGGGCAGCTGGAACCTCTAGGCCCATAGCATCTAACTGTAAATAGCTTTGTCCATTTATCCTGGAATGTTGTATATACATTCTATGTGTGCTACAACACATACAATGTTGGAAGCACCACAGAACTCATAGCAGATTGAACCTTCCATCTGGACCCTATCAATCCAGCCATGCTTCACTGCGCAAGAATGGCAGGTACCATTACCCGTGGTCTACGTGAGGAATGTGTCACAAAGCTGTGGGTGAAGTACATAGCCCACTTGGCTTCATGCTGAGGTCCTGCAACTCTCTGCAACATAGCTGTTAAAACTAATTCACCATCCAAACCTGGATGTTACCTCTTCCCTGGAGATTCCATGCCAACCCAGGAGCTTTGAAAAGTATGGGGCTTTGGGAAACTTCTAGGAATGACCTGCTGATCTCTGGATGAGTAAAATTCAGGGTAAGAATATATTGCACAACTGTCACTCTGCTTTTTGTCTCTCAGTGACTCAAAAGGACTTTCACAAGCTCTCTTTCTTTGGCTAAGATGAATCTCCTAGGTGAGATTTCCAGGTGGGACAGAAAGTTTTATCATGGCAAGAATACATCCTGTGTGGTTAACCCAGCGCTGTTGAATGAGAGCAGGTGGCTAAAACCCATGGATACAATGTGGGTACTAGCTCTTTATGTTAAACAGGATTAACAGCCCAGCCACTAAACAGAGCTGTAATGCCAGAGACTTTAAGACCCTCCAGGAACCCCCAGACTCTGGGAGTTTTTTCCTTCTATTCCATTTAAATCCAAGAGGCTTTCACCCTACTGGCAGCTCCAGAGTTACCGCTGAGGCTTAGGGAGAAGCTGTTATGAAAAGCTGAGGTTGTTGCTAAGCAAAGGAAGTCTCACAGAGGCAACTGACAGAGTAAAAGCAACACCTGGTTAAACTGAAATTGACATGAGAGCTCCTCTAGGCTTTAAGCTGCTTTTGTAAGGGTTAGAGTTCCATCCGCCTAATATTGAAAAGGCACTAAGCATAAAAAATTGCAGTTCCTCCAGACACGCATTCCCCTTAGCAGGGGGGACACAGTGAGAAAATGGCAAACCACGAGGGTGCTGTTGGGTACTGGTGTATGAGAAGGTATCCATATATCCTCAACTCCCAGGCACCTCATGTCCTTTGTTGAGGAGGGGGCTGTGTGGAGGAGCAAGCTCTTGTACCTTTGTTGTCCTTTGCTGTCTTCACCCAGCAAAAGGAATCTGTGAGGGGAAATGGCATCTCCTAGTCAGGAGGACTTCAGACCTGCTTGTTCTGAGGGCAAGGCTCCTGACATCTAGTGTCTAGGTGTTGTGAACCAGAGGAACCTGGAGGAGTCAGTTAGCAGGACTTTGTTCCTTTGGGGGTTCTTCCCATGGACTCATCTTGTGTGAGGTGTGTTGGGAGATTTGGGGGGAGCTGCTCATGGTCTCACCCTCAAGAAAGTCTCCTCATGACAATACTAATGCACAAAACAGATTTATTAAGAAAATAACAGAATGGGGATACCTGGGTGGCTTAGTGAGTTAAGCCTCTGACTGCAGCTCAGGTCATGATCTCACAGTTTGTGAGTTCAAGCCCCACATTGTGCTCTGCACTGATAGTGTGGAGCCTGCTTCAGATCCTCTGTCTCCCTCTCTCTCTGCCCCTTCCCAGCTTGTGGTCTCTCTGTCTCTCTGTCTCTCTGTCTCTCTGTCTCTCTCTCTCTCTCAAAAATAAATAGACATTCAAAAAATTTTAAAAAGAGAGCAGAATATAAGGACATATCCAAGGACATGGGGGTAGGGGGTGTGGGTGGCTGGAAGGGCAGGGTAAGTCATGGATAGTACTTGAGTTGGAGACAGGAAGAAGGTAAGGTCTCCCAGTAGGGAAACGACATGCGGGAATCTCTAAGGTGGAAATGAACAGAATAATGAGACCTTTCCTTAGTGGAAAGAAAGTGTAAAAGATGGCTGAGTACTAATAAGATGTTGCCTTTCCCTACTGCACATCAGCACAGATCAAAGGTAAAGGACACACAGACAAAGGCACTCAGCTTATTGCTATAAAGTGTTCATTGTAAACACCAGGTAGAACCACTAGCCCTGGAGCCAGGTTGGCTCTCCTGTGGGTCACAGTCCTATTGCCTGTTGCTTAAAGACTTATTACCTGAAGAACTGAAGGAGTTACTTCCTGTTCTCATCCTTAGGCTACACCCTACTCTCTTTTACCTGCTTGAGTTGTAAATTCTAATAGGATAAAAAATAATAATAATAATAATAAAAACTAATGCAAAGGGAAAAAGGGAGATATATTCTAAAACTTGGTTCTTTAACAAGAGCCTGGTGTCAGGGTAGAAACAAAGCTTTACTACTGGTTTGCCAAGGCCAATAATGGATAAGGATAGACTCCAGCCCTTTAGGAGTGGCCAGCGGAGCCCCTGCTCTGCCAAGCCTTAAATGCTTAGTACTGAGTATGTTCCTTTTGCTCCTCCACACTGATATCCTTCCTTCTCCACCCTTTTCTGCACCCATGGAGCTGACCTTGACTGCCAGATGCATTGTCTAGCTACAGGCTGGATTTGGCTGGTGGGGGCTATTCATTCCGTGGGTTCCTCCTTGCTGACCTGAAGTTGTCAGTGGCTACATTCTTCCATAAAGGCCTCAGCACCCATCAGCTGGCTCTTGCCACAGTTACAGATCTAACCAAATTCCCATAGTTGCTCCTTGGCCTTCAACCTTCAGGCCAAATAATAGAAGTGGCAGGTTCCCACTGTCAACAGACGTGGAATGTCTTACCATCCGTTGATCATTTTTCTTAACCCCAAACATATCACTGTACCTGAGCTTTACATTAATCTTTTTTCAACTGCTCTTTTGGCATGCCACCTGCTCGTAAAACAACTCTGAATGATCCATAAGTTGATGATGGAGCAGTCCAGGAGGCTCTATGGGAGGGTGGGTGGGCATTTAGGAGACTTACAGCAGGGGTGATACACCAGCAAGTATTGAAGCATTTCCATATTCTAGTAGCCACTGTAATCATACAGGTGGGTGCTGGTTGCCTATCAGCCCCATTCGGTGCATTAACTGCTTCTGTCTCATTTTTCAAATAAAGAAACCAAGACTCAGGAAGGTAAAATGAAATGGCCCATTATAATTTTCCTGTCTGCAAGGGTTTTGGGCTTCAGCTTACAATTCCTTTTTAGGATGGTGAATGCCACATTCTATATATAAAACCATGACATATAAAGGAAACATGTAAGAAATTCTTTCAAAAGGGTCAGAACCCTGACTGCATTTATGTTCTTTACCTGTGATTTTTTTTTCCACTGACTCAATGAATTTAGTTTCTCTGCTTCCTGGGAAGAGCCTATATCGTAGCAGAGACCTTACCTAATTCTTTGTTTTGGTACAATGTCTAGCATGTTTTTGGCATTTAATGAATGTCTATGAATAGAACCTATCCACGGGGGGCTCTGCATTCAATGTGATCACTTGCTGTTTCATATACAGACCTACAATACAAAATAAGGGATTGCCTTTATTCCCTATGAAATCATGGATCAGCTCTTGAGAGAGTTTTCAGAGGTCTTGAAGCTCAGCTCCTCAACTCTAGCCAGGACTGGGTTTGAATTGTAACAATCAGACCAGTGTCTCCCATGAAAACCTCTGCACAGGTCCCTGGAGGGACCTTCCCCAGCTGCTGGCAGCCCAGCAGTATGAACTCCCATCTGATGAGAATCCCTTCCACCACTATCCCTGCCTGCAACAGTATGAACATAGTGGGGAAAGAAAACCAGTTACAGGCCAGGAAAAAGTAAATTCATTACAAATGAAAACAAATCAAGTGGAGAATTATGGCAAAGGTCTGAGAGACGGTGGGCTCATTACCCCATAGTCAGAAGTAAGAGCATGTACATATTTAAAACCTTTTGGAGGCATTTATCCATTTACCCACCAAAGGGACAGATCTGAGCATCCACTGTATTTCAGGCACAGCATCAGGCACTAAGGAGATATAGGAATGGATATGAATATCAGAATAAGATATAGAAATATGGATATAGGAGGAGCAAGATATAGGAATGAATCTTTACCATGAGGAGCATTCCTTTTTAAAATGATGACAATTATGAAAAAGTACTATATTTGATGTTTATTCCTTCCCACATGTCAAAGAGGATGTACTATGTTCTAGTAGCTTGAACAAGATATCCCTGTCACTCTCTGTACTAGGTTTACTTTCCAACAGGGAACTAGAGTTAACCAATATCTATTTCAACTATTTCTAATAATTATTCAAATACTACAGTACTGATGGCATTGAGTTTTGTTAGGATTAAATGACTGTGTGTGTGTGTGTGTGTGTGTGTGTATGATAAGCAATATGAATATCACAAATGAAAGGTATAGTGTGAATTGAGAGAAAAACTAGAGACCTAACCTGCTCTGGGGGATCAACAAATTCCTTCTGGAGAAAAAAACATTTAAACAGAATCTGAGAATGAGCCGGGATTAATCAGGCAAGGGTTGATTGAAGACCAGGGGAGAGATCTCTGGGCAGAGGAACTGGCATCATGCAGATACCACAGGACAGAGAGCATGGGATAGGAAGGTTGACTGGAGTGCACATAAAGAAGTGAATGGTGAGGGATGAAGCTGGAGAGGTGCTCAAGGAGCAGATTGTGCAGAGCCCTGCAGGCTGGGCAAGGGGTGAGTCTAATCAGCCTCCCTAGAGCACTCCAACACCTCCTCCTGGGCATCCAGCCTCCTGCAATTCTGAGGACCATTAGTTTGAAAGGAGTCCACTATGGCTCATCAGGACTCTCCTGATATGCTTACAGGATGGGCCCTGGAAGTTGAGTAGAATCTGCCTGGGGCAGGTCATATCTGAAAGCAATGCTATACCCAGTGCAGGATCCTCTGTCAAATCATCCAGGGACTTTCCTATTAAAACTTGTTTATTTCCATCACCTGAAGAACGAAACTCCCAAACAAATAAAGAATGGGAAGGTCATGGAGTAAAGATGCAAGGACTATCACCCCCCCCCCCCGATGAAGTATTGGAGGGATTAACACTGTGAAAACCAGCACCCTAGGCACTGAAACAGTGCTCGAAAAGGAAGAAGTGTTCAAACAACTAATGTTAATGGGACCTTTTTCTGGGGAAAGACCTGAAGCAGCTGTAAAACGGGAGCAGACACAGTTTTGGGGATGTGGACCCTTTTCACACTAGCAAAGCCTCCTCAAGGCTAGGTCTGCAAGTAAGTGATGGAGGCTGAGTCTTCTGCTCTGGCTGCCTTTCCTGTCGTCCTCGTTTATGATGCTTACCCGCCGCCATGCCTGAGCCCAAGGTGTCAGTGCTGTTAGGACTCCATATTTCAGGTGACATTTGTCCCACCCACAGGGAGCCATCAGCAGGCCAGCTTCCAGTCCCCACAGCCTCATGATCCAGGACAAGACCCCCTCTGCCCACATGGCCAACATGCCCCAAGCAGGAACACTTTGTTTTTTCCTTACAAAACACAAAAGTTCTGATCACCCTTTCCTTAGGACAAAGAGCCCTCCTACCCTACCCCTGCCTTCCTAAAGGAAGCTGCACTCAGTGATTACAGAAGGACCTTCCTTCTAAGGGACTCGCCCAAGCACTTGGATGTTTTAGTATAGCCACTCCATTCAGTGATTCCAAGGAGACTTTCCTGAATTTACCAGTATTATAAAGTAGCTAAACTAAGAAAAATGAACACATCTATTTCATTGTAATGGCAGACCCCTTCCAAAAGCTTTTAGAACAATCCTGGTTAAAGAGACTAGTTTGAGGATTTCCACTTTCAGCCCTGCTGCAGTAACAAGGACTGGATTTATCGTCCTGACTTAACTAGAAAAACAAGCTGAATACAGAAACCCAGATTTCAGTCACTGGATAACATAGCCAAGGCAGTGTAGCACAGTTGTCCCTAAGAGAAGGGAAACAAAGGGGTGAGGTCAGCGATTGGCCCAGCTTACTGCTCAAAAAAGTTTCCAGGGGCTCCTAGGTGGCTCAGTCATTCAGTGTCTGACTCTTGATCTTGGCTCAGGTTATGATCACATGGTTTGCAGGATCGAGCCCCACATTGGGCTCTGTGCAGACAACATGGAGCCTGCTTGAGATTCTTTCTCTCCCTCTCTCCCTGACCCTCCCCTGCACTCTCTCTCTCTCTCAAAATAAATACATAAACTCAAAAAAAAAAAAAAACATGTTTCCAGACTTCCATGCAGAGACCAAGGGCGTAACATCAGTCTCTAGAGCTGAGTTCAGAGTTTAGGGAGGTGGACACAGCCAGAATCATAGGCAGAGTGTCAGAGAGAAGAAAGCTGTACAGAAAGAGGGTTCTGGGGATGCACACAGGTTCCCATGGAGTCCTCCCTGGAAACTGACCAAGTGACCATGTGTGTGCATGTGAGACCAAAGTCTGGGAAAGGCCACCAGCATGGAGCAGGCAGAGAAAAAGATCATGCAACACACAGGGAGAAAAGTCTTTCCTGGCCCCAGACAGAGTGCAAAGTCCTCCTATACAGAGGTGCTTTTGAGAATAAAGGAAAAATCAGCTGCTTAACACAGCAAGCCTGCATTTCCTACATAGGGTGCAGCCCAACTCAGGTTCCTGGTCAGCATCAGGAGTGTCTACAGTCAGTTGTGAACCTCAGTTTAAGGCAGGCTTTGCTGTATTTGACATTGGTTTCTAGGAATGACCTGTAGAAAGTGTACCTGTTTCTTAACAACTTTGTCCTGGAAGTCACACATTATCTGTTTTTATTCGGGAAGAAACTGTCACATTGGCCCATGTACAATAGAGGTTGCCTGGGAAGCCTCTTCTTGGCATCAATGAGTCCTGGTTTCTGCAGCAGACAGTAAAAGAATTCAGGCATAACTCTTTTGTGTCAGTGACTGATCCCAGAAAGAAATCTGAGGAGTAACGGGTGGAAATTAATATGACTGCCATCTAAAGATCAAATCAGGACTCTGAAAAGTTACCCCAGAACACAAGTGTATCACTAATTGTATTGATTGCCTACCATGCCATCACAAACTTACCATCCAAACCCAGTTCAATAAGCTTCAGCCAAACTCCAATGAACTGATGTAGACAGTTGAGGATTCAGTTCCACATTTGCTCTTGAAATCATCATCATCATTTCAAAAGTAACTAGCATTTAAGGAAAGAAGTGGCAAATTAATATTTAAGCACAGTCACCAAAATTAGAGAAATGGCTTATTTCTTCTTTTTCTCATTGACATAATGTGTCCTTGATGTTATCACTCAAGTGTCAAAGTTTGGGGCACCTGGGTGGCTCAGTGGCTTTGGTATCCAACTCTTGATTTTGGTCATGATCTCAAGGGTCATGAGATGGAGCCCTGCTTGGGATTCTCTGTTTCACCTTCTTGCTCTGCCCCTCTTGTGCTCATTCTCTCTGTCTCTCTGTCTCTTTCTCTCTCAAAATAAATAAATAAACATTAAAAATAAAAGTGTCAAAGTTCAAAAAAAATGTGTTTGAGCTCTCATCTGACACTTTCCCTACTGCTCCATGGTTGCTTCCATCTGGCCACAGAGCCTTCTGAGCATGTCAGTGGCAGGAATGCCTGGATGCCTTCATGATAACACACAAATCAGGTGAAGACAACTTCCTGGATGTTAGCTACCCCTCCAAAACTTTTCCAGAGCCAAAGAACAAAACCATATAAATGTTAATTTTTTTCCAGTCTTATGACAATTTTTCCCAATAGTCCTTTAAGGCTAATCCTATTGCACTTGGCCACATGCCTGGTTTCAGCCACACAAAACAAGGGAGAGAGGCAGCAGCTAAAATCAAGGTTTGTGAACACAGAAAGAGTGAGTATAAACTGTAGTAGGGTGTCCCTGGCTCAGCCTACACTGACTGTGAAGAGGTAGGGCCTGTACCTCCCCAGGATTTTATTGGCATGAGAGAAAAATAGGACTCAGGAAGACCCTTGTGTCTTAAGGCTTGGGCAAAAGATGAGAGAACAAGTCATTGTTGAGCCCTGAAGGCATTCCTTCTACCTCAGCCCTTGGATTCAGTCTGAGCCCCATGAGGGGAAGTAGTCTCGCCCATTTTGGTGTGTGAAACATCATATTTGCCAAGGAATAGAATGATATTGTGGCCTCTCAGGGATTTTTTTTTTTTTGTAGGCTGAGAAGGAACATTTTGTTTAATATATATATTTTTTAAGTTTATTGATTTTAAGAAAGAGAGAGTGCCAGCAGGGGAGGGGCAGAGAGAGAGAGAGAGAGAGAGAGAGAGAGAGAGAAGAGAGAATCCAAAACAAGTTCTGAAGGGTCAGTGCAGAGCCCTATGTGGTGCTTGAAGTCACGAAACTGTAAGGTCATGACCTGAGCCGAAATCAGGAGTCAGACACTTGACAGACTGAGCCACCCAGGCTCCCAGAGGGCCAACATTCTCACAGAGGGAACTAATAGCAATAGAAATGGTGTGGCACCTCACCATGCAAGACTGGTCACCAACACCATCAAGCAGGCCACAGTAGAAGAAAAAAGCAAACCAGGGGAACTTGGGTGTCAGAGACAAGTCAGGAAGGTGGGCATGAGATCCTGTAGTTACTCAGAAAGTAGGAAAGGCCAGCCATGTTCATGTCACAGGATTCCTGAGACACAGGCTGCATCCACAGCCTGGATCATTTGCATTATATATTTGTTGATCTGATGTAATATTTGGGGGATTCTGGTTTGGCACCCCTTAAAGTGATGACTAATCACTATTTTTAGAATAGAGCCAGAAGTACACTTTTGCCACAGCTGCCAAACTGCCCAGTGGCTCCACTGAGCATAGACTTACCCTCAGCAGCTGGGTATTGGCATATCACACTATGGGAAAAGACAGGTTGTTGGAACTACTTTGATGCTGGAATTGATGCCCCTAAGGAATGTACTATTAGGAACTGGATGTATCATACAGGGAGCAGGACCTATGTGATTTTTTATGAAATTTCTAACATGGTAAAATATATTAAAATCTCTTGAAAGCATCAAGAGAAGAAGAGCCTGGAGGGTAATATACATGTCAGTGTCTATTTACACCCAATTTCTAAACTATAAAAGGCATCGCTCAACCTGGAAAGGAGGTGTATGGCAGATGTACCAAGAGGATGTGTGAACCTCCATCTTGCACAAATGACATCTTGGGACAAATCTGCCATGATGACTACCTTCTCATAGCACCACCCTCACCCCCATTCTTTCCTTTTGTTTATACACATCCTTAATTATTCCCCCAGGGCTTAAGGTCCTTGAACTGCTCTAAAGTTATGATTATCCCAAACATTTCCTGCCAGGTGGTCTACCAGCACATACACCCCAACCTCTAGAGATATAAAAGCAGGTATTATGGGAAGTGGGGTTGTATAGATCTACTCATCCTACAGTCACCCAAGATATGCTTCTGTCTGTAAGTCCCCTTAATGAACCATTTCCTGTCAGGTTGGGCTACTTGGTCCTTTTCTTTGGTCTTATGGCTTCTTTGGCCTTTGGAGGTCATTTTGCATATACCTCCCTTTCATGGAACTGAGAACGTCAGACTGTGTCTATACTGTATGGACACCTGTGCAGGCAATGTGGCAGGCAGTGAAGCCCAGAGTAAGGCTCCAAGAGTACCAACAACTACAGAAGATTTCATGAAATGTAGTCACAGTGCCTAGAAAATAATTTTTAAGCTATAACTCTACAAAGCCATTTAGATATTACAAGACTGGCAGGTCCCTGAGGCAAAGCAAGATAGTAATTTTAAAAGTCTACAAGTTCCTGCACAAAAGGTCATCTGTGACCTCAAAACTGCTAATGCCTCAGTACTTGTCGCCAAGGGCTTAACGTCACTTAAATGGCAGCTGGTCTTTTAGAGGCTGTAGGAACATATGTGTCAATTTTCTTTTCCATGGAACATGGGGCAGAGAAGACCGTGCACAAGTGATGAAATTAGAGAAGCTTCTCAAGGAGGCCTTGCAGAAGGGGTCATGGGATGGAGCTGGGCAAAGGGGTCCAAGTGGATCTCTTGACATTAGACATTCCTTAACCTGAAATGGTGCTCTGAAAGTTCATGTTTTGGGCTGGATGGTCACTGTTAGTAAAGTTAGTTTGGGAAGAGGAAGAGAAAGAACCAATGACAAGGGTTCTCACATAAGAGGAGTGGACAAGAGAAGCAGCAACTGAAGGTCCAGCTCTGGCCTCAAGGGTAAGGATTGATGTGGATGTCAAAGCACCTTAGGGTGAGTCTGTAACCCTGAAACCTTCATGAAGGAGAGCAGCTACTCTTGTTCTCCACACAGGGCTTTCTGGGTTTGGTGATGCCAATTTGCTAAGGAATATGAACACAAGCAAATCAGCCAAAGAAATAGCCCTTTAGTGTATGAGGAGGCAAATCTGAAGACCCTTGCATTTTAAAAGATTCAACCCTTGCAGAGGATGTCCTTGCAATTGCCTCTATGGCAACCAAGTCCAAGAAAGGCACCACTCAGCTGTCAAAGAAGAGCCTCCTGAAAAGTCCTAAGACTGAGTGCCAGTGCTTCAACTGTGTAATTAGGTGCATTGTTTTCTTGTGGCTGCTGCAACATATTCACACAAACATGTAGTGACTTAAAACAGTACAAATTTATTATCTTATTGTTTGCAAGTCAGAGGTCCAAAATCAGTCTCACTGGGCTAAAGTCCAGGTGTCAGTGGGCTGATTCCTTCTAGAGGCTCTGAAGTTGAAATCTACTGCCTTGCCTCTTCCAGATTCTTGAGGATGTATGCATGCTTTGCAGTGACCCCCTTCCTCCATCTTCACAGCCAGCAGTTTAACAGCTCTGACTCTATCTGACTCTCAGACACCTGCTTCCTTTCTCACATGGCCTTCTTAGACTCTGACCTTCTAAGGCCTCTTGTGATTACACTGGGCCCTGCCAAATAGTCCAGGGTGATCTCTCCATATTAAGGCCTTTAATTTAATCACACCAGCAAAGTACTTTTTGTCAACTGAGGTAACATCTTCACAAGCTGTGCCAATTAGGACTTGGAAACATTTGAGGATGGGTGGGAGGCATCATATGGCCTATGGTGATTCTGAAGCCATGTGCTTCAGGAACAATGATGATAAACTAGAAGGCCCCAAGGCAGAAACCAGTATGTTATTTTCAGGTAAAGAAGTTCAGAAAACAGTTTATTGAAAGGTGTCTTTTTTTTTCTTTATGGATGAATGGAACCCTGGAGAAGTAATGAAAAATATGGAAACATGGGGCAGAGAGAAGTACATTGCTCTCTGTGCCAGACATCTGCATTCAGTGGTAACACAGTATCCTATTTAGCTGGTATAGCACTGCATTGTTTCTATTATGATAATTATTAGGAAACTCTTAAAGTAGAAGTATGGGATAAGGGGCTTTCTCTAGCTATGTAGCAGACAGATGCTGGCATAAAAGCCACAACTTTGAATAAAGAAAACTGAAACTTGAGATTGGGTATAGGAAACCATACCTACCTATCTAGCCAAAACTCATTTTCAGACTCACTTTCTTTGATTCAAAAACAACTGCCAGACAAGAGGACTTGAAATCAGAGTCTCCCAGACAGGACTAGTGGACAATGACTACAGCATTCATGCCAGGAAGCCTGTGCTGGGCTAGAAGAACCTTGTCTGGTGGCTCTGTTTAAGAAAGCTAAAAATATGCTTTATGCCCAGGAAAACTAACCATGATTCTGGGAATAGACAAGGAAGAGCAATGCCCAGAACTCTTTCAAAACAGAACTGGCTGCCACGCTGTTGAAGTGTGATCAGCATATATCCCAGATCAGCCAGCTCCTTCAAAATCAACCACAACTGCTAGGAGCCACCTTGCTCAAGGCCATGCCCTGCCTGGAACAGCCCACATGTAGTGACAACAAAATAGGATCTAAGCTCAAAACCACTTTGGGTGGAAGTAGAACACTCTGAAAAACAGGACTTTCTTCAGTGCTCCCTACCACCTTGACCAAGGCTTTCTTGACCCCTCCCTCTGCCCAATTCTCCTTCCTCTCCTTTCCTTTAATAGGTGTTGATACCTAATAAATATATTGCACCCTAAGCAGTATATGGTTTAGTGCTGTTGAAATATAAGTCACCTTGCCTCAGAGAAGCATGAGCAGATTCTGTAAGACCTGAAACTGGGAGCCCAGGTGTACCTGAGCAAGGATTAGTGATAAGAAAGGGCATTATCCAGAGGGGAAAATAAGTCTAGATATGGAATTTTTGTTCAAAAGCAAGCATCCAGGGAAGATATAGTTGTAGCCATGTATGCCATGATGGCAAGCTCTTTGGAACCAGCCACCTGGAATGGTGGTATGCTTTGAAGAAAAGCTACTAAGCGTGCACTCATCAACTAAGAAAGCAGTAATTTTGGAGACTAAGCATCATCCCCACTGCTGTGCTGGCAGGATTGGCAAAGCCTCTCAGGACAGACAAGAGTTGTTCTTAGCAGTGACAACATACTGCAGCAAGATTAATGGCAGAAGGTTGGTAGGGTACCTCTTCTCTTTCTGTCTGGCATTTGAGAGCACTGTTTCCTTCACTCAATCCTCTGTTGGACCAAGTGGGTTCCTAGGGTCTTAGATAATTCAGGAGGCTATGCCCTTTAGAGAGTGAGGTCCTACTTTCTATTAGGGTTGGCACAAGGGTCCTTGGTAGCTAATTTAAAATATAAAAGAAATGCGGGTGTATTTGTAACTAAAAATGATATAACAGGTCATAAGGGTATCATTTGATATTCAAACTGACACTGTCACTAATGTATAATATGAAATTAATACTAACCCTTAGAATCTTCCTTTCCCCTTGTGTGGAGGAGAAGTTGTCATTTGATTTTCTTTCAATATAAGAGAAATTCAAGGAATATGGATCGTGAATATGCAGAGTGGGACAGTGGGAAGAGTGGAGTTAAAATTCTTCAGAACAGAGGATAGGATTCTAAGGGAAGACAAACCTTTGGTTTCAGATGAATGACTCTGGAGGTCCCCTCCTCTCCTTCTCATACCCTGGCAGCAGGTTGATTACAGCATACTATGGGGCATGCCTCTCCATGGAAGAAATTTAGGAGCTCAGAGATTTTGTGCAGTCTGCTACTCTTGCTCATATGTTGTCATTAATTAATCTTACAAGGAAGATTGTGTGTCATTAGCCAGCATCACTGTGCCCCAACATAAAAATATGAAAATTATGGTGATAGTTTTAATATTATACCTCTAAGGCAGTGTCTCAGGAAGTATATTTCCCTGTGAAGTAGAAGTTTGTGGATCTTTCAGTTGAGGTTGTGGCTATGGGAAGGACACAGAAGTGAAGAGTCTCTCCAGGAGAGTCTATGTCATGACATCTCATTGGGGAAGTAGATGAGACCCAGACTGAAACCGAATAGATCATCACTATGTAGGTGTGAGTCACACATGGCTCATGCAAAAGTGGTGCAGATAGCAGGATTGCTGCTCTTTCACCTGGGAACCTATGTGACCTAAAGACAATAAGAGCTCTAGGTCTCTGGGGAGTTGGCTGGAGTCCCCACTTCCATGTTTGAGGCAAGTAGTTCTCAACATCTGTACTAATTAGCAGTGGTAGTCAGTTTGGAGACAGGTCACAAGCAAGTTGTTGGTAATAATAAAGTAGCTAACTTTGCCAATGATTGCTTCCATTATAAATTAGACTAATGTCTTAAGACTTCTTTTGTTGCAACTGAAAGACACCCAAACTGAACTTTTTTGGGTAAGAAGAATGAACTGCAAGCTTTATGTAACTACAAGGGCAGGAGTGCAGTTGGATGTCAACCTGGAACTGAACCCAGTGTCCCCAGGGCAGGCTCATTCCACCTTTCAGATCTCTCTTCTACGCATGTTGGATTCATTCTTACTGCAGAAGTCTTCTCTACATGGAAGAAAACCCAGCAACAGACAGTTCACAAAACTCACATGTCACACATTTTGCCAGCAGAGCATCCTGAATCTCTGTTTTAGGTTTCATTTTGGACATCTCTAAGGAATTATTTCTCTGTGTGTATTGGTTCACGCAGCCATGGCCAGCTGTGGCCAAGGTATGACACATTCCTGTTCGCTTGACTCCAACAGAAGTCCAGATAGGCTATATCTATCAGCTAGACTCAGTCTCCAAATTGCCAAAGTGTCCATTAGTCTGGCACAATCTTCCACCTGTCTCCAACACCCTTTATATTCTAGTCTATAACTTATAGTCTGCAAGTAGAAATTCCCCTCCATCCTGAACTTTTCACTAGAAGTGATTTTAATATTCTTCTTCTAACTTCCCTAGTAGATACCACCTCTCCAATTCCTCTCAAGTGGAGACTGGCTTTTTTTCTCTCTCACTGTGCCCCAAATGCCTCTGGGTCTGTACTACTTGCTCTCTGTGGCTGCCTCTGAACCACTTCTTTCCTACTAAAAATTCCCCCAAGCCTTTGGAATCTGGCCATTAAACTACATCTACTCCTTTTCCTCTTTGTTCCCTCATTCATTGACCTACTGATCATTTCACCTCATTCATTAAAGGTTTGAGCACTTGCTTCATTATCTTATTTGCCTCTATTACCCAAATCTTTGAGAACAATTCATACAACATCCTGCTGTTATATTTGGGTTTTATTTGGAACAGCAGGGGACGACATGGGGTATAGACAAAGAAGAAGGGAAATTTTAAAAAGACATTGAGTCCTTCAAGCTCAGCCTTGATTATGTATAATTGTTCTATAGTTGGTGCAGGGAAGTATAGGCTGAAAAAAGAACAGTATAGTCAGCCTCTCAGAGACTAGAAACAGCTTCATCTATTTCAAAAACTGGAAATTATTTTGATTGGCCAAGACAGGGGAAATAAAAGATACAAAGGGGTGAGAGAACACAACAGACTTAAACCAGATAGGGTTATCTATGCCATATTGAAGAGCATCATTTTCCACTTGTTTTTACAATGAAGGATATTTGAATGGTTTATCACCTGCACACATCTTGATCACAGTGGTTTGCACATTATACAATATGCTTCTCAGTCTCTCTCCTTTGACTGCAAATTCATGAGGGTGGAGACCATCTTATGCATCTTTATGATTCCTTTATCTAACAGAACGCACGCAGTCAGTGCTCCATGTTTACTGAATGAAAGAGTAGACTTGTGAGATACCTGAACATTTACTGTTCATAGAATTATTTATAAAGAAAAATATAATAAAAACATACACCAAGTTGCAAATAATAACCTTTTAGACAAAATTTAGAAACACAGCCAATCCACAGCCCTGGGTTTAAGATTTTGTAACTTTGACAATTTTTAAGCCTACTCTAGAGACCCATGATTAAACAACCTTGTGTTGTTTTTGTGAATGGGGCTAATACTTTACATGGCTTTATTGTTTTACGGTCTGCAAGATGCTTTTCAGCTACATTATTTTATTAAATCGTTTCCATCAATTTTCAGAGAGTGAGAGGTAGGTCTTATTATTATCCTTACAATGAAGAAAGTAAGTCAGAGATGTTAAGCCATTTGCCCAAGATCATACAATAAATAAGTGGTAGGAGCTGAACTTAAACTGGAATCTTTGGTTCCAAGTACAGTGATCCCTCCATTGCTTTGCACTGCCTCTAGATGACAGCAAGGATGTCTGACATTGGAGAAATTGTAGGTAACAAGTGAGGTTGCTATATGGCACCACTATAAAAAATCCAAGGTAAAAGCCATCTGTGCTAATAAGTGTGTGAATTGCCTACAAAACCTGGTGATACTTTTATCCTTTCACTGTGTATGCTATTGGTCAGACCCTTGTATTATGTCTGGTCTGAATCTGAGTTTTTCAAGAGAGATGTGCAGAAATGTAAAAGGGATTCAGTCTATTATATCTGATCTAATAGAGAATATTATAGGGAGGATTATTGCTCACCATCTCCACAGAGGGCATGGCCTCACAGGAAATTAGCAAGTTACAGCAACACAAATAAAGGCTAGACCAAAGAAAAAACTTACTGATTGTGAGGACTATGAGATGCAGGGAATATGTTTTCAAAGCAGGATATGAAATCTCTGTCACTATATATTTTAAGAATAGGAGAAATTTTGTTCAGAATACATGAAAAAGCCTGTAAACTAAAGGATATATAAAATTAGCTCCTCTACTATGTCCTCCAGGGTGGGATGTGGCAATGGTAATAACCTTGGGGCTTACCCTGACTTTTTCCTCTCCATTTCTCTTCCTCTCTCACCTTGTTACTAGGTGGTTGGTTTACTACAAGTAAATTTGTTTTGTTTTCTTTATATCATAAAGTATGTGAAGTATGATCTAGGTTTACATTCTCAAAGAAAGTCTGCTCTCTGAAAAGTACCCTCTATTGATGATACCACATGTGAGAACAGAAAACAAACAAACAAAAAAATAAACCATATGTCTCTTTCCTATCTTGGTTCCTCACCAAACCCATAACCATGTTAAAAATATCATATCATACTTTTAACAAGGGTGTTAGTTATCTTTTCACTTTTTACCAATTTCTTTATTCTGTACTCTTTCCCAGTTCCAAAGTGATTACATTTTCTGTCTCCTTATTTAAAATGTATGCATATATGTAGGCATGTATGTATACTTATAGCTCTTTAATATTTTTCTCCTTACATTATGTACACTGTTGTTAGGGTCTATGTGATATGTTTCCAAAATGACCCAATTTTTCATTTCCCTGCATCCATGTCCCCTGGAGATGGGTGACTCATAGACCTTCCAGTTTGAATCTGGACTCAGCCTTGGGACTCCAGTGGCTTATGGGATGTCAGCAAATGTGACATAAGCAGAGGCATTAGAAGTGTTGGGCCTGGGGGTTTGTCCTCTCTTGCCACTCTGAACCCTGTGGCCACCCTGTGAAGAACAGGCTGGACTGCTAAATAATGAGAGGCCACGTGCAGAGATAAGTAGACATAAGCCACTCCACTGGCAGTCCCATTAGAACAACTGACTTGCCAGCTGCCTGACATAGGCTTGAGTCCATCCTATATCATCCAAACCCCAGCCCACTCACCCACTCACCTCAGTCTTAGGAGAGTCCGACAGAGACTACCAAGACTAAGTTAGCCTAGACCAAAATAACCACCAGCTAGTCTGCAAAATCATTAGTTAAATATGTGGTTGTTTTAAACCATGTTGTTTTTGGATGGTTTGTTACAAAACTATAGATAACTGACAGAATCTGTAAACTTAGAAATGGCAGGATTTATTGGTCAGTCTCCTCCCTTTTGAGTTGATCTTGTTTATTTTAGGGGGAAAATAAATACAGAAACTAATATATCAAACAGCCCTGGATACAACACCTAGATCTTAATGTTGCAAATGTTTCAGATTATGTAATATAGAGATAATTATATATTCAAGTTGATCTCCTTACAAGCCTATTCTCCTTCTCACTCCCTTTCAACAATTACTCTCATAATTTAGGTATGTATTTCCCTTGTCCAAGATTTTCCACTTTTACTAAAAATGTATGTATGTATGTCCATGCTTCCTTTAGACAATAATTATTTTCTTTCTTCAACGAGACGGATATAATTATATATAAATTATAAATTATAATTATAAATTATATAAATATAATTATATATACATTTCCTTTATATATTGATTTCATTTTTTCATCCTCCATTAATGGACATTTGGTGTTGCTTTCAACATTAAAAACTATGTGTCCATAAAGATTTCTGTACATATTTCATTGTACACGTATGAAGGTATTAGCTTGAGTCATTAAATCATTTACTGATATTTAGTGATATTGAATCATTTTTTTCCCTTTTTTCCATTTTTAACATTTATTTTTTTAATTTTTTAAGCTTTAGAAGTGATTTTATTTATTATTATTTTTTAATATGAAATTTATTGTCAAAGTGGTTTCCATACAACACCCAGTGCTCATCCCAACAGGTGCCCTCCTCAATGCTACATTTATTTATTTTTGAGAGACAGAGAGAGACAGAGAATGAGCAAGAGAGGTACAGAAAAAGAAGGAGACACAGAATCTGAAACAGGCTCCAGGCTCTGAGTAAGCTGTCAGCACAGAGCCAGACTTTGGGCTTGAACCAATGAACCATGGGATCATGACTGAGCCAAAGTCGGACGCTCAACTGACTGAGCCACCCAGTCACCCTTCATTTTTTTTTTCATTTTAAAGTATCTTTAATAGTGCATGCACATGGTATAGAATTCAAATGGTACAAAAGGATATGCAGGAGAAAAAAAAAAATCAAATCTCCCTACTTCCCCTCTCCATTAGCTCTCCTGGTCACCTCCCTGAAGTCAATCATTACCAGTTTCTTGTATATCATGTAAGAAGTTTTCTTTGAACATGTAAACATGCATGTTCTTATGTCCTATAAGTCAATCTTAAGAAATTTCACCAGGTTTAGGTCTGAACTATTAAATTGTATGAGTAACATTTGTACCATTTATCAAGTGCTTGGTTCTCACATCCAAATTCAGCCTTCATTGCCTGCTCTGCAGTGATGGATCTGGACCCTGTAAATACTTCTCCCCTCTCAGCAGGCACAATGTTTCTCAATTTTACAAGAAATTGCTAGCTCTCCAAAATACCAACAATAATTTAAATTTAATTAGCAATGCATGAGTTTCAATTTCCTTACATGAAACAAATACTTGTTTTTTTTGTTTGTTTTTCAGGCAGGCAAGGATGGGTTTGAGGATTAATCAGAAAATTATATAAAGACAACTGTGTATAAAAAAACTTAGATATAATAAATGTCAATATATTTTTATAACAGGTAAGTGGAAATAGTGTTGGAAAGGTTCATCTTGAGCTGGACCTTGACCTCTGACTGTAAGGGTGAGTTTCAGATTTCACCTGGGAAGCTCCTGAGGATGGTGGGAACCAAGGATAGTATCTTGTTTTATTTGCATTTTATTGGTTATTGATAAGATACAGTATTTATTTATATGCTCATTAGTCATACAGACTTTCTTTTCTTTGAATTTCCTGCATATATCATTTGCACATTTTTCAATTATGCTTATCTTTTTCTTATTGCTTTTTAAAAAATTTTATATGGATGTTTACCTCTCATTTTCTATAAGTGTTGCAAATATTTCCTTCAGCTTGGGTTTTGCCTCTTTCTTTGTCTATAGTATACTAGCCATACAGAAATTTGTGTTGTGATGTAAATTAGTGTAATCAACCTTTTATTTAATACATGGATTTCTTTTTTGTTTCAGTCTTTGTTTAAAAAATTATTTCCTCTATCAAGTCCATAAGATATTTACATATGTGTTCTGTAATAATTTTATGGATTTGAATTAAATCCATGTGGAATTGAGTTTTGGGTAGAATGAGGACATGCATTATTCTATATGGAAAGAAAATTATTTTTATGCATTTTAAACCATTTCTGCTTTCCATATTGATTTTTAAAACCATGTCTATTAAATAATAAGACTTTTAAAATGCTTTGCTGTAGTTCTAGATTTTCTGTTCTGCTCTGTTGATTTTTTTTGGTCTCTCTCCCTGCATAAATACCACATTCTTTTAATCACTATAACGTTAAAGTAAATGTTAACAAATGGTAATATGAGTCTCTCCCTTTGTTCTTATTTTGTAGAGCTGTCTTGATTATTCTTATTCACTGACTGTTTTATTTTAGATAAAATCTTTAAAATATCACAAAAATCCTTTGAGATTATGATTTTCATTACATTTAAAGATTAAATTGGATGGATTATATGTTTATAATATTGAATTTTCCTATCAGAATAATGGCTATCTCTCTATTTATTTATGTCTTCTTGAATGCTGTTCAAGAGTTCTATATTTATTTTCATAATGGTTTGCTCATCTTTTGTTAGATTTTTCTGAAGGAACTTTTATAATTTGTGGTTCTTATTACAGATAAGATTTTTCTTTTCTGTTACATTTTTTTATTTTATCATACCTGGGAAAAATGAACAGTCTTTAGTACACTCAGATTATGTCCAGCAACTCTACTGTACTTTTGGTTCATAAATTATTTTGGGATTTATACATATTGAATCACATTTAAATGAATCAACAAGAATTTGCACTCCTCCTTTCCAGTTTTAAACATCTTTTCTTTTTCTTTCTTGTTTTGTTATTGTTTAAGACCTCCAATAAAATGCTTAATATTCATTCTTATAGCAAATATTTATGGAGAACTTATGACATGACAGAGTCTACTTAGATGTTTGCAATGCATAGTATACAAAACAGAAAAATATTTCTTCACTCGTGTTGCCCATATACTAATAAGAAACAGTCAAAAATTTATAAATATTATTTATACTAACATTTATATCTGTGTATACACACATGTATATCATGTTACACAATCATGCATTCTATAAGAAAAATATAAGAGGGCCCCAGCTGCCCTTTTAAATGGGATTATCAAGGTAGGCTTTAATTAAGTGATATTTGAGAAAAGCCTTGAAGGAGGTAAAGGAGTTCACCTTGCAAACATCTGGGAGAAGAACATTCTAGGTAGAGGGAAATTCTCAGACAAGTTTCAAAGCAGTGGGGAAGGTGAATAATAAGTGATTGAATTTTGGATTTTCTGTTGGATTGAGTGTCATTTTTGAGAGAAAGAAAACTCCCAAGAAAAATTGTAAAAATTTCAACCTAAATAATATAAATATAGATGTCCTCTCAACTGGGAAGAAATATAAATGTCCTCTCAACTGGGAAGGGAAAGACAGAAATTAAATAAGTTAGGGAAGAGAAGATCAAGAATCTAACTTCAGACAAGGAAAGCTTAAGATGTGAATTAGATGCCCAAGAAGAGATGTTGAGAGAAGAATTTGATAGTCTGAAGTTTGTAAGAGAGTTCTGGATGGAGTTATTGGCAAATAGAAAGTGTTTAAAGTCAGGAAACAAGATGAAATCATTAAGCCTGAGGACTGAGGCCTGGAGCACTCTAAAATTAGGAGATTGTAGAGAAGATGAGGAAGCAGGAAAGGTGAGGGAGAAAGAACAGCCAGTTTAGGGGGAAAACCAACACTATGGCAATCTGGAAACTAAATGAATATGTGACAAGGAGGAGAGTGGTTAGTAGTGTAAAATGCTATAGACAGGTCAAATACAATGGATCTAAGAATTAACCATTGAATGTAATAATATGGAGGTCATCAGAGAACTTAATGAGTTCATTTTCAATGGGGATAAAACACTCTTTGAGAGATCTGAAGAGAAAATGGAGACAGAAGTATGACATAGTAAACATAGATAACTTAGAAGTTCATTATAAAGGAGAGCAGAAAACTGAGGCTGTAGCCAAAAGGAGGAGGAGGAGAGACAGAAAGAGAGAGAGAGCACTTGTGAAAGACAGTTACAGAAAGAAAAATAAAGACACAGAAATGTACAAATAGTGTGTTTATATGCTGATGGAAAATATCCAATAGCAAGAGAAAAATTAATGATGTAGGAGACAAGAACTGTAGAAGTTCTTGAGCAAGTGAAAGGTAATGACTTTGAGTATATAGGCACAGAGATTAGTTTTGATAGTGCTAATAAGGAATTTCTAATCAAGTCATGGATATGTCCTTCGATTCTACTTTGCCAAGAGCTTGTTTTAATCATAACTGAGCATTAAATTGCATAGTATTCTCTGAGACCTACTTACATGTCCCTAGTATTTTCCTTCTTTTCTTAATGTAGTATAATACTGGCTTATCTCATGTTGAATGCCTTTGCATACATGGAATAAATATACTTAGACATAATGCATTTTTAATGCCCTTTATTTTCAATATTTTAAGAATATCACTTCTACGTTTATAAGTTACATAAGCTTATAATTTTCATATAGTCACTCTTCAGTTTTGGTTGATATACAAATGTTTAAAATGAGTTGATTAAGACAGGAATATCTAATTCTTAAAAGACAGGGATCATCTATTTTTTTCTTGCAGATTTGTTGAAATCTGTAAAATTATCTGCAACTGATGCCTTCATATAAGAAGAAAATTTAGACTATTGACTTAATTCCTTCATGATTATTGATATATTCAAATTTTCCACTTCTTCTGGAGTCAGTTTTGTGATTATTTCTATATGCTTCATACTCCTTTTCTTTCTTTTTTTTTTTTTAATGGTGGTAATAGTTGAAGTACTGTCTTAACTAAACCTATAAGTATGTCACCTTTTCCCATGTACATTGTCTTGGAAGATCTATATTTATATATAATGTTTTAAAAATGAATCTTATCATAAACATTTACTTTTACTTAGATGTATACAAGAAGAAATAACTTGCAAATGACTTTTCCTAATTCCAAGAAACCTACATTTTTAAGTGTAATTCTTAAAAGGTCTTTGAAAACTTAATCAGTGTACATGCAATACAAGATTTATGAGTAAATTCAACCTTCATAACAAATATCAAGTAAGTCTATACAATTTTTCATAACTGACAACTATAACAAGTGTTGTATTGATCATAAACTTGAAGTTATAAATACAAACCACTTTGGTGAGAATCTCTTAGGAGAATTCTTACAAATAAACTAGTCATAAAAACAATTTTGTGGCAAAATATAACATAATATAATATAAATATAATTTTTTTAAAACCTTACACCAGCTGGATAAAAAGCCAGCTACTTTAAAATCCCTCTACTTGATTTTTTTTTATTATTTAGCATTGAAACTAGTAGCCTATGATGTATTCTAATTTTAACTAAGGCTGAATCAATGTATAGCGGTTCATTGAACAGCTATAGAAATTAGAAATAGAAAATAGAAATAGAAAATAGAAATTTTCTATTTCTACTGTCCCTCTTTCTTGAAGACTTACAATAGGTTTTCTGTTATGTCATTATAGTTTATAGAATCTGTGTTTGGTTTTGTTGAAAATCTCTGTAGATCCATTTAGGTTTTTTCTATTTTAATCATGTTTATTTTATTTTTTTATTATTTCCTTCATTTATTCTGTTTTATTTCTATTGGTGTAGATTTGTTATTGAATGCATAACTCATCAATGAATAACTCAAGTTTCAGATTTTCCTATTTTTTTTTAATTTTGTGTTTTTAAAGCTATAAAATTACATTTAAAGCTATAAAGTTCCCTCCAATTACTACTTTAGCCGCAACCTGCAATTTGACTATATAGTAGTAGGTGTTTTCTTACAAGGCATTTGTGCTGGAGTTGTGGAGGGGATATGAAGGGGTAGCATGAAGCCCCCTGGAGAAATCAAGGGGGTGGGGGAAGGGTTCCAGATGTCAGGCTCCAGTCTTGTTTCCATGGACATTTCAGGTAGAGCTGACAAGTGTTATCTGGTAGCTCAAAAATGAAGCTGGGACTGAGTTGGACTTGGATTGTGCAGCAAGACTTGTGGGCACCCCAACAAGTCCTAACTTTTCAGTCCCCTTTCCTCTTCCCCCAGCGCTATTCCACTATTTTTTTCTTTGTGAGCAGTCCAAGAAGCACCAGGTGCTGAGCAAATTCACCTATTAAGAAACAGGATGTATCTTTCTCCTGTCTCACTGCAAAATGGAAGCAGGTCAGTAAAACATTATTTGCATTGCTTTGTATTTCTCCTTGTTTCACTTCCCTTTACCTCACTCTCACTGACCTTGGTTTGCAACACTTAAATAGAAAGTCAACACTTTAATGCTTAATTCAGGTTCTGTTGGCTAGGAATACCAGACTAAGGCAATTGATATTGCAAGTAAAATCTGCAAAGCATATCCTTCAGACTGTTTTTGAGTCAGATTGTCTACCTGTCTAGAATTAATATAGACTTTATTGCTGGTAGTTACTGGTATGGTACACTTTGCTATGAGGTAACTTCACAATTGATCTAAACATTCATTGCTGGTTAATTGGGATGAAATGTAGTTACAATGCAAGGCATTGGAAGGGTACTTCAAAGTCAATTATAATGGGAACTATGAGCATTACAAGTTTTGTGGAGCAGGTGGGTGATTGTGATGTCAGTAGAGACTTTGAAAAAATACCATGCTGAGGACAGTTTTTCAACACCTTAGTATGTCCTAAAACTAGAGGGATTCTTTGGTAGCTTTAAAAGAGACTCTTAAGTTATAAAGTTTCAGAGTAGACTAAATTGAAAATCAGACCCTAAATCTGAATGTAAAGTAACAAAGATGCATAGAAGATTAAACATGTAGCCACAGAAGTCTTCCACTATTGATGTCAGTGTCCTGACATTGAGATGGGATCTAGAGATGTCATATGGGGTCATTTTTACCCATGAACCTAAAAATATTGAATTCACAAGTTTTCCTGAACATTTTTGACTGGAAAATTCTCAAGAGTAAAAAAGTCCCTTTTCTCCTGAATAAAACATATCCTCCCTTTACTGAGAGACCATGTGATAATCTTGTATAAAGAATAAACTTCATTGGATGCTTTTACTTTCCACAAGATCCCTCCTCACTGTGTTCTCCAGACTGATAATAAAGCACATACTAAAAAAAATGGAAGAAAACAGTCTTTTCTCCAGGAAGGTGTAATCTACATACCAAAAGAGTTTCAGTATCTGGTGATTTGTATAGCAGTAACCAGAGGAACACACACAGCAGTAGGTCTTGGAGGTATTAAAACAAGGTTGGGATAAAGTATCAAACAAGATAGTTGGAAAATCACTAAATTGGGGCTATTGTGCCACAATGCAAGAGTCAATACTTTAGCAAGGACTTCTGGAATAAAACTGACAGTGATTGGTTGGATTGGTTTATTGAAACCTGGACTCAGCAATGACCTGTACAAAATTATGCATATATGTCAGTTTTGAAGAAGAGATAAGAAGACAGAGATATAGGAATGTTAGAGTTAATTTATTATGTGTGGCCTTGATCCTACCATCTGATTGCATTTCTTAGGAAGGTCAGAAGACATTTACTTCACTAGGGCAGTAATGGATGCATTGGTTATAGGTGTATGGACGTTGCTCAGAATTTGAGTCACAGCTACCTTCTGGAGGCTATTGTAGATTTTAAGTGTTGCAACCTTTCAACTGGCCTTCTTCAAATCAACATCAATAATGGGATCATGAAATAACAAAGGCCTCATGGAAGCACATAACCGTCATAAGCAAGGTGAATATAATTGCTGCAATAGGCAGTAAGCCTGCCTCAACTTACAGGAATATAGGTGGCCAATAGAGTATGGTGTTTTTAAGGGTAAGAGAGAAGGGTAGAAGACTAGGGTATAACTTCAGAGAGATAGCAAGTAGCAGATTGATGCCAACTGCCACAATAAAATAATAAATCACAGCTCCTTGTCTCATTATCAGATCTAAACTGGTTCTAAGCATCAGAACTCACTATTTATAGACAAGGTTATGTCCCCATCCGGAACTGCCCTGCTACTGTAAGTATTTTCAGTAAATATTTCTCTGATTTTTTTCCCAAAAAGATTTTAAGAAAAATCTTCTCTATGCAGTGGGGAAATAGATATCTCCAGACTTGCTAACTATTGAGTCTGAACTTACACTTACATCTGAAATGAAAAACACCAATAGGGACCCTATAATTGTGGTGAGGGCTCATAGAAGTCAGTTGATAAATAGATTTTGGCCTGAGATTATCTCCATTGTGGCTTCACTGAGTCAGCAGATTCATCTTGTGGTTATTTTGTTGAATACAAAATGTGTAATTGGGAGTAGATATTTTTAGCATCTAGAAAACCTTTGTTTTGGTTCTCTGAACTGTTGGTATAACAGTATGCACTATTAAGCAGAAACTTCTGAAATGATTTCCCCATCATTCCTCCTCTCCCTGTTACCCCCCAAAAATATTGTATTCCTTGAGGAAACATATATTCATATCACCACTGAAGACATAAAATGATGCAAGGGTGATAGCACTATCATACCTTTTTATCTGTCTGACCCTGAAAAATGGATTGTGGCAGATGGTTGTAGAATAAAAGAGAACTTAATGAGATGGCCGTCAAAATCCCAGCTGTTTCAAGTGTCATCTTTATTGAGAAGATTAACACAGTTTATGCCACTTGGTTTGTGGGTAATAATTTGGAAAATGCTATTGTCTGTTGTCTTAATTTTGATAATGAAAAGGATCAAAAGCAGTTAGCCTTTACATGGCAAGGAAAGCAGTACACCTTACTTTCTTGCTTTTGTTAAATAGTATGCTTTATGTTGTAATGTAGTCAGCTCACAGAGATTTTGATTGTCCTGATATTCTGTGGAATATCAAGCTGATGAGCAGAATCATAGGTAGGGTCCCTGAAGCATGCTTCTCATATGATCTGTAGCAAATGTCAGTTTAAAAAGTTTTTGTTGTGTCTTTGCTTTATTTTAATTTTTAAAATTATTCATAAACCGATACTTTTGTAAAATACAGAACCAAAAGCCTGGATGTTGTAGAAAAGTCAGAATGATATATAAAATTGTCCAATCACTTGTCCAATCAAGTCATTGTACTTACTCAGTTATCTAGTGGACTCGTTAATTTATCTTTGGACTCATCTAATAGTTCATAAACTAGCAGCAGTTTGAAGATTATATTTTGAGTGGCACCCTTCTAAATGCCTGAGTAAGACACAGTGTGTATGTTTATATATATATATATATATATATATATATATATATATATACACACACATGTACATATACATGTACATATATAATATATATGTATTTTTATCTGGCTTTTTGTACATGTGTATGTATGTATGCATATGTATACACACACAAATGCATGCATCAACCATAGAAAAAGAAATAAAATAATTTAAGAACTTCAGAAACATGGCATATCAATGAAGATCTTAGCTATCCTGTGATCTGGGATATACTGTGACATTTTAGACTATAACTTGCTGCATTTCATATCTCCCTCAACCAAACAAGAGGCATAGCATTTGTTTGTTCTCTCTGGATTTTGGAGGTAAGATAAACTTCATTTGGGAATATTGCCTCAGAGTATTTATTGAGTCATCCATAGAGTGTCATAAAAGGGATTTCAGTAGTTTTCAGACTACAGTACATACAGCTCTTCCCCTTTGGCCATATAATTCATGTGGTAGAAGACCCATGGTGAATAAAGATGCTATAAGAAGTTTTTGCTGAACTCTGTTAGAAGTCATAGAGAAGACATCTAAGGTTTTGGCCCAAAGCCATGACTTCTCTAATAGAAAACTATTTTCAACGTGAAAAACAGCTTCTAGTGGGATATTAGGGTATAGTAAATACTGAGCACCTGATTGTAGAAAAGAAATGACTCTAACCTGCAATGTCGGAGGAGCCAGAGGACAAGCCCAAACAAAAAGGCACATTTCAAGCTCTTCTTCAGTCACATCTGCTAACATTCCACTGGCCAAAGAAAGTCACCAACCTAACCTAAATTCAAGGGGCAGGAAAGTATATTCTGCCCACTCTGAGGTCAAAGGAAGTCACATGACCTGGTCAAACTTTAATGGAATTGGGATGTATGGAGGTGAAGTGGGAGAATGATTTCTTTAAAATAACACAAGCTAGTGGCACCTGAGTTTCTCTGTCAGTTAAGTGTCTGACTCGTGATTTCAGCTCAGGTCATGATGTCATGGTTTGTGAGATAGAGCCCCACAGCAGAGCCTGCTTGAGATTCTCTTTCTCTCCCTCTCTCTCTGCCCCTTCCCTGCTTGCTCTCTCTCTCTCTCTCTCTCTCTCTCTCTCTCAAAACAAAAAAAAAAAAAAAAAGGAAAAAAAAACTTAGGAAATAATAACACAATCTATCACACCCACTAAACTATTAAGCTGGGCAAGCTGATCAGAAAACCATCATGGAATGGAAGCGGCACATTTATGAATAATCTAAAACAGATCCAGAAGTACAAATGTGTTATGTGAACAGATGTTATCTGTATTTGCTATCATCCTTTCCCTCAATCTATACTTAAAACCTCATTGTGATGTAAGCAGTTTCCTTTGACCAACTTACTGAAATTATTTACTGAAATTTGACCTGATTCCTAGATGGGTCAGCACAAAATCATAGCACTAAAATGAAATGAACTACTGCCTCATGGTCTCAAAGCGGTGATGGACAGTAGTAAAAGCAAATCCTTTTAGGTCAGAGCTACCCATCCAAATGGTATAGTGGGAGAAGAAAAGATATAGACTGACTTGTGACAAAATGGCTTGAATGATTCACCAAAGGCTTGAAAGGGGCAAGACTAGAAGAATACAGATGAGGAGACCTGGGGGGGTGGGAAATTGTGTGGATGGATCTCTGAGTGTAGAACAAAGTGTAGAGGTCTTTCTGTCTCATGTCAGTGCCCCATTGCATGCATTATAGAGTAGCTGCTCAATAACCAGGTGAAGAGGTTGACTTCTTAAGCATATGTGAGTCAGCTTCTTTCCTCAACCACCTGATGCATGGCCAGTATGCCATGGTGACAGAGATAGGACTATGAATGCATCCAGCAATCTAAGTTTGTCTTTATCAAGACTTCTCTAGCTAATGCGACTGATAGCAGCAGAAATAGACATGGGACATTACATCTTGAAGAACCTACCAGCCATTTGGCAGAGATCAATTCCATTGGACTGTTTCCATCATGAAAGAGTATAAGTTAGCTTTTATGAGAGTAAATAGTAATATGTACATGTGCCTCTACCATCACAACCATCCATGCCTTACAGAATACCTCATTAGGAGACATGCTACCATATCACAGTGCTTCCTGTTGAAGGACACATTTAACAGCAAAGGGGATTTGACAACAGTCCCATGGAACCACAAGGTTCCCTGCTCTTATCTATGCTGTTACCCAGAAGTAGCCAGCCTGAAATAATAGTGTAACAGTTGCCCATTGTGGCTTATGCCTCCAGGACTTGGCGGGTATATTAAATCAATTACCAATATATGTTTCTGTAATTCTAAGAGATAGAATACATGGGATCAGGAGACAAAATTGGAAATAGAAACGGTTTGGCTCACTATCACACCTAGTGGCTCAGTCACAGAGTTTCAGCTTTCTATTTAGTCAACCTTAAGATACGCTGAGAGAGAGGTTTGGGCTCACAGGGTGTGAATAAGGCTGCCAGGGGATATATTAAATGTTCCACTGAACTAGAAGCTGCAACTGTCACCTTGTTGATTTGGGCTTCTCATGTAAGTGGATAAACAGGAAAAGAAAGGAGTTAATGTAACTAGTGGAATTAATAGGTCTTGTTTACCGTGAGGAGCTAGAATTGTCACTACAAGATGAGGTAAAAGAGCAGAGTTACTTCACTAAGGTGTCTCTTAGAACTTCCAGACTTCGTAATAACCATCAAGGAACAAATATAGCAACTACAAATAAAAAAGTATAGGGAAACTAAGGGCTTAGATACTGTGGGGTCAGAGTCTGGATCACCCTACCAGACATGTACCCTTGACCAACCTAATTGTTTTCCAAGAATGAAAGAAAATGTAGCATTGCTGGCAGAGGAGAGAGATGATGAACAACTTCAGTCTTGGGGCCAGGTACTGTAGCAGTCAGCACTGTTCTTTACATCATTGACTCTGCTTAAGTGTTGCAAGAGCTCACAATTGGCTATAATTTTAAATGAGACTCTGTGAGCAGTTGGACTCATGCCCCAACTCCCTGTCCTTTGGGGAATGTGTGAACATGTAATTTTCTTGCAACACACATATGCACACGTGAATATATGGTAGAAGTCGTATACTGTAAGAAGGAAGATGTATGTAACGGGTAAGCATGCTTCCTGCCTCTGCTACTGCCCTCCTACCAAGCCCTGCTCCCTAGCCACTATCACACCAACTTTTTCACAGCTACTAGTAACACTTCCAAACTTGGATGAAACACCACACTGCATGGCATGGGATCTCATATCCCAAGTAGCCGCCAAAGGGGTCAGGTGATACAACCCAGAAGTACAAGAGATTTTACACTGCACACAGAACACTTTAACGAAAAGCAGAGGATGAAATGCAGCTGGGAAAATAATTTCCCCCTCGTCTCTCTCCCTCTCATGGATTATTGCAAGGCAAAGTTCTTCCATGGAAACTATCTAGAGAAAGCCCACATGTTGAGCAGCAGCAACTGCTAAGTGACCTGCTTTGCTTCCTCCTTGCTGGGCTCACTGTGAAGTGGTAGCCAGAATAGTAAAGCATCCTCTTGTTCTGTTTTTGAGGTCTCTTACCACTACAATTCCTTTTTCCTCATCCATGTTGCCCTGTGCCTGCACTACCCAAATGAAGCATTGGCAGTTCCTGCCTTCTAAGGAATCCTGACTAGGAGATGAGCCTTCCTCTGTACACACGCATTCTGATTTCTCTCCCCTCCCAAGAAATAAGTTACCACTCTTTCCATTTGAAGGCATCTCTCCTGGGACAGTAAAATCTGTCCCTTATCTTCCCACTTAGTCTCAAGTCTTTGTCTTGCCACTATTTCCACTGTCTCCTGCATTATCTCCTTGCTCTTTCTGGAGTCACTCCTCAGACCACAGACATGCCAGCATCTCCCATCTTCAAAAACCTGTCCCTTGTCCTCATTTCCTCCTCCAGCTACTACTTATTTCTCATAAAGACAAGGCAAAACTCAGTGAAGTAACTATCGTCTCCACTTCCTCTTCATCTATTATTTCTTTAACATATGCCAGGGATTCTCCTCATTGCTTCATATCACTGAAACTGCATATCAGTGTCCTTCCTCTTAAAAATGTATTTCTACCCCAAATATGTCAGTCTAGGCTCAATCTTAATCTTGTTACACTTTTTGGCAGCATTTGACCTAATTGGTCACTGCTTTGAAACACATCTTGTATTTCGTTTCTGTCCCTCTCCGTTCCCTTCTGACCTCAGTGTCAGCTCACTCTCACTCTCCTTTACTTGATTATGCTCTTGTTCCTCATCTCTAAAGGTTGGATTGCAGACCTCCTCTCATCTCTAGCAATAATTTCTTCCTAGTGTTTTTTTTTTTTTTTTGAGACTTTGGCTTTAAATCTCATCTATATCCTGATGGCTGCCAAATTTGTGTCTCCAGCTCCAATTTCCCCTGAAGCTCTGGACTCATATATTCAGCCACTCGACATCTGGATGTCCGAGAGAAACCTCAAATGTATCATGGATGCACATGGACACACATGGGCACACACACACACACACACGGTGAATCACCCTTCTTCCAGTTGTTCAGAAAGGACAGTTGTTAAGACGCATCTTTGATTTCTTGATTACTCTTTCTCTGGCACACCAACATGTCAGCAAATTCTGTTAGACTTTTCTTAAACATGAATCTTAAATCCAGTGTTTCTCACGATCATCCCAGATCGGCACCTAGGAGAAGCCATCAACACATTCAACCAGGATGACTTCAGTAGTCTTCAACAGGTCTCCTTTTCTTCCTTTATTTTTTTCCTTGTAATCTACTCTTCCCATAGCAACCAGAAATACTACTTTAAAAATGTAAATCAGATCATGTCATTTCTAGTTCAGAAGCTTCCAGTGATTTCTCAACCCACTTAGGTAAAAATAAATAAATAAATAAATAAATAAATAAATAAATAAATAGTTTTACTTACAAGATCCTACATAACCAGGCCTCCAGTGACCTCTGTGATTTCATGTGCTACCTCTCTATCTTACTCACATACATCTAGCTTGAGTTCTGTGCTATTTCTCCAACACAGACCCATGTGCTTACCCCGGGACCTTTGCACTGGCTATTTCAGGTGTCTGGAGTGCTCTTTTCTAAGACCTTTCTGGCTTGCTCCTTCACAACATTCACATCTCTGCTTGGTCTATCTCCTTTAGGCTATTTTATGTTTCCTCATAGCAGTTGATCACTAACTGACAAGTTATTACATATTTACTTAAATAGTTCCTGTATTTCCCACTAGAAAATGAGGTCCACAAAGGTTGCGGTAATGTTTTATTCATCATTGCATCACAGCATTTAAAAGACTATTTGGCTCATAGTTGGTATTCAATAAGTATCTGTTGAATAAATAGGAGAGTAAATACAATGACTTAATTGTTCTTTACCATCAATACTCAAACATACATTCATATTTACACTTATTTATTTAAACCACTTGTTCTTTGGTGTGTGCTCACAATGTCTTTCCACTTTAGGAATTTTAGGTATCTCCCAATCATTGTATTATTTACCTTAAATATTGTGATGTTGGATTTCCATATGTGTTATAACGTTTTGAATTATGAGCTCATTATTCCAGACATTTTCTTCTGTAGGGGCTTTGTAATATTCTATGGACTACAGAAGCATCCACAGAGGTGGTTTCCTAGTTGCCTCTGAAATTGTTGCTAACTTTGCAATCCCAGACCAATTTTACTTCATATAAAATCGGGGTCTTATATTTTAGTACAGTTCAGACGTAGGTCTCTGACTTCTTGCAGCTGAATCATTATCCCCCGGTGGTCTAGCTGGAGGTATTGTTTCCCTGCCTTCTTCAGGCCAGGAAGTGAAGTTTTTCTAAGTAGGCACATTTTCCAGGCTCCTGGCTTTTTCCAAGGAGCATATTTTCAGCTGCCCTACACACATAGGACTGGAAGTTGATGTCCATTTCAACACATACATTAAGACCCCAATGGTATATACCCTGTCCATTTTCCTTCCTGGATACTATGATCTCAACATCTCCTTTTTACCATGTGTTCCATCTTTCCTCTGGAAAATGTAGTTAGTCCTTTTTTTTTTTTTTATTTCCACATTTGGCTACATATTTTATTTCTTTTAAAAATATTTTTTATGTAGTGTTTTTATGTGTTTGAAGTGGAAGATGGCTTCTTATAATTCAGTATACTTTGAATTATAAATCTCTAACTTCATTTAAAAATACCTAGGATAACATCATAGGCTCAGAGATCACAATTATGGTGGTGGCAGTGGTGTAAATGTGGTGTGTCATTTAGGAATGTGGTGAGATTAAAAAGGCAATTAGTATTGGGAAACATGTCCAAATGTTCAAAAGAAGTAATAGACAGTATTCTGTATTTCCTATTGTTGCTATAACAAATTATCACAATCTTGGCCATTTAAAACAACACCTATTTATTCTGTTACAGTTCTGAAGGCCAGAAGTCAGAGATCAGTATCCCTGAGCTGAAATCAAGGCGTTGGCAGGTCCATGCTCCTTCCAGGGACTCTAGGGGAGAATCCAGCTCTCCTAGCTTGCCTCATGCAGCTTCTGGGGATGTCAGTATTCCTTGGCTTGTGGCTGCATCACTTCAACTTTGAAGGCTAGAATCTTCAAATTTCCCTCTGCTGTCTTCACATTACCTTCTCTGGACGTCAAATATCCCTCTGCCTCTCTCTTATAAGGGTACATGTGATGACATTTAGAACCCACTGAATAATTCAGGAAAATCTCCTCATTTTAAGATCTTAACTATGTAATTACATATATAAAGACACACCCTTTTTTCCATCTGAGGGTAAATTCACAGATTTCAGGGGTTTCCTTTTAGGGAATCATTATTCAACCTACCCCAACCTATCACAGAAAAGTATAAATGGGAAAACTCATCCACTTTTTGCCAGCATCCTAAAGCCACAATTTCAGAGGGAGAAAGCAAGACTCACAGAAAACAGGTAAGCCAAGACCAGGAGAACTGATTTATACGGAGGAAGCTAAAAAGAAGTTGAGTCAAATCACAATGGGAAGTGCATGTCAGGGAGATGCTAGTTTGAGATGATTTTGTTCCATGGAAAGTTCTAGGGACAAGATTAGGACAAGGAAGATGGTAAAGCTTTGACAATCCCAATTCTCCATAGCTCAATTAAATTTTAGACAAGTTTGCATTTTGGAATTAAAACAGTTTGTGATTACTATGAGTGGCTAATGGAATAAACCTGCACACTTGGTATGTCATGGTGTCCTTCTTCAGCAATGCCAGAATCAGAAGGAGCAAGTGGGTCCTGGGGAATGGGGTCAGGCAGAGATCAACAGATTCATTTCCAGTTTGCCAAGGTCAACCAAAGGTCCATGGAAGTCCCTTAAAATAAATGGAGACATTTTCTGCAGGAAGAGTATATTTCCTAAATTTGGGGAGGCAGAGTGGAAAAGACCCTTGTCTCTTGGGGTCACCTAAAAAGAAGGGTGGGTTTGCACAAAGTTCACTAAACTAAAACGTTCATTCTGGTCAAAAGAAATGATTAGGGGGTCGCTCATGTCAAGTTAAAATCCAACTGAATTCTGTCTTCTCTTCAAAATTAGGCACAATAGGAATGTTCTTGGAAGATAGAAGAGATCAGAGGGAAAAAAAAGGTATCTTTCCACAAATGGATTCAAGTTTCCTGCAATTCACATAAAGACAAGGCAATCAACCTTTTAGATGTGAGGATCCAAATAATTGGCCCACTTTCTTCTGACATTGGAACAATAGTGGCGAGTCAGGTGGTCTAAGACTTTGGCCTAAAGTGATGGAAAACCCCAAAATTCCAACTCAACATGATCTTTGTCTACATGCTACCCCTTAGAGAGTCACAAGGTTAGCAGAATTATTTGTCTGAAATGCAAATAAACCCTGAAAGAGCAAATGTATTTGTCATTCACTGACCTCAATGTGTCTTCTGTAAACTAATCCCGTTGCCTTTTCTCTGCTCCAGTTCTCAGGATTGGGGTAAAAAATGCAGTCATGTGAGGCACTTAGAAGAAAGTGGAAGCACTGTTGAGTGTGGGGCACTAAGAAGGGAAAATCTAAGGAGATGCTGTAGCTGTGAACTTTGGTCCTCATCAGGGAAGGGAAAGGAAACTAATTATGTGCCTTGCATATTACCAGAGTGTACCTGACTGAAATCTTTTCCAACCCCGTGGGTGTCAGGACTCTCTCCAGTTACAAAGGTAAAAGAGTGTGTCAAGGGGGAACACTGTTTAGGGTCAGAGACAGGGCAAGAAGTCCACACTGGATTTCTTTGTCTTACTCTATTGTCAGCAGCATTCTAAGGGCCCTGATGGGTGGGGTTTGAAAATAACAGAAGAGAGCTGTCCACACATCCCTTACTCACATTTCAGTTGCCTTAGTTCTGGGGAAAAGGAGTGGCTACACTTTTCTTCTTCCTTCCTCTCTCTCTTCAAGAAGGGTACAGATACATCCCTCCACTGGCTTCTCCTAGCATCCTGACCCTAGCAAGATTATTTTACATTTAATTGCCCTTGTGTCAATTGCCCCCACTGGGCTTCTTGAGAACAGGAATTGTGTCTTCCTTAGGGAGCTCATTGCACTGGGTGCCCTGCATAGGGCTGACTATAAATAAATGACACAGAAACTACACATTCTTTTCACTATTGAGTGAGGGCATAATTCTGGCATTACCTGGATCCAGAGAACAGAATAAAGTGCCTCTGTGCTCAGGCCCCCTGCAAAGTACTTACACATAATTTTCATTCAGTAATTCTCAAACCAGCCCTGAGATACTATTATTCTTAATTCCACAGACAGAGAAACCGAGGCTCAGGGAGGTAAAAGGATTTGCCTGAGGTTACATGGCAATGGAGGGTGTTAGGATTATGCTTTCTTTACACCACATTTACAGACTGCCCCAGCATGGACACAGCTCTCTATCAGACCAACACGAGAAAACATGGCCTTTCCACAAAGGGAGTTTACAATAAAAGAAGACAAAGAGAAATGTCTAGGGATGCTTTAAACAGCAGCATGTTTGACATACAAGTTAAGGGCCCACTGACCCAATAACCTCGGGAGACAGGAGGATTAGGAGTGACCTGGGTAAGTGGGGTTAATCAGAGAAGGTCAGATTTCCTAAAGGAGGTGGCATTTGAGCCAGCATAGCCAGCAGGTCTGCTGCAATGCAGAACTGGCTCATTGAAGAGCAAGCTAGGCTCACTGGGAAGTGGGTGTAATTAAGTCTTTCCCCAGCTGCAGAGCTTGAGGTTCTGGGGCTGCCGCTGGTGTATTGCTAGTGCCCCCCTGTGCACAAAGGAAGAAGTGGAGCACTTTATGGGGTAAAGGGGAGTGGCACCACAGCTATCAGTGCCCTCCACCAGGAGCATGCATTTCATTGCTGACTCCCCAAAGAAAAATTTTGCAAGGGCTTCTTTAATCTGAGTAAAAAATAACTAAGCAGTTCTCCATGCCCAGAATGAGACTTCCCCTTCTCATCTCCTGCTGCAGTGAGTGTCTCTGGTCCTGGGCATGATCCACAAGATCTCAAGAGGTCCTCCAAGGGTGTGCTGTAGACAAGGAAGGGCTGAGAATTTCTCCAGAGGATGAACAAGGGTTTCACTCCCTGGCCAGGGCTCTGTGCAAGGGCTGCCTGATGTAGGTGAAAGAGCCCCAGGCTAGAAAGTGTGAGCTGAAGATGTCAGTGTTTTTGCCTAGTTTTGTGTCACTGCACAATTTTTTCTTGGGACTTCAATTTCTCCATCTGCAAAATAAATACTGAATCATATGGGAGTTGACCTGCCTGTCATGTGTTCACTGCCCCCTGCTGGGTCCTTCCAGAGCTCTGCAGGACAGTGATACTCACTCAGCTCCTCTCCCTGGCTGCTCCTCCATCTCACCTTTCCCTTGGAGTCAGTAGCAAAGAATTCAGAAAGTTTAATGAGTTAGATCGTTTATTTTAGATTACAAAACTGAAGGAGACATTTCCTGAGGTTCCTGTGGTTCCAGCCTTAGATTCCATGTAAGGAGATTCAGTTCCTATCCAAGAAGGTGAGCAGCACTTTTGTTCCTTTAATGTAATTCAACAACATACATTTATTTAGTGACCATTATATGCCAAGCGCGATACTGCTGAACTCACCGCTACCCCACCCCAGCCGAATGAATCACCTAGAGAAGACATCCACTTGCATCTTAGTTAACTGTAATACGAAATTATATCTCTGTTATCCTTACATCTCTGTGAGACTGTGCATGAGGACAAGAATTGGAGAGGAATAGAAAATACAAAAGTAAGACAAGAGCTGATTTAATAGGGTATTGGGAAGCTGGCAGTAAGCAACGTGCAGTGTTATAATGTCGTCTATGCAGACACACATACAGACCATCACAAGGGTGTATAGATGGAATGCGTGTATTAGACATAGAGTTGCCATAAGACAGGGGGAAGCACAGAGTCACGTTTACGACCCCAGCCAGAAAGTCTCGCCAGGGATGCCATTTTAATATCCACATTAAAGGAGGAAGTTCATGCACCCAGTGAAGCAAGCTATGGAATAAAAAAAAATAATAATAAATAGATTCATTCATTCAGTCAGTCATTCACAGCTGAAGATACACAGATAATTAATACACAGTCCATGCCCTGGAGGAAAACTCAGGGAGAACAAACAGGAAACAGTCAAGAAATGTTCTTTATCAGATGAACACAAACCCAAGAGAAGCGTTTTCTTAATTAGCAATTAATGATAACTTCCCATCTTCACAGCTCACTGTTTATAAGCAATCTGTCAGTTATGAGGAGTAGTATTATTATTAGTATTAGTATTTACTTTGTGTGTATAGGGTTTTCTGGGGAAAGCAGGAGGAAGAAAAGAGAGTGAGGACCTGGCAGGGAGGGTGTATTTTAAATGGAGGTCTGGTCTGCAATTATCAATAGAAAAACAAAGCTCTAAAATAGAGTTTGTGAAAATTTGAAAAGAGTCCTCAACAAACAAATTAATACTAAACTCACCCATTGCTACCAGCAGCCTCCCTCCAGCTCCCATACCCAGGACAGTCTACCTAAGGATGGTATGTTTTGTCTGATTTACATTTCTTTCTCCCCCGGAAGAAACTGCATGCTGGTCCTCCCTGCACCCTCATGCTGGGATGACACCAGAATGCTTTTCCCAACAGGCCAGATGCATGTGAAATCTCATCACCTCCTTTCCACATACACTCCCTATTTGCTTGTGATACAGAAGCAAGACCAACCCTAGGGGGAGGAGCTGGGGGTTCTAGTTCCATGGAGAGCTAGGGATTCAGGCAGGGCCCCTCCTTGCCACCTACTGAAATGTTGGGACAGCTTGGGGAAAGACAGACTCCAACCCTTTCATTATTGGCCCTTGACACCACTGAACAGAGGACAGTCTGCTGACCCTTGCAAAGGGGGACAGCCACTTACTGGCTACTTTCTGCCCATGGGCTAGATGAGCTCTCATGTTTCTGGCCTGCTCCATTCTTACCTTCCTATTGGCTGACAAGTGATTTAGCTCAATATATATATATATATATATATATATATATATAACCCCCAAACTTTACTCCATCACCACCATTATCACCAAATTATCAAATCTCCAAAGAAGTCTAGGCTTAAATTCATGTGAATAAAATAACCCCCTTTGCCCTCACCTCCTCACCCTACTTTATCTACCATTAAGCACCCCTATAAAAAAAGTATATCTTATAAGAAACACTACGGAGAACCCATGGATTTTTTTTTAGGTGGGTCTTCCAAAACAAGTTGCCATCTTTAATATCCTCTCCATGAGCCCAATGCCAAAACATTGTAACTAAAATGAATGAGGAAATCAATTTGAAAAAAATCAGAATTTTTTTTCTTTTAATGAATGTATTGAGGCTAAAATAAAAGAGAACAAATTAAAAAACAAACAAACAATCAAAAGAAAAAACAGCCTCTGCCAGAGAAAGTATATCAGAGCAGGTCCTGCATATTTCTGTTCATTTCCTTTGTTAAACGATTATATCTCTCCACTTAAAGGAGCATGGGGAAATGGATGCAGGACAGATTCTGGGGCTATGAAGGGTTAAACACCTTTTTCTTCGTCAACAGTATGCTCTGGGGATGCAAGAAGAACCCTGGTCAATAGACAGATATATTGACTTGTTATTATTTAAAGTTGTTTAACCAGGTAGAGATAAACGAAAGCTTTCAGCAGCTGAACTATCACACAAATCACAATTAAGGTGGCATATGTGTTTGGAAGACGTAAAATCAATTCCCGCGAAGATAATGTTTTAGGCTCTATTTGAACTTGAAAACAGAAGTAAATTTTCAGCAGCAACAGCTGGGCTTGTTCCATCCAGGAGGCTCTCTATTAACTGTACAAGAAGGGCCTTTATTACCTCTTCTAATGGTTTTCCTCTATGGTTTTGTCTTCATCAAAAAAGCCAAATTGATTGCTGTGGTGCTGTTTACTGATGTGGCTGTTGAGGACAGGGCAGCAGCTGGGTGCTCACCCACTCCAGTCCCTGGACCTCCCTCTGTTCTGTGAGTGCTATTTAATGTTTAGGAGAGAACAATGGAGCCCTGAGGGCTACTGTTAGGATTAGGTGGGGAAGAGAAGGGGATTAGCCCTCCTTCTTAGTTTCACTCCCTAAGGTAGACTTCCCTGAGCTTGCCTAGGTGGGAGAGCCTAAGTATAGAAAAGCAAGGCATTTATTCATCTAAAGTAATCTCTGTGATTTAATCACTCTTCGGAGTTTCTCCCAGTGGGATGTGACCTGTGAGAACCGCACCTCACTGCTGAAAGATTTAATGATCTGAATTTGTGCATCAATTTTTGTGGTCCTCCTAATTCTAGCCTAAACTCCCAGGAGGCAGGGACCACATTTAATACCACTAGATTTTTTATTGGACTTTGTATGGTGCTGGCACACTGTAGATGCTCTTAAAAGGAGGGCATGGATATTAGGAATCCACTGGTCCAAAGGCTGAAATCCAATCTGCTTCCTCCTTGCATTGCCCTTTTCATGATATTCCGTGAGAAGTGAGGCCAGTTGAATGTTCTACTCCTATTGAATTCTCCCTAATGTTTAATTAAGATACAAAGGTGCAGTATAAACTGAATGGAAATGAGGGTGGAGCATATGTTCCCCTTTTGGGGGTCATGGGGCTTACCTGTGACTGAGAAGAAAAATACATTGAGGAAATAGAAGTTGGACTTCCTGTGAGCAAGAGATAGGGTTCAAGGACACTGCACTTCTAGAGTGACAACAGAAGCAGATCAGGGGAGGAGAGATGACCAGGAAAGGAACAGTAACCAGGGAAACTGAACACCAGTTCTAAATCTGGGTGCTAACTACTTGTGAGACCTAGGATAAGTCACTGGCCTCCAATGTGTATATGCTTTGTCAGAAAAGTATGAATGGTGGGACCCAAGCTGCTTAAAATGTGAGCACTTATAAAAACTTAAGATTAGTATTGCCATTGAAGACAAACAAAACAAGCAATCAATCAATCAATCAATCAATCAATTACCTGTTTCTATTCAGTTCTATTTCCCTTTAGACAAGAAGTAATGTAGATGAAAACAATGGATTCTCCCTTCTCAATATCTGTAAGTTCCTTTCCAACCCATGACTACCTCCTACAGCAGACACTCATGATCATAAATATGGACCACACAGAGCTCTCTACTTCCCCTACTCCCCACCCTACAAGTGTTGACACTCTTTCACTCTTCCCAGCAGATCTCTACCAGGCCTCTGCTCACAGGAACATTTTGTTCATGGTATTTCTCAACTCAAAAGCCATAGATACACTCATTCAATAGACACTGAGTTTACCATGTGCCAGACACTGTTGTACATGTTTAGGAAACTGCAAAGACATAAATGACCTGCTGTCACTGAATTAGGTTCATGGAGGATGATGAAGGATGATAGATAAGGAGAGGAAGTAAGAGAGAGAGAAAGAGAGAGAGAGAGAGAGAGAGACATTTAGACATAGACATATCCATTTATATTTATTTAAAGTCAATGGTTCCCATTTGCTTGAATGGAGTCATATTTGACTGAATAGGGTCTATATTCCATTGTCCATAATCTACCTTCCTAGGCAGATTTTTGTGGATCTTTCCTGTTTTATCCAAACTGGATAAAAGCTACTCCTTCTTACTTATATGACACTGTATCATAGATTTGGAGCCTGGAATTACATTCCCTCCTCAGTTCTTTGTACAATTTATAGTTCCCTCCTACATGTTGCTTTTCTGTTATTCTCAGACTTGTGCATAGTTTAGGGTCAGACACACATAAGCCAACACTACCACGTGCTTGTTCCTCAATGGAAAAGTGGGAAGAGTCAGTGCTGAAGATCACAGGGCATTGTCTAGGGACTCAGTGACATTTTTTACATGAGACAGAACCCCCTCAACTTTGATCATGGAAGCTCACAAAGAAGGCAGACTTACAAAAGACCTAACTGACCTGCTCTTGGGTTCAGTAAATAGATTCCAGTGCATTTAGGAACATGGGGTCAAGCCTGAGAATGGGGGAGGGGGCATTTTGGTGTTGAACTGGAAAGAGCATGCAACAGGACATCAAATAGACCTGCATTGGATTCCTAACCCTGCTGATCTCCAGCATTGTGCCTCTGAGCTGCAATGAGGATAATACATCATTCCTGAGGTTGCTTTGAATATTATATAAATTAGTATATGTTAAAGCTCCCAGCTCCTTGTGTGATTTCAATAAAAATATCAGTGTTAGAGACTTTTTGCCCTTGCTCTGCCTCCTGCTGTCTGCCCCTGTGCACACATTGCTGCTGTTGTAATGCTATTGTACAAGGAATGGGTCTGCTAAAATATCATTAACCTGTGAACTGCACTGTGTGAAAACAAAAAGCATATTCACAAGACAGTATTCTTCACCCCCCCGGCACCTTCCACTTCTTGTCTTATTCTCTTCTGCAGCAGTTACAAGTTCCTTAAGGTAAGAATTAAGAGGAGGGAGGGGGACTGGTTGAACAGTGCTGAAACTGCCCACAGAACAGATCAGTACAGGAAAGAGCAAGGCAGGGACAATAGAGAATTCTGCGAGTAACTCAACAAGGAATTGACATCAAAGGGGACACATTCAAACAAGCAGACTAACTCAGGTACTGGAGGCACCGTTGCACAAGGTGGAAAATAACAGACAGGGAGAAATCACAAATGGGGGTGTCCAAGCTGCCTGCTGCAGTACTGAGACTGGAACCCTGGCTTCATCAAGAGAACTGGTGCCTTTGTATGTGAGAACCTCCGATGAGTCTCTTTACTGTCCTCACTGACTTAACCACACAGCAACGGTTTCTCTAATAAGCGGATTCCCCTGAGACCTTTACCCATGAAGAGACAGAAACTGAAGTAATCTGGTCTTGTAACCAGAGCAACCATCCTTGCAAAGCCACGGAACAGGGAACGGTGCCAAGAGCACAGGAGCAGGCTCCTAGGGTAGTGCCAGCCTGCCTTCTTCCTCAGGAACAACGAACCCGGAAAGTACCCCACACCCCACAGGGTCCAGGCATCAGGGAGTTAAGAGACATCCTCTGTGCATTTGTAGTTGGATTGTTGACACTCTAGTGATGGCATGGAGGCACAGGAGAAAGGGGAGAAGGAAATGGCTACTATTTAACACTAAGGAGCTAGATACTTTTCTAGGCACTCTACAAGTTTTATTTCATGTGATCTTAACAACAACAACAAAATCAGAGAATGATATTTAAGCAGAACCATCCCTTACACTATGCCTTCTGGCCATCATATGTGGTAAGTGTGGTAAGACAGAGCAGAGGGTGAATGAAGAGAATTCACTTATCAGTGACTTCTCTGTGTCAAGCACCTACAGGCCAGGAACTTGCCAGGTACTTCCCCACTGTACTCTATCATACACCTCTCACAGCAGTGTCATGGCATAGTTACTAATGTTACTTTGCGGATGAGTAAAACCAAGCCTGCAAAAGGTTGTGCTATAAACCCATAGGCACACGACTAGTCTATGGGAGAATTAGGATTTAAACTAAGTTCTTCTTTGCTTGCAGATTTGCTGCCTCACCTCAGAGCAGCATGTACAGATGGGTGCAAACTCACACGGCTCTGTGTTGTCATATACTGATAGACCCACCTGCAGAATCATGCTGCTGTGAGATGCAGCCAGACACCAATGGCTTTTTGTTGAGATGCAGCCTTCCCAGACTTAGAGGGCCTCTCTGGGATCATTGGGGAAAAATTGAACAGAGGTAGAATTATACCTGTATCCTCAAGTCATTCAAATGGAATGTATTCCTCTTAACAGTGGCTCTCTGATGAGGTTTGAAAGCTTAAGAACCTTTCTGAAATGTGTTTGCAAGCAACTGAGCATCAGATAATATGATAACACAAAGAGGACTTGCCTCACTGTAACATAACAGATGAATTGTAATAAAACACGTTCAAACATTCTCTCGTTTTCCAGTGAATAGTGGTTTGGCCCTTTGCAATAGACTTGACAAGTGCCAAATCCCATCTGGGTAGGGGGACAGCTGTGCCATTTCCCCCCTTCCTTGCTTAAATCATCTGTTACTTCCTGGCTGCCTAATCAGAGAACTACTCTCTACCCTTCCATCATAACAAGCAACAAAAACAGTACCTTTGTAAGACAAAATCAGGATACAGAGGAAATGGAGGATCAGAAATGAGTTGCAGATTATCCAAGGAGCTAGAGTTCCTATGGAATTAAAGTGGAAGGCACAGGAAGGAAATCAGGCATCCCTTGTTGATGATGATGGATATAATTAGATGGCTCAGGAAAATGCTGAGAGAGCTTAAACCTCTCCACCTGGAGGGTCTAAAGGTGCTTGAAAATGGATGTATCAAAAACTGGTTAGAACATCCTCCTCCTAAGTTTTAGAATCATAGAATGGTATTATCTTCCACCTAATTGGCTAAGTTGGAAACCTGGAATATTCCCCATATTTCACATTCCCCATCACCCTATGTATCTAGTCCCTCTGATTCACCCCCTAAAAATCATCCCAACTTGCCTGCTTCTTCTTACTCTTCATTATTTCTCACCTAAATTATTTCAGTTGCCTCTAACTTGTGTCTTCCTTGCCAGTGTGACCAACAAACATTAATTGACCCTTCTGTCATGGCAAGCTTTCCAAATTGCCACCCAATTCAGTCATTCTTCTGATGAAATCCTTCTGTCTCCTCTTTCTCTTTTTTAGGAAAAATCCCAATATCTAATTATTTCTTGTAAATTTATTAAGAATCTCACCCTTACATACTCATTCTACCTTGTTTCCTGCCATTTAACCTTTGCCCTCAACTGTCTTGAGATAATCTGCACTTGCATTTTCTTGACTTTGCTATGTTTCTCATGCCTGCACTGGTTCATCAAGGAAGGATGAGCCTCTGTATGACTCACTTTTTCCCTCCCTTTTCTTAGCTTTTCTTCTATTCCTTCATAAATCATTTCTGAAAGTGCATGTGGAGCCCTAGTGTCTGGTTATGAGCTCTCTGCTGGGCACCTCTAGCCTTGAACAACACCTACCATGTTGTGCTATAGTTTTAAATCCTCCACAGGACCTAGACCTTCTTGAAGATAGACACTCTGTCTCTCCTACATGTACCCTTTGTACTTGCCATATATTAGCTCTCCAATACATATTTATTAGATTGGAATTTAAGTTTTTCTCTATTTTTTTTTCAAAATTCCCATGGGATTCTACCAAAAATCTTTCCACTTTCTAGGTTTACATCCTTGAGTGATCTAGGACTCAGAGAGTTTGTTTCTCCTTTTTAAACTTCAATAAAAAAATAATACATAGGGCTACCTGGGTGGTTGAGCATCGGACTTCAGCTCAGGTCATGATCTCATGTCCATGGGTTTGAGCTCCACATTGGGCTCTCTGCTTATAGCTCAGAGCCTGGAGCCAGCTTTGGATTCTGTGTCTCCCTCTCTCTCTCCCCTTCCCATGCTCACACTCTTGTCTCTTTCTCTCAAAAAAATAAAATAAAATGTTAAAAAAAATTAAAAACTAACATATAAATATAATTTACATTTTTTGAAAGAAGCAAACACAGTTGAAATTATATTTTATAAAAGCTCAGGGAAGTGAGGGCATTGAAGGAAGCCTGAGGGAAGAATAGGAAGAAAAGGGGATTGTTTATTTTGCAACTAATATCTACTATGTAATTTCTTGAACATCCTTACCTACTCACACCCAATAATGTCCCAGTCAGTCTTCTGAGGTAGATATGATGACCACCATCTTAATAAAGATAAGTCTGAAGCCCAGAGAGGATAAGAAATTAGTCCAAGGCCACATACCTTGTAACTTGTGATGTCAGAGTGTAAAAGAAGTTCCCTCAAACTACAACACATTATGTCTCTGAAGAGAAAATACATGGTTTGAGCATATAAACTAAATAAAAGAAAATATGTCTCACAGGGTATAGCAAATAGTGAAGAGATAAAAACTGTAAACTATTCTTACTTTTGAAATAAGAGCTGCTGTGGAACACTTAGATGCAAATGAGCCAGGTATTCCATCCTAAATCCTAGAGTTCTAGGAAATTCTTGTCTGGAGGAACTCAGTTTAGAGGAAACTATTCAGCAAGTTCACACTATCTTTGCCTGTCACCCTTCAAGTTTCTGCTATGCTCGTACTCACAGTTGTTGTTTCCTCTTGTCCCCACCAGAAAGTATCGTGGAGCTTTGAGATCCAATGGAAGACAATATGCTCAATAATCCCATGTGGGAACAAAACTTTATATTCTAACCAGAATTGACATTATAGGTGGTTCGTCTCCCTCTCTGGGAAATTTTGTTAACTTTCTCACCAATTGGGTCATGTGGCCCTTTGGACATTTATAGTTGAATGCCTTTCATGATATTCATTTATCCAACTGATATCATTCACTCTATCAATAAGATCTTGAACACTGAATGTGCCCTGGCCCTGGTACCCCATTTATTTTTGTAGTAATAGATCTGTTCACCACATCCACTGCCTATAGTAGCTCTCTACCTCTCAGCTTTTCATCCTTGGGGGATAAAAGTAGCTTCCTAATCACTTCCCAATATTTGCTTCTGCTATACTCATTTTCTCATATCTGTATTGTAATTCTTGCAATATTATACTGTAATTTTCTCTTCATATAGCTGTTTCCATATCTTAGATGTGAGCTCCTTAAAGGGAGTTCCTCACTAAATGCAATGGATGAACAAATGAATAAATGAAAAAAAATTAAGAAAAAAAAAAAAGATTTCCTACTGATCAAATGAACATGTTCCATGAAAGTAGCATCATTTTTAGTTTGAAACTTTTGTTTTCTAAAGCTGATAAGATTTGGTACCAATTAATGCCACCCCCCACCATTTTCATCAAAATTATTTAACAGAAAAACAAAAAAGAAGGCAGAATTGCCAGTTGAGATCTCTCCTGTCTTCAGCCATTTGTTATGTTCATTGCAAGACTGCATTCTCAGTGTTAGAAAATTCAACATCGATGTCTACTCATCTGGGTGTTTCCACTCAGCTCCCAATTCTCCATTTCTCCATCTTTTTTCCTACTGTAAAATATCCTGATAGGAACAAAGTATGCCCTTAATATATTTACTAAAGCCCTTCTCTGTAGATATGTTTTTAATAGGGTGTATTTTGGGTGAAGATAACAAAAATGTATCCAATAATTTAGCTGCCGAGCTTAAGAATAACCAGATAGAGGCTCCCTTGCAGAATGAATAGATAGCAGCAAAGATTTTCATTACCTTGAAGTGGCTTGGTAAATAGGTATGTCTACCAAAGGCTAGTTGGAGAAATCTTGGTGGATGGATTGACAGGTAAGGGAAATATACATGGTTTAAATAAATAAATGAGAATAGTAATATTAGGGAGTTTTGTGAGTATATAGATAGAATAGGAGTTAGATAAATGGGGAGATAATATATGAATAAAAGATGAATGGTTTGCTAATGGAAGAATAAATTGGTACACAGAAGACTGATGGAACTGAGTGGCCAGATGGAATGAAAGACCAATGAATGTCTATGCCTCAGCAGGAGAGCCAATAGATGGGTAAATGCTGTGGTATGAACAGAAGCAGGAGATAGTCAGGTGTGGATGGGAAGAGGATGATTAAAAGGAGGAAGAAAGAGGAGAAAGGAAAGGGTAGCACTAAAGGTATTATGATGGTAAGGGGGACTGGAATTTGTTACCTTGACAAGTCATAATTTTACAATGAGTCCGAGGAAATTGGAAACTCTCAATCATTGGTACCACCATATTCTTGGTATTTTAATTTACAAAGAACATGACCTAGTTTATCAAGCTATCTGTGCTCCATCTTCTGTTGGGATGACTAATTTTTTAAGATTTATTTTAGAGAGAGAGAGAGAGAGAGAGAGAGAGAGAAAGAGAAAGAGAGAGAGAGAGGATGTGCTTGAGTGGGGAGGGGCAGATAGAGAGGGAAAACACAATCTGAAGCAGGCTCCAGGCTCTTAGCTGTCAGCAGGGAGCCCAATGTGGAGCTCAAACTTAAGAACTGTGAGATCATGACCTGAGCTGAAGTCGGATGTTTAATCTGAGCCACCCACGCATCCTGGGTGAGACTAAGTTTTAACAGGTTAGGAATGACCCATTGTTTACCTATGAACCCAATAAGAAATAAGCCTCATAAATCTAGCTCAGGGTCATAGCCAGAGGAGCTAGCTATTATGTAAAGCCAACTGGAGAATTTTAACACACTTTCTGTTGTATTCAAAACCATAGTTAGCCATTGGCCCTAGGCTTCATGTGGGGGTAGTCTTGTGAAATCCAATAGCTGAATGAGAAATAAAAACTGTCCTAAAATTTTTGAAATAGAACATACCAACAAGAATAAATTCAAAAATGGTGCAAATGAGGAGTCAAAGAAAAGGAGGGTCAAGTGTCCAGTCCAAGATCACATAGTTAGTTAATGGCAGAATTAGGAAGGGTTAGCTGATGTATAAATGATTGATGAGAAGCTGAATTGTAAGAAAGAGGTTAATAGCCATCCCTTCAGAAAAGCAGATGGACAAGCGAGGAAGATAGAGGTGTTGGAGTTTTGTTGAACGAGAACGATGTTTTAGAAAAGACAATCAGAAAAAGGGAGCTTCTTCTCCCGATCCCTTTCTTATGCTATTTCCCATATGTATACTATAGTAAAAACCTAAGATGGAGAAACAATCAATCCAATTACATACACTCTTAAGAATAAATGCACATCATAGCCACCATATTTTCTACATATGTACTCTTGTCAAAGCGGTTATGATTCAGTGGAATCAAGTCACAGGAACTGTTAAGGAGTGTCATTTTTTTTTTCTTGCAACTTCTCTATTGATTTCATTTTAGATTAGGTCAAGACATAATTTAGACTTTGAGGCTTCAGCTACATTTTCTATTATTTGTAAATGGCATAGATATTCAAATATATAGGTATAATATGCAACGTGCCTAGTCTTCCTTCTACTCTGTGTGTGTGTGTGTGTGTGTGTGTGTGTGTGTGAGAGAGAGAGAGAGAGAGAGAGAGAGAGAGAGAGAGAGAGAGAGAGAAATAGGCTACTCAGTTTTCTGATTGCATCTACTCCCCAAAGCTTAAAGCACACATATGGGAGAAGCATATGGGAAAAGCATAGCCTGTTTTTCTCCATTCCTGGATACTTCACAAGATGTCCTAATAAACAACCCCCCAAATGTTACAAATTTCTTTGAACTTTATTGATACACTGCACAATCACAACCATCTCGTATTCATCCTGAATTAGAAAAGGTTACAACTACAATGTAACATGCACAAAATTCAGGTAGTATATTCACCCTTAATACAATTATTGACAGAAATCAAGTCTTCATTGATTTTTGAAGGAAAAAATAAGAAAGAAAATAAAAGAAAAAGAACTCTAGAAGTTATACTCTTGTATCATGTGATAATTTTTAAAGCATTTAAACATAGATTTGTTTTAAGGATAATTGTGAGAATGGGCACACCCATTGTCTGACACAGCTATAACGGCACCATTGATAAGTCATATATATATATTTTTTTAATCTAAAGGACTCTGAACTTGACAGATACATTTTTTCGTACACCCACACATTCCTCACAACTGCACTTTACAGGTCACAAAAATTTTTGAATGATTAAAAATGCTCCCTTTAACTAACACAAGGGCAGCTATTATTACTTATCTTTGCTATTATTGATATCCTTATAAATCTGCCAATAATGTAGAATGCGGCCCTAGAAGGATAGTAGAGGGTTCACAATCTTTCTTTCTCCACTCAGTGACATGGAACAATTGTATGCCTTTAAAAGGGCACCATTGAAAGAAACAAAAAGGAATCTCTTTAAAATATTGGAAATGAGGCTTAGCTGCTTACTTTTAGGATGAAGACAATGGCGCCTAATTAAGTCCACTCCACATCCCCTTGGACTCTGAGGCTCCTGCACCTGAAGGCTCAATTGCACTGGTTCAGCTCTGTCATTCTGCCCTATCTTTTAATTGCAAATCTATTTCTTCTTCCTTTCATTTACTTCTCTTCTCTTAAGTAAGAAATGAGGGAAATGAGAGTGGCATTTTTATTTGTTTGCTTTTAGTGATCATTAGGAGTCCTCATCATATGGTATCTTTTGAAAATGTTGCTTTCCTAGTTACACACCTGTGAAGTTTTACTGAAACTACTCAAACTTATTTGTCTTAAAATCAAAAGGGAAGCTCTGGATGGTAGAAGAGGCAATTGGGTGTAAGTTTCTAGGAATATAACTTGTGTGAAACAAAACCAAAACATCCTCGCTCTTGGAGAAAAGGACAAAAAAGTAAATTTGCCAACAAGAAGAATTTTATGCTCCTTTCCCTAATTTCAAATATATTAAACTTTACATTAAATAAGTTTTTGTTTGTTTGTTTGTTTGCGGTTGGGGAGGTGGGTAGGTGGGAAGGGAAAGTGGGCTGGTTCCGGGTGAGGACTCAGGGTCAAATTGGAAAAAACCTCCTCCCATAATCCATCTTATCTTGAGCCACTCCTACCCTCTTTCTCCCCATGGCTCTGATGACATCCATACACAACTACAGAGGAGAAAACATTCCTTTTGGCATTGGAAGTACCAACCAAAACTAGAGCATTCCATTTCTGGACGCGATGGCAATGATAAGCTTTCTTTGATGTTGACAGCCCACTTGGAGGTTCTCTGCTCTTTTCACATAAGAGTTCTTCCAAAATAAAGAGAACTTGTTAACATCTCCATGTTGAGATCAAGTTTACTGGATCCATGCAGAAACAGGCCCTTAAATTTAGCCTTGGTTGTGGAGTTTCTGGAGTCCACTTCCACCCAGTGGAGCACACTTCGCACCCAGGTTTTGAGAAAAACTGCCCAACCTGTGGAATGTATCATCTAGTATGAGACATAGGTTTCAGGGGACAAAGACCAAGGCCTATTTTTCATAGAAAGCCTTAACTTTCCTTCCATTTCAGCTAGCACAATTGCAGTAGAACAGCCATGCACAATGCTCCCTGCATAACATATGTGCATGTTTTGACCACTGCTCACCTAAATGTCCCCTCTCCCCCAGTTAAAACAAGAATGAAAAAAAAAAAAAAAAAAAAAACAAAAAACTAAACACACTTGCTTAGACTTGCAGATGACTGTATCAGGCACTTGACAATAAACTACTGAAAAACAAGCTTGACCAGAGCCTTAACACTAGCTCATTCATTGGCATTACTTTGGTGGCAATACATATTAACTGTGTTTTAAGAAGGGGGAAGGTTTCAGAGTAAGTACATTGCTGAATTTGTCACACTTAATCTCATGATAAGTCTTATCTGGTTTCCTTCCCATATGAAAAACCCATGGAGAGTTATAAGTTGCCCAGAGTTTTGTTTACCTTCCTTCTTTACCCCTACCCCCATTCTTGGCACTGGCACCTTAAAAAAAATCTATACAACAGGCATTATCCATCTACCCTCCATATTGGAAGCTGAAAAAGCATGTGTGAGTGTGGATATTGTCCTTAGTAGCATTTAATATTCTATACGCTTCAAATGTTGGGTAACAGCTCCTGTTTGTTGGAGCCATCCCCACAAAAGTAACCCAAACAACACAGAAGCTGGAGTATGTTTATAGTGAAGAAGAGCCATTTTCTTTCCTAGTGCCCAGTTTTCTTGGTTTATTTACTTATTTACTTGATTTTCTTTATCCCAGACAGATGAGTATTGACTGTAGGATTTTTTTTCCCCTCTAAAACATGGTTGGAATAGGCAAACACCAGAGGTGCTTCCTGGTATCCAGTGGAAAAGGGCAGCATAGAGTTCCATAGTGACTCTGAGACCCAGCCTCATCATGTTCAAAAGGTTCTGGTGATCTTCCTGGCCAGAGGAGGATGGGTCCCTTCCTCTAGAACAACCCTTGACATGAAGAACATGTATAGCTTGTCCATTTCAAGCACTGTGTTCTCCAAGACAGCAAGCACTGTGTTACTCCCCAGAGCCTCCACATTTACTTTACTCCAAAGTAACATTTATTATCAGTAGAACACTCAAATGATGAATTTAATCCCCATACAATGTCTGACACCAACCTGACTCCGGGTGCAGAATGTGATGACAGATCTGAAACACTGATGTCCGACCTTTAATTCTGACTTTGCATCTGCTCATGATTGTCCCTGGAACTTGGAATCAATACACTGCTTTTGGCACATCATTTATATTCCCAGAATCTGGCTCCTGGCAGCTCACTAGGAAATGCAGATGTCTGTTTATAGCTGTCAAATGTAATATTAATTTTACTCACACCATCTCCAACTCTTACAAAAGTGCCTAGCATTTTGTATGCCAAGACTACCTACCTTTGTATACATGTAGGTATCTATGTATGTCATACATATCTAAGTATATATTACCCCACTGTGTATGTCATGTTCATGTGCCACTATGGACAAAACAAAGAGGCCATTTATATTGGAGGCAGAAGATCAATTAAGCATTAAGGGAATGGAGCTCTATAAAGCTCATATTTATTATTTTTTAGATTGTGGACCTGAAAGCTTCCCACTGAGGCAGAGCAGGTATGTGAGATAGTCACTGTTGATGCTTCTTTCCTTTCTCATCATCTCAGTAGGTCAGTCCTTGCAGCACGGGTAAAGAGAGGCATAAGCTTGCATGGTTTTCAATACCATTCTTTTGGATTATAGGCACCCTTGTTGGATGAATCTTTCTTGTCTCAGGAAATGATGCATAAAAGTCAGGTCATCTCTTGTTTGTCTGCTGGATCTGCTTTGAAAATGGAAAACTGAGGACATTCTTCCCCAAAGCCACTGGAGAAGCAGCCTGTATCAGAGGAAATTGTGTGTCACTTACACTTTCCCCTCCTGTTTGCAGTGTTGTGTTAATCAAGTGCTTGGAAATTAAGTCAGTTGCTCAAGTGCCCTCAGCTCAGAAGAGCTTCCTGAAACAAATACCAGAGTTGTCAACACACCCGCCATGTAATTGGTTTTCATCAGCTTTTTACTGGATAGTTTTCAAACAGATTAAACCAAAATTGGAAGAGGGAGGAGACAATAGCTGAATTCATTGCACTCAGACAGGTAGACTTCTCTCTTCACTGCAGAGACAGATATGTGTTTCCTCTCTTCTGTTCTTGCTATTAAGAAAAGCCAGCCATGGAGTAAATCCCATAGGTTTCTGACACACACTTTCTTGGAAGGCCGAGGGAAACATGAAGTTTGGCATCTTGATCCTTCAAATATGAAAGGAAAACAACAACAACAACAACAAAACAAAACATGGCACTGATCAAGGCCTTTCCAGGGCTGATCTGCTTCCCAAGAAGATGCTTTTGGAAACACAGTACTCCAGGAATGGTGAGTGACTGATCCTTAGATTGCTACTTTGGTCCATCTGTTAATGGCATCTACTTTGGAAGGTAGATGGGATATCACCTTCCAAAGAGTCCACGACATATTGCTTTTCTATGCTGTTAGCCTGTGAGACCATTGGCTTTCATATGAAAGTTGATAGGTAATTTTGAAGATGCCAGTGTCTGCTGAAGGTAGAGGAGAAATGAATATAGTGAAATAGACACAATATGATTAGAAATTAATATGGTGATGAATTGATAGTGAGTAGTAGGGAAGAAATATAGAGAAGTGTTAGATAATTACATTGATAGATTGATAAATAGAGTAAATAGATTGCTACAGAGAAAGATGGGTGGGTAGATAATTGGAGGGAGAGATAAGTCACACAGTCAAGTAGATGGATAACCATATGATTCTTGTGATAGCTTGATAAGCCCTAAATAATCAGTCATCCATAGATCATTTTGTTTTATGAGTTAGACAGCATTTTTAAAAAAGAAGTACTGTCGTCAAAATGCTTCCCCTCTTTTTTGGTCAAGTGACTTCTAAACTTTTACTTTTAGGTTGTGTGAATAACCCCAAACCTCTAACCCACATAGTAATAGAGCAAGTGAATAGGACAGAGTGGCTAGAGAAGGTGACAAGAATATCCATATATGTGTATATATCCACATATATATGTGTATATATCCATATATACACATATATGGATATGGGTGTATTCAGACCTTCCCAGAAAGAAAGGATGTGAACCCCAATGTAATTAGATAATAGTAAACATGGAGGGAGGGATATGTACATTATAATAAAGAAAATGGCCCAAAGCTTAAAAGACACAGATAATAGGACACTTGGATATAACTCTTGCTGTGCACTACATTGTAAGTCAAGTTGTGTCTTCAGGGTGTTTATCATGAGGCACGTTTTTGCCCAAATGGAGCTTATGGTTTGGTGTGTTGGGGGAGGAGAGGTTCGTAGTGATGATGATGGGGAGAGGAGCAGAGGAAAGGAAAGGGCCCAGGTAGCAGGGATAGATTCCATTTTTGGACACACCAATGAATGATTACCCTACACATGGTAGAATCCTGCCCACCCATCCCCCAACCCCACTCATTCAAACTGGAGAAAAACTCAAATAAACCAACCCTCCCCCCAAAAAAACAAGAAGAACAAAAACAAACAAAAAGAAGCCCAAACTTGTTTGCCCTCCGCAGTGTAGATTAAAGTCTGTTATATGGAGAAGCAGGCGTTGCTCAGAGGACCTATGATTTCTTATCAAAACTTGATGAGGAAGTGGGCAAAGAGAGTCCCTGATAGCCAGAGACAAGCCAGTGCTCTAGAGGCCGAGTTTACACCATCAATGACTGCTCCAGGCCCTGTGTAGGGGAAAGAGAGACAGACCCATTAGCATGCACTTGAAGGATACCATACTTATTCCCTGACAAGCAGATATACAAACATGCTTCTCTGTGAGCATTCCCCCATCTCCCACCTCCCACCATTGATCCCTTGAAATCTGGAAAAATGGAAAGCACCCACTGGGAATATTTAGAAACTCAAAGGGGCAAATCGCTCACATACCCACCACTACAGCCTGCTCTCAAAGACTGGGGTTTAAAAAATAAAAGGGATAGAAGGAGGCAATGGCAGTCATTAGGCCTATTGGCTGAAAATTTAGAGTAGCAGACAGAGCTAAGTGGCATGGCAGGATTTGACTGCTGCTCCATAAGCAGCACCTCTAACTGTGGAAAAGGTGTCCAGAACAGACAGGGATGGGAGCAGCAAAACAGGGGAGGGAGACGGTCCACAGTGGAGAGAAGCAGGTAGAGGAAAGGAGGATACAGGAATGGGAACATTTTGTGAGCAACAGGAGTCTATGTGTTGGTGTGGCCAACTTTTTATCCTGTATGACTTAGGTATTGTGGAAGCTCCTCCTGAGGTAGCTGAGGAAGAATGGATTGTTACACTCTAGAGTTTTAGAGACTATGATTGGGTTTATCCCAGCAGTAGCAGTGCCTCTCCAAAGGCCACAAAGACTCTGTATTCTGTCCACATTGCCACCTAATGGTGTGGCCTGATGGAGTTCTCCCTTTGCCCTTTCTTCTGGCCTCTTTGGCTCTTTTAAATGCCCCTAGTGAGTCATCCATGCTCCACTGTAAAACAAGACCATTGAGTCACAAGTGTTGGTCCTTTCACTTAATCTGCTACCTTTGAGAAAACAAACCACATGAAATGGGATTGTCCTAGTCTGTTTCAAGGACCCAGGGCACATGGATCAGCATCTAATTCACCTTTGTATTCCTCCATCACCTTTATTTGCAAAGCATAAGAAACTGCAGTCATAAGCAAGACACCAGTAGCTTGCAGGCAGAGAGGATTCCAGGGAACTTGGAATCGAGTATAAGACAGGGGTAAGAAGCCATCAAGAGGTATTCCTGTAGAGCCAGTGGCAAAGAAAGGGAGCTGCAGACAAGACAAGCATGGCTTTTTTTTTTTTTACCTTCTCAAGACAGGACTTCCCTGATCCTTTTAGAAGCAAATTGGCTTATTGGAAATAGACATGATTACTTTAAGAAGCACAGTTGGTACAGAGTCTCAAGACAGCATGATGCTGTGGATCCCTGCCTTGCCTAGGATGGGACTGATGCTAACCTTTTGCTTTGGGAAGTACAGGCCCCTCACTTTAGCAATGAGCATGTAACTGTTCCCAGTCCACGGATTTTCACATGGATATATTTCCTTCCTCTGATTTACAATGTACACAGTTCTCCTATTGACTAAAAATTCACATTTACTTGCTAGCTTGAGAGTCTGGTTCATATTGCTGCACACTTTTTTTATAGAGCATTCACAAAAAAGGGCAGGATCCAGTCACAAGCCCAGTGCTATCATCTCCAGGAAGGCTCCATACATATTTATGAAAAGTAGCCTGACTCTGGAGGCTCCATCAGTCAAGACATATATCCTAAGGAGCCATACTGGCCTACAGAATGTATGGAGTTGAAAAATGCCCAAGATGGAGCCCAAAGCAATTATCTATATTGTGTTCTTCAAAAAATGAAAGACTTACATTTTTTAAATGAGTTTATAAGAAAATGAGCAATATAGATTTGTAAGATATACATGTCTCCTTAAGAGTATCTATCAAATATATTTTATAATAATATTTATAATGTTATTTATATATTTATATGTTATTTATATATTTAACATAATATTTATTATAATAATAATGTTATATATGGAGAGGACATGCATTAAACTATGTGTCTGTGTGTATCTTTGTCTAATTCATGATGCTGATATTAACTTAAGAAACAATTGAAAGATTAATAAGCTCCACCCTAAAGAGACAGAGATCTTTAGTGTAGGAATCACTTTATTCCAAGTTCTACCAGTGGACTTAAGCATTTCTGTAGATGCCATGCTACCAGCACAAGGTGGGGTATAGCTAAAACAAAGCAGGAAAGAAAAACAGTATATGAGGAAGGCAAAGCATGAAGGGTGAGGTACAGAGAGAGAAGGAGGCAGAATCATAAAGAGAAATGAATGTTTCTGGTGGTGTGTGGCAGTTGCAGTAAGATGTTCATTACTGATCAGGCAGAGGGTTTATAGCCACAGTTAAATTTCAGTTGAGTGTTCCGTAGAGTGGAAGCCAAACTGTGAGTGTGACTTAGCAGACATAGAGACTGCTCAGCTTGCTTAGGATGATGATGGTAACATGCATTTGCATTGTGTTCTCTAAGTTGCAAGCAGGATTCTAAATGCTACACACATATTAACTCATTTAATCTTCACAAAAGGCTATGAGTTATGGACTACTGGCATGTCCATTTTATAAATGGAGAAACTAAAGAACAGAACAGTTAAGTACCTCACTATGGTCACACAACTTATACACATAAAGCTGGATTAGAATTGAGTCACTCTTTCTGTAGAGCCTGTACCCTTGATTGTTTCCACTCGACTTCCTTTCTGTGGAAAATGACCCTTTGTGCATGTTTTCTGAGGACCACAGCCATATGAATTGGTAAGTACAACTGGTGAGGAATCTGAGGACCTAATTTCTCTGTATGACTCTGCTGCTCCCTAGCTGACCGGCATCCCCTCTCTGGCCTTGGTTCCATTACCACTGTGGCTTTTTGCACCTCAGCATGTCATCTCCTAAAACAGCAAGAGGGCACCAAACATTCCTGGACCCCAGGGCTTCCTTTTCTGTGGCCACATTTTCTATGCAGCTCCAAGGAGCTTTACTCTTCAGCAGGTGTGATAAGCCTTGCTTTATATATCAGACAATATGGTAATTTAACGCCAAACTGCCTTTGGCCAATCAATCTATGAGGAGTGGCTGAGCTAGTCTGGCCAATGAGTTAATCTAATCCACTACAACGGAGATTAAAATTAGCATCTCTTTCCTCATGGATCCTGCACACATTTAAGATTTGGTAGTTAGGGGCGCCTGGGTGGCTTGGTCGGTTAAGCGTCGACTTTGGCTCAGGTCATGATCTCACGGTCCGTGGGTTCGAGCCCCGCGTCGGGCTCTGTGCTGACAGCTCAGAGCCTGGAGCCTGTTTCAGATTCTTTGTCTCCCTCTCTCTGTGACCCTCCCCCGTTCATGCTCTGTCTCTCTCTGTCTCAAAAATAAATAAACGTTAAAAAAAAAAATTAAAAAAAAAGTTTTGGTAGCTGGACCAAATGTCAGTAGAGGGACATATAGGAGGGCTCTTGTACCTTGTTCAGAGCAGGAACAGAGGCTCACATCTGTGTACCACTCTCTAGGTTCGAGGAACGTGAAATAAAAGCCATCAGCTATGAGCTGTTTTTTTTTTTTTTTAATATCATCATTACAGTAACCCTGATTTTACTATTAATGAAGAAAGCATTTGGTTTGGGTGTCTCCCTTAGGGTTTCCTCTTGCAGAGGCCACTCACCTGATTAGTGATGTGCTTCTTTGTGCTTTAATATAGATTACCACTGTTTAGCTAATTGGTGTGATTCCATGATCACTCAGGACTTATGTTTGGTCCCTTAGGCTGGTAGGAGGCTTTTGCAAATGTTAGCTCAATGAATCTGTTAAGGGAAGGGCATGTTACTGGAGGAACAGTTCACCTGAGCCTAGCAGTGGTAGTACTAAAGCTTGAACACACATCTTCAGATGTCAAGCTGACTATGGTTTTCCTATACTTGTTTTTTTCAGGTAACAACAACTACATGGACTTCTCCAAATACTTGGCATCCAAAGTAATACTAGTATTAATTTCAATAAACATGGTCAGGAATTCAAATGGTGCTTTCCTGCTCCTCCCCTCCTCCTCTTCCTCCTCCTCCACTTCCTCCTCCTCCTTTTCACTTCCTCCTCCTCTTTCTCCTCCTCTTCATCTGCCTCCCCCCACCTCTTCTTGGTGGAAATAGGGAGAAAGTTAGTTCTTATCTCAAACTTAGAATCCAGAATTTGGAAACATGAGGTAGATTTTCAATTATGTGTTCTACTACAAAAAACTAACCCTGAAATACATTTGGATAAAGGACAAAGGTTTGAAAGAAAGATGGGACCAAATGTCTAAGGAACAGAATCCCTGGATGCACAGGTAAAATAGAAATCTTCTATGAAATTTAAGAAAGGATTTAGATGCATCTATACCCCTTGGCTTTGCTGTCTCATCTTTGCAGCCTTAAATATCCTTTGGGATAAAGGCAATGACCACTATAAAAGTGCAACCAATCCTGGAAACTTTGGAATCAGACCAATTTGGGTTTAAATCCTGACTCTGTGGCATGCCAGCTATATGATCTCAGACAAGGTAGTTTTCACTTTTCTTATTGAATATAGAGGTAATAATACTGAATTTACAGAATAATTAAAAAGTCAGACTGGTTAGCATAGTGCCTGGTACAAGCCAGTCATGTGATCATGGTAACCACCACTATGGCGCCTCCACACCTGCTACCTTCCACTCCTTAGTTGAGGCTAATATTGGCTCATTTCAATTTTTCCCAAGTATGTTAAACCTGAGATGTGGTTTTGCTGGTGACAAAGAGAGGAGGTGAGATCCTGAGTTGGGGGTCTGTTGCTGAGAGAGGCCATTGACCATGAGGACCATGGAAAGATATGGGACATAGAGCAGAATGATAGGAGAAGTCCAAAGCCAAGTTCCATGCATGGTCCAAAGGCAAAGGATCAGCCTTGCAAGAGTAAGGGACCCCACACTAGCCTCAGAAAGCCACTGCCATTCACTCAGCAAGTATTGGTTGGAGGCTGATGTGAGCCAGTCTCTGTTTTCAGAGAGAAAAGCAGACAGTCTGTGCTTTGACAAAGCTTATACTTTAATAGGACCTGGAATATCCTTTCTCCCAGTCTAAATCAGTCAACAAACAATTGAAAAAGGGAAAGAAAGAAGGAAGGGGAAAAAAGGAAAGAAGGAAGAAACGAAGGAAGGAAGGAAAATTTTTAAATCCTCCCAGATTCTGAGTAGAAAGTCATTTGGAACAAATAACCAAAATTGCTTTCATCTCAATAATACCCTTCCTGTTGGAGTATTAAGAGAATTTAATTCAATAGTCAGAGAGAACAGAATTTGAATTCTGACGCTGGTACTCACTAGCAGGATGACTTTGGACAAGAAAATCAACTTCTCTAAAACATTTTTTTTTTAATGTATAGAATGGAGAAGAGTGGTTTTGTGTATATATATATATATATATTATGCATATACATACATATACATATATGTATATATATGGAATATAATATATATGGAATATTACTCAGCTATCAAAAAATTAAATCTTGTCATTTGTAACAAGGTAGATGAAACTAGGGTGTATTATGCTAAGCGAAATAAGTCAGAGAAAGAAAAATATTATATGATTTCACTTCTATGTGGAGTTTAAGAAACAAAACAGATGAACATAGGGAAGGGAAGGAAAAATCATATTAAAGCAGAGAGAGACAAACCATAAGAGACTCTAAAATACAGAAAACAAACTGAGGGTTGCTGGAGAGATATTGCATTGGGGGATGGGATAAATGAGTGATGTATACTAAGGAGGGCACTTGTTGGGATGAGCACTGGGTATTATATGTAAGTGATGAATCACTGGGTTCTACTCCTGAAACCAATATTACAATGTATGTTAACTACTTGAATTTAAATAAATAAATTACGTACTCTAAAAAAAAATAAAGATGATGTATAAGATCACTGAAGTAAAGGATGAATAAATATGAGGTGAATTAAAACCAGGACAGTAACTGCTGATCCTTAAAATAGGATCTTTTATGGGGATCCTGCTTCAAATAAAGAGACCTTGTGGAATCCTAGGTTGTCAAGGATAACTGTCAAACACCAGCTGAAAGCAAATTTGGCTACGGTGAGCAAGCAAGTGACCTGGTCTCTCCTTAAAAGACCTGAAGTGGCTACAAATAATAGATTAAAGCTTCCTAGGGAAGCAAGTGTATTTAGAGGCCCAACGCCCTCTGGGCAACTGGCACATTTAAGGAATCATTTTTATGGTTAACAATGACTCAGTTCAATTAGAATGGTTAATACAAATATCAGGTTTAATTAAATATTTTTCAGGCATAAATTGGAAGTGAGAACGTCAATTTTTGCCCTTTCCCCTGATCCAGTCCTTTCTCCACCCTTTCAATACTAACTGTTGTTAAAATAAAAGCTTTAATGATAATGCAAAGCCACAAACCAAACTATGAATGACAACAATGACAACTACAAAATACCTTGGGGCTAGATATGCAGACAAAACTTCTTTAGTCTTCAGAATATAGAAAGAAGAGACAGAGCACGGAAATGAACAAGAGATAAATTCAAGAAATGGTAAATGGCATGGAGGTCAATTGACATGTGCCCTCTGGGCCAGAGGGAAGATTTTATGGCCAGATGTGAACCTCAGCAGAGAAGGATATAAAGAAATAGACAAACAAACAAATAAATAAAATAAAGTCCACTTTTGAGAAGGTGGTTAACTTTTCAATATTAAATATTAGATTTTTAAAAAGCAAATTTGGTTGAGGGCTTCACCTAGAATCAGACTACAGGCCTAGCTAGCTGCTCTGGAAGAAAGACATTGCTGCTGCATTCAAGCGGTGGATGATAACCCTCTGGAGGAGCAGGTTTTGAAAATCAAAGTACCCAAACTCAGCACAAAGCTCCCCTCAAATATATTTAAGCTTACTGATGAGATCTTGCCTTGCAAGAGATTTTGAAGCTTAAAATTGGCAATAAAGGTATTGAAAGGTGTCACTGTTATTTTTTTTTCCTTTCCATGATTGCCATGAAAATATGGCATGGTTCTTCAGCAACATTACAGTGTATCTCTGTAATTCTACTAAAATAGCAGGTGGTAGGGTGATCACATTAAAAAAGAAAAGAAAGAAAAAAAACCCACAGGCAAGTTGAACTTGGTGATAGCACAATGAGATCAATGAAGTATCTGAAGTCTAAGAAGATACAGTTTTGTTCTGAAATTTGGATGGGTTTTATAAGTATGAATATGAACTAGGTGACCTTCCTAATGAGGAACCAAAAGGATAATGATGTTCTTGGTGATTAAAAGAGGAGCAAGGAAATCTAATTAGAGGATGCATGTGTTACACTTGTTGGTGAAACAGGAACCTATTTTCAGCAGTGCTGGCTGATGAAGGCACCTCATTCCCCTTCAAAGAGAACTTTTCCTCCATTGTCTTTAATTACAGTGGAAAACATGGCACTATGTTGTTTTACAAGGAAGATTAACTGGGCTTTACAGAGTGAAGACTTGTGGATAAAGAGGCCAAAAAAGGCAGCTATCTTTGTTTTGTTCTCTTTAGTATTCCCTGTTTTGTATTTACCACAAAGACAAGAGCTGAAGAAGTTAATATCAGAAGTTAATTCCAATCTGTCAGCTCATCACAAGCTTGAAAGAGACAAGACTTTGGTCTAAGCTGAACCACAAGCTCTTGTGTGTGTGCTGACATCAGCACACCCTGAATACTCAGTGTTATGTTCTAAATGCTTAGGCTAATAGCCAGATGTCAATGATTCAGATAGAGGAGGGTGGGGTGTGAGGGAACAACAAGGAACCTCATCAGGAATGAAATGTGAAATGTCTGCATTTTTTTTCTAATATGTTGACATTTTGCAGGTTGGGGAAAATACAAATGATTACACTGCTGTCATCAGCCAAAAGCAATTGGTATTTCTCTCTGACTCATTCCCTCCCACCTGGATTTAAATTGTGGATTTGAAAAATAAAAATCATATACATTATTATCAACAGGAAATGGACAAATATGTACAGCTTTAGATGTCTTTGCAAGAAGAAGTCACTTGATGAACATCTTCCTAAATGGTGAATTGCAATGTTTAATAGAGTCTCTCTCAGAAAGAAGACCCAGGGTTGGGAGGGATACCTAAATTCCAAATAGGATATATGGAAGCTGGAATGCAAGGGGAGAGTGTCAGAGAAATAATAATTTGACTTCCCTGGAAGGAGAAGACCACAAGTCCTTTTGTGTATTAGGCTTTTCTTTGGCTATTTGAGTTTCACACTGTATACAGACTACCATTGGTTCCCCCCCTTGACTGGAAGTTTTGTTAATTTGACAAATGTTTACTGGGGAAAGAACATTCCAAGATACAGTGCTGCATCCTGTAAGTGCAGAAAAAAATACACACAAGATATAAGCCTAAGTGTAAGCTACTCTGAAATCCCAAGAGAAAAGTGATTCTTCAATGGGGCTCAGAAACATTTTATGAATGGGGTAACATTGAGTACAATCTTAAAGGAGAAGTGCAGTTTTATCAGAGAAGAGGGCAAGCATCCTGGAAGACATAATATATGTATAGATTAGAAAGAAACATGAGATTAAGATCAGACAGACCTGGATGCAAAATCTGGTCTTTCTACTTCCTCCTGTGGTAGAATTCCTGTCTGTGAGAATTTGGTCCAATCACCTGAATTCTCTGAGCTCTGTTCTCTTCTTCTTTGAAATGAGAATAATAACAGTACCTACCTCAAAGTGTTCTTAGCTCTTTAATACATGTCTGGCTGACACTCAATAGTTAGTAGCCTTTTCATTTAGTATATTCTATTATTCTACTGTAACTGTCTATTTACTTGTTTGTATGGAGTTGTGGACTTTGTTCCTCTTTGTAACTCAATCCAAATGGATTGATGGATGAGAAGAGATGAAGAAGCATGGTCCAAGTCTTATATATGTAATAGGATCGGCATTCTGACACAGGTGGTCTAGCATGATGGGTGCATACAAGGAAGTAGGAGAGCGTGAAGTATAAGGGTAGGTGGATCCTAGAGCAAGAACAAACCCCAAGGCCATTCTTTCCTTATAGGCAATTTTCATCAGGACATAAACAGGTGCAGTTTAAGTTTTGGAAATGTCACTTGGCCCCACAGTGGCAAAGGGCTCACCAAACACGCAGGAATTGGTAAGAGAATAGCATGACTCTTCAGGGAAGGCAAACACCCCAGTGTAAGTGAGAATGGAATGGTGAGCCCACAGTCCAGAAGAAGAGCCATGGCCCACTTGCAAGTTGGTACCAGGTGTAAGCATAAGGGAGAGGAAGAAGTCAGAACCACCAGACAGATTCTAGTGAAAGTGTGTAGGTGAGAAGACAAGGTATACAATTGAGTGAGAGGCATGTCTGGAAAGATTGAATTTGTGATTCCCATGGTGCATACAAGTACGGAGAGTGGTTTGTAGCTCAGAATTAAGGAAAGTTATAAAGATACAAATTTCGTAGTTATCAGGCTATTGTCAGAGACCATCAGTCTTCAGTGTGCAAAAGATTCCCTTGGAGTGCTTGCTTTAAAAGCACATTCTCAGGACCTTCCCTGGAGACTTTGATAAAATGAGTCTGTGGCAAGACCCATGAATCTGCATTTTTGAAGCACCCAAAGCAAGTGCAGTGAAGGCTACGATATTACTTTGTAAGTTGTCTGAAGACATAGAAGATCCCTTCTCCTCCCACTGTGATGATACGCTCCCTGGACAGACTCATGGGGCAGGTGGAGGAGGGTCCAGGAGCATAGCAATCCAGAAAGGTAAGAAACACACTACCCAGGTGTATCACAGAAGCCAGGAGTGGGTGCTGGGGATCAACAGGAAGTCTGGAGCTGAGATTCAGCTGGGTTTAGGAGGGAGAACATGGAAGACTGAGGTGTGATGGTGCTGGAAGAGGTGGAGAAGGGAACAAGGAATCTCCCTGTCAGAGGTCTGGAGGAAAAGGCCAAAGAAGATGTAGGATGGTACACAGAGGGCACACTAAAGACAATCCCCAGACTCCTCATGCCCATTCCCCAGATCTCCTCTGGAGGCACGTGGGGGCAAGGTGTGCTTCTTAGCACACCCTAATAAAGCAGTGGAGAAGGCTGGTAGAGGCAGGAGGGTGTTGGTGTGGGGTGAGCAGGGGCTCTGAGGCTCTGCCTACAGGTACCAGTGGGGTGTGCAGTGGATGGGGCAATCATCAAAGGGTGGAGGCTGAGAGTCATTGGCTGGTGCTGCCTGTAGTTGTAGAAAATCCAGTTTGAAGAGCCAACCTGATATGTATATTTATTCTGGAGGAATGGCCATTAGCAAAAGAAAATATAGATTTGTCCTCATGGCTTCCAGGGGCCACTGAGGTAAGCTGGAGTCCTGGCTGCTCTGAGGGGGGCTGAGGCATTGCCTGAGGAAAAAATCCAGAGCCCAGATGTTGCCTTAACTGGAATATTTTGCCATTTTCATTTGCAATGACAAGATTCCTATCAGTTGTCCCTATTCCTGATACTTAACTCTTAATGAAACTAATTTGTGTCACTACAATTTCACAGATAAAATGTGAGAAATCTGTTTTTCTCTCTGCAGCCCCCACCCCCATCCTTTCTGGCATTGTATGCCCTCTCTGTCCCTCTCCCCTACCAGTTCCAGTAATCCAGGCGTTTATATGGCTCATTAAGCGCATCACACTCTCTGCAGTGCTGGATGTAATCAAGTTCAGTATCTTCCCTCTTTACTCTTTAAAGACAGGGGGATGGGGCCTCTCTGGCTCAGGACTCAGTGGAGGCAAAGTGGGTTGGCAAGTTGAGAGAAGGGAGTGGCTTCCTGGAGGGGCAGAGCTGGGGCCAGCAGGCTGAGCCTGGCCATCTTTCTGCTGCTGCAGGCCTGGCAAGACTTCAAGGTGCCAGCCCTCCAGGTGGGCCTGCAAATAAAACTTACTTATATTTAGAGCAGGTTGCTTTTCCATTAAAAAAGCATTTTGACTGCTGCCATTTCCAAGGTTGTGAATGACAAGTTTTGGAGACCTGCCTTTAATACTATTTCCCCATTGTTTCTTAACTTTAGAACACTTAGCTGGAAGTCAACTGAGAGTCCATCTTGTTCTGTTCTTACATTTCACAGACAACCAGAGAACAGAGAGCATCAGTTTGTCTGAACCAGGGTCGGGACCAGAACTCTGTTTTTCTTGTTCCTGGTCTCTCAACGTTCTGTGGTCTTTCTAGTACCTGCCATTGCCCCACACTAAGAAACTTCCAGGCAGTCTAAAATGCCACTGTGAGTTGTACTCTGTCTGCCTGACCTATCTCATCAGTGTGGCTTTTGAAGGGCAGCAGCTGGCGTGGAGGGAAGAATCACCTCATGTGGGTGCCATCCACTGATCTGTCTCTGCGCGTCGCCCACCCACCTATGTTGGCTCTCACAGTCTGCCCCATCGTGTCCTGCCTCACCCCACTCCCCAACCTACTGTCTCACAAGCTTTGTCTTATGTGTTCTTTTGAAACTGCTTTCATCCCATTTTCCCTTGTTCTTTGCATGCAGGTAGGAAATAGATAAAGGTATGTTTGTGTGAGAGGCCTGTTCTGAGTATGTGTTGTGATGGGGTCACAGTGCAGAGTCAAAAGGGTCTCCAAAAACAATCCTACATTCTTTGAGGCCAAACACCGCTGCATGCCTGAGAATGTGGAGGCGTGTGTATTTGGGAAGTATGAGTATATGGGTTGTAAATGTAAAAAATGTCTTTTACAAGAATGCAATCAAATTTTTTTTTGAATTTTTAAAATTATTTTAAGGAACCCTCATGCACTGTTGGGGGGATGCAAACGGGGTGCAATCACTGTGAAAAACAGTATGGAGGTTCCTCAAAAAACTAAAAATAGAATTACCATATGATCTGGTAATTCCACTACTGGGTATGTACCCAAAGAAAATGAAAACACTTTTTCAAAAAGATATATGCACCCTTATGTTTACTGAAGAATGGGATCAGATTTAGATGGATGAGTGGAGATGCTGGTATAGGTAACAGACCCACATAGGCTAATTGTTGATATGGGTTTCTATCTGGATAGTCATCTACCAATGTCCATGATGAGTTGCCAAGTATGGTGAGTTGTATCAAAGCAGTAAAAAGAGTTCAGATACTAGAACAAGAGTACATAGGCTTTAATCTCAGCTCAAACATTTGTAAGATAGTATGAGTAAGTAAGCTGCCTAATCTCTCAGTTTCATCCTGTGTAAAATCAGGATAAATATAGTACTTAATTCCTAGAGTCATTAAATGAGATAAAACATGTAGAACAGGGGTGCCTGGGTGGCTCAGTCAGTTAAGCATCTGACTCTTGATCTTGGTTCAGATCATGATCTCACCGTTCATGAGTTCAAGCCCCATGTCAGGCTCTGTGCTGATTGCAGGTATGGAGCTTGCTTGGGATTCTCTCTCTCCCTCTCTCTGCCCACCTCCACTCTCTCACTCTCTTGCTGTCAAAAAAAAAAAAAAAAAAAAAAAAACTAAAAAAAAAAAACCTATTTAGAACACTTAGTTTAGTGGCTCTGCATGTAGTAAATCGTTGGTAACACTAATTAGACACAATTATGGGAATACTGAGGCCTAGAAGGAACACCCGTGGTCCGCAGAAAGGGTTAGTCAGCTGGACAATGTCACTCTGATCTTGTGTCAAGTTATTTCCACTCAGGCATAGTGTCAGATAATTACAGGACATATTTTCTAAAATGCTTTCACTGAGGAGAAAAATAAGTTACATGGAGATTGACTTTCCCAGAGCCCTTCAGCTGGTGAGCAGCAGAGCCTGGCCTCAGAGAGGCTCTGAGACTACCGACCTATTGCATTTTTCTACATTTCATTCCTGAACAGCTGAATTCCTGCTGCTGGCATCATCAATGCAACCGTCCAATCTCTGTTTATCCATTCATTCAACAAGACTTTCCTTACCCACAAATGTGTATGGAGCTCTGTGCTAGGTTCTAAGGATCAAACCAGACATTGTCCCTACATTTATGGAGCATACAGGCTAAAAGGGAGGGAAGATTTTATTCAAACTACATAAATGAAGCAGAAGTAAAATTGCAACTAGCAAGTGAAGTCTACAGAGAAAAGGATTGTAGCCATGGCACAGCCCTGTGTCCTCATCACTGAGAACAGCACCTGACTTGTGGCAGATACTGGTAAATACTTACTGGACAAATGCTAGGGAGAGCACTGTGGTGAGAGCAACCTCCAGAAGCACTGTATGAGAAAGTGTGCAATGGAGCACTGACCTACTCAGGGAAGACTTCCTCAGGAAGGGATCCTAGGTGAGTGAGTACTAACCAGGTGAAGCAGGCTGGGAGGATCCTGGGGATTAGTACTGCTGTAGTAAAGGGCACAAGAGACTTCAGAAGAAAGGAACATACAGTCCAGTTGAGCAACAATATTGGCAGCCATACCAAGGGAAGCAGTGAGAAGATGGGCTGTGTCACAAAGTGTTGAAAAATACTTTTGTTTCATATTGTTCAGCTGTTTCATATTGTTATGCCTCCATGATGAACATTGTCTTATTGATAATTCCTAATGACAGTCAGCAGGCCTGGAAACATCATCCCAGTTTTAGCTTTGTAAACTGAGGCCTGTAGACTTTGTGTGTTGTCTAAGTCACACATCTAAACATAGCATCTGTGGGGCTTTCTGTCTATAAGATGTTATACAGTCCTCCCACCAGCTTTCTAAAGGAAGGTACTGATAGCACATCTGAGGAAAGTAAGATAAGCAAGGTTAAGTAGCTGTCAGTGGCCCGCCGAATTGGGAGATGAAGCTAGGTCTTCTCTATGGAATGCATTGTATCTCCCTACATTCATATGTTAAAGACCTAACCCCCTAATGTGTATTTGGAGATGGATCCTATAAGGAAGTAATTAAAGTTAACTGAGGTTATAATGTTAGAGCCCTAATTCAATAGCATTAGTGCCCTAGTAAGAAGGCATATGAGAGAGTCCTCTCTTTCTCCCTCACCCCCTCCATTGCCATCTCTGTCTGTATCTCTCCACACACCACACACACTCAGAAAAAAGGCCATGTGAGGACAAAGTGGTCATCTATAAGCCAGGAAGGGAGTCCTCATCAAAACTAGATGATAGGTCTCCCTGGCTTATCTTGGGCTCCTGGCCTCCAGAACTGGGAGGAAATACATTTATATTGTTTACAATATTTTGTTATGGCAGCCCTGGCATGGTGATACAGTCTTAAGATACATTGCTGTTATCTGCTATGATACACCTCTTTTATTAGTGGTTGGGAGGTGCAAGAACCTAGATTATTCAGTTGTCAGTCCTAGGTTCCCTCTCTTGGCCATATTCATTACCCCTCATGACCTTTCTGAGGGGGTCATGGTAGGCTGAGGAGCAGAGCATCACACCCATCCCACCATTTCCCCTCCGTTTAATCAAGACCAAGACGTGGACATTCATAGACATTAAAGTGTGGGCAGTGCTGGTGGCCTGTAATTGTCCTAGATCCAGAGCTATAAAAAGTGACAGTTACAGAGCTGATTCCAGGACTGAAAAATTTAAATGTCACCACTTTCTTTGTGATTGAGATTGAGCATAGGGAAATAGGGCTGTAAGGCTATTGCCTCTGGAAGCACAGATGAGCACGTACTTCTGCATCGTTGTGAGTGTGTGTATGTGTTCATTGAATGCTATTTACCCAGGATCTGAAGAAGCATCCACTTCTGGGTTTCATCCAGTACCTACTCACTGGTATGTGTACCTCAGTGTTAATTAACCTCATTGGTCTTCCTTTTACTCGTCTTTAAAATGGACTTAGTAACCTATGTTGCACAGTACTGGCTAACATAATGCATAGAAACCAGTAAATATTTGGTAAATGGTAAATATTATTACTATTATTATGAATAATGACCCCCAAATATTTCTATTTTAAAATGAAGTTTATAGAATTAAATCATTTTCCCCTTTTGCCTTGATCTAAAAGAATAAAATATTCATAGTAGGGTGACTTCCCCATGGAGACAATCATTTGATAATCCATTTGGTCTCTTGGTTGCATTCCTCTTGGTGCTGCTATGTGCAGAAATAGCAGAATATTCATTTATTTTACAGGCCACCAAGTCAAAGTGTATTGATTTTGGGGGGAACCTCTTCCCCAAATATGTATAATAATGTGAGTGTTTATGTGAAAGCCATCATATTCTACATGCTTGTTACCTAAATTGTGCAAACCAAACTCCCTGAAATCTATCTACTAAGGGTAAATAAGTCAGGGAGGTCGAGCAGGCAAGCCTATCTTTAAAGTAGGCTTATATTCAAAAGCATAGGCATTCAGGCAGGCAGAGGAAGGAAGGAACATGCTGTACCCACCTGCCACTGCTGATGAGGGGCTTATTTCTAAGACACACACAGCACAATGCACACACAATGCAGAGAGAAAACAAAAGACATAGATCACACATTTCAGATGGTTGGTGGACAAAGTTTAGTTAATGTCAGTGCTGAAAGCTTGTTCAGGGTCTGAGGTACACATGGAAAGATGAATACCTTTTCATCCCACTCACCTCTAACCAAATCTCAGTGAATAAACAAATACATACACACACGAAATATCACAACAACCTGGCCCTGGCCCATGGTGTGAAATGCTACACACAGAGATGGACACAACAATGTGGGAAGGCTGGATGAGAGAGAAATGAGGGCTTCTAAGGGAGCCAGTCAGGAATCTGGAGACCTCTCCATTTATATGGGAGGACCTTCAGGGAAGGTTTTGATGCTCCAGCTTTGGACAGAGCAGCCATCGTGATGAAGACACAGACTACTGCTCTGTCCACTCAGTGAGTGAGAACATGACATGACAATCAATATGAGAATCGTGATGGCTGCAGTTGACTTAGTTCAAATCCATAAATATAACCCCCAGAATTATAGACTCTTACTATATAAGATATCTTAAAATTATATCTAACTTACCCCCTCAGACCTTTAGGTACTACAGTCAAACTGTTCCCTGGTTCTATGTTCTTTATGGCAACCACCATTCAATTTGGTTCAGAATTGGGTTTACTCCTTTTGTGAGGTGCAAGCCTTGCCTTTCAGTAGACCATGAAATATCAATTACCTTGCAAACATCATTGTTCATGCTTAGGAGAATGACAGGGAGAAGCATTTCATATCTAAGGGTGGTGGGTTGAACAGTATGGATGAACATAGGCCAAGCAAATCCAGCCTTTGTCCCTCTACATGCCCCGATCCCACTGCACCCAGTCTTCCTGCACTCACCATACAGTGTGATGCTGGCATTGGTGTTCCCAAGCTTGTTTGTGGCCACACAAGTATAGTTCCCATAATCCTTTTCTGAAACATTGAAGAAAGTCAGAGTGGATATGTGGCCTTTGTTCTCAATCCTCACGCCGCCCAGGCCAGTGGCTAGCCTGCAATAAGAGAAGGTATTGCTGGTCTGGTTCTACAGATAGAGTGAAACAGCAAACAGAGAAGCAGGGGAAAGTGATAGATACCAGAGATGAATCTTATAAGGAGACTCCCCTCCTCACAGACACCTTTCCTCTAACTGAGCCAGTGTCTCTAATTCAAAACATAAGTACCACAGCCTCCACAGGAGGAAAAAGGAGAGAATATTCATGCTTCAAAGGTGAAATTTACTGGTGTCTAGTCATTGAGGGGTGCCATGTCTACAACTAATCTCAGGTTCTGAAATGAGGTCAATTCATTTTCCCACTTTCCAGCTTCCTCTATTTTTTCATTCCTGGTTCTAAAAGGAGACACTGTTATAAAGGGGACTAACGCATTTTGGTTTTGCCATATCGTTCTCCTTTACTTTATCATTCTTTTTCCATGTGGGGAATGATCCATTGGCTCTGCATCAGATATGCCCTATTTCCATTTTCAGGGTACCTGGTATCTTCCTTGAACCACTGGAATTCAGCCATAGGCACTGCAGAGGCTTCACAACTCAAGATACCCTTCTGACCAACAGAGACACCAGTGTTCTTGGCTTTTGAGATATAGGGAGGGTCTGTGGAAGGAAAATGCAGAGTGACTTCATGAAACAGACGAAAGGGGAATTTAGTCACCTGTTATGCAAATGGATTTCTTGTGACACCCTACCTTCCCAGTTAAATAACCCTTTATTTTAGGAAAATAATTCTTGCTTAAAGATATTGCATTTACCCCAGCATCTTCTTAAGCCTTGAAATCAATTCAAAGTAAACAATTCTCCCCATTAGCTAAAAGTTCTGACAGGCACAGGTAGACTCCAGGGGCAAAATGGCAATGGGGACACTCATGGTGCAAAACAATCTGAGAAAGTATTTTCCTGTTGGAAACAATTTGGAACTATCAGAAAATGGCACTGTCATGACCAACTTGTTCTCTTAATACCTATATTATTTCTTCCTCTGAAACTTCCTGACAATGGGTCAACTCACAGTTTACAGTGATTTTTACTTTCCGCACATCAGGTGCGGCAACATCATTCAAGGCGCTGCATTCATACTCCCCAGACTGGTCACGTTTGATGTCAGAGATTTCCAGGTATTCATCCTCACTCACAAAGCCCTGGCCTTCTGGGAGGAAAGAAAGAGACAGAAACAATCAAGAAACTGTGAAACCAGGGACAGAACCATATTCATATCTTGAGCTTGTAAGGAAAGGAATACAAAAAGCTGTAATAATGGGGTTTGAACATCGAGTCAAAGATTATAAGACACCATGTTGACCAAATAGTATGGCATTTGAAGAAAGAAATTCTCTGCTTGAGTCTTGCGTCAATGTGTTTTTGTCCAAGTCACTTTAACTTTTTAGACCATTTGAAAAGAAGAGGCTTTCATTGTTTTTCCTATATGATTATTATGAGGATTAACTAAGAGAATACATGTGAAATGCCCAACACACTAGTAAACTTTGATATTTTAAAGAGAATTGTTATGATTAATAACATAATAAAAATGTAAGGATAACTTTAGGGTATGTTAGTGTGGGCATCTTAATTTTTTTTATTATGTAGAAATTCCCTTGGAGACAGAGCACAAAATACTAACTACTTGTAGAATAAATAATCAAAATAAATTAATATTTTAATATAGACAGATGTAAAGCACTAGATTTGTTTTCAAATTGTACTAGAGAAGAAAAATTGGAGAAAGAGTGAATACAGAAGTACTCTGTGACTGTTTTGCAGGATGTGCTCAATAAATGTTTGCCAACATAAAATAACAGTGGTGGCCTCAAATGATGGATCCAGAGTTACTGGAACAGCCTTATGGATTTAATACCTGACTTTGTGGAACATTCTGGAGGCTTTATTCCTAGGCACTTGTGAGGATTGGAATTCATGATACAAAATATTGTGGGTTTGTAAAAGGTATATTGTTTGCAGCCATTACATGTCTTACAAAAATCTGGTCCCTCTGTCTTGTCCCTTATCCCCATCCCTGTGGTTCAGCACAAATAGAACAGACCCTCTGCCTTGAAATTCAAATGTTTTCAGTTCTGTCAAAGCACTAGGCTCCCATGAAAACCCAGCCAACACAAAGGCCAGGGAGGAAGTACAGCCATTTGCATTTCTTTTCTGCCTGTTGCCTGATTCCTTTTTGTGCTCCAGACATTAGAGTGAAAACAGTTTTAGGAAGATAACAACTCATTATAATTTTCCTCAAACACACATATAAACATATTCCTATCCAATGGATGCTCCATCAACTAAGTTTAGGTCCACTATGGATGTGAAACAGCAGGAAGTTGAGGGGTAGGGTGATGGGCAGTGGGTAGAGAGACAGGTGCTTTAACAAGCTGATTTTGATTCAAGTCTAAGCCTTGGGGAGTTTTCCCCCACCCTGCCCATTTCCCCAGACCACTTGCTTTTCACCTCATGTGACCTTCATTGCCTCCTCTTCCCACCCTAAGTCCCAAACACCCAAGCTCTTCCATTAGTTACCAAGTATATCCCAAGAAGGTGTGGGGTCCCTGGCAAAATATTTTTCAAGGGGACCCTCTATATATAAACAATTGCAGTCACCAATTCTGGTAGCCCAATATCATGTAATTACATGAAAGAAATGTTGGCCTTCCAGCAGGAGCAATCCTTTGTCACGCTCCTAGAACCAGAAACTGTTGATTGGGTCCCAGTACAAGCCCACAGGCATGAGTGTGGGAATCTTGGGGAATCTAGCTGAACCCACATGAAGAATGGCTGAGGGTAGGGGCGCCTGGGTGGCGCAGTCGGTTAAGCGTCCGACTTCAGCCAGGTCACGATCTCGCGGTCCGTGAGTTCGAGCCCCGCATCAGGCTCTGGGCTGATGACTCAGAGCCTGGAGCCTGTTTCCGATTCTGTGTCTCCCTCTCTCTCTGACCCTCCCCCGTTCATGCTCTGTCTCTCTCTGTCCCAAAAATAAAATAAAAAAAAAGAAAAAAAAAAAAGAATGGCTGAGGGTAGAGGTTGGAAACACACCCTGAAGGGGAGAAATAGGGTCGTAGGGCCCTATTTACCAGGATCCCAAGGTAGTGGTGCTGGTCACAAGCCCTGTACCACAGCAGACATTTGGTCATTCACGCTAATTCATATACTAATTCCTCAAGATTTATTGGAGGGATGTAAACATCTTCCCATCTTTTTCCCCCCTTATTTCTCTTAGGGTTAACAGAATCTCACAGTTGAAGAAGATTCTGAGACCACCTATTTCAGGAAGTCTATAAAGACAAAAATTGCCTCACTTATTGAAATTATGTTGGTGGACCAATCTAAGTATTTTAAAGGATCAAACAACGATATCACACCAAAACAACTTCCCAAATGCACTGTACCTTTTCTGCAGTGAATAAATATGGCAGAATTGAAAGTCTGCCTTCGTACTACTAACAGGCCATTATTTTTTCAAAATGTGCTGCGGTGCATTTACCACAAGTAATTAAACTCCACTTCATTTGACCAAAGGAGCCACCTGCAGTAGGGCCTGGCAGGAGCCTCAGGCAGGGTTACTGACCTGCTAACCTTGGAGAGAATGAGATAGATCTATATCATGCTACACAGTATACACCAGACAGCTGTCTTAAAGTCCCTGATAAGGCAAGTTTATGGATGCCAGTCAACTTAGAAGTGTTGGTTTGTGCAAAGGGAAAGGATAGCCTCAAAGAAGGTGGAGGTCAATGTGCTGGGGCCCTGAGTAATTCTCTGCATTTGTATGAGTAGGGCAGATTCTGGATTCTTCATGAAGCAATTACAGGGCAACACAACCACCCTTTGGAATGCAGGGATGTATTTTCACTATCTGTAATGGTATTTTTATGGAACAATTATATGACAGCAAAAAAAGGAAGAAGGAAGAGAGTGTTTTGTGCAAAATAGGGATCGTTATGATAATACTACCTCATTAAGTGATAAAATGAATTTTGTCAAGTTTGTACCATAAAGTAAGTGCTTCTCAGATTTTAATTTGCATATAAATTCCTCTGGGATCTAAAAAATATAGAAATTCTGATTCAATAGGTCTAGATCAGGGCCTGGGACTCTGCATTTCTAACAGATGCCTGAGTATCTCCATGCTGCAGGTCTGGGACCCACACAGTGAGCAGTGAAGCTATAAGGCACCACCACGTGCTGTTCTCAGCTCTCTCTTGTCACACATTTCTAACTGTCTGGGTCTGTGAAGTGGCCATTTGGTCAACAGAGCTTACTGAATGCCCCTCAGAAAGAGGATTCTTGTGGAGTCTGCATCTCAAAAGACACCCTCTTGGGGGTATAGCGCTCAGTAAGGTGCACTGAAGCCGGGCATCTGGACCCCTGAAGCGAACTGTTCACTGAGTGTTTATGATCTTACTACAAAGTGTTCATTCTCTTGAACGGATTTCTTTGCTAAGAAATGGAAAGAGGATGTTGAAATCCCTCCCTATCTCAAGCCCACTGAAGGTGATTGAGATGTTATTTTTGTTACTGCTTTGAATACTAGGTGAACAAATCTAGGTTGCTAAATGCCTAGAGACCTAGGAAACTGCAGGGTTTAATGCTTTCCCTGCCCTCTCCAGTTCTGGTTGCAATGGAAAATCCTGATTCCATGCTGCAGAGAAAAGGGCAGAAGGCAACACATGTTTTAATCCTCTTTGCTGGCTGCCAAGAAGACAAACTGCTGATGTGGAAGCAGAGGAAGGGAACTGGGAAGGGAGAAACACCTGAGGGAGGAACAAGAGAGGAAGGAGGAGGAGAAGGAGGAAGGAAAGAAAGGTAGAGGGGGTGCAAGCAAGATGACCCAGGTGCCACAGGAAAGATTCTGAAGACACTTTCAAAAGGGATTAAAGAAAAAAACAAAAGGACTAAAGCCTAAAGGGCTACGATATTTTCTCTGACAAAATGCATGAAAATGAGAGTTCCAAATCTGCTTCACAGTTTTGCTTTATGGTGAGATGTCTCTTAATAAGCCAATAACCCAAAAGCATTATCAACCTGCTCTATGCATTCAGGCATCCCAATATAACATGATTGGGAGGAAAAGTAAGTGAATTCTAAGCCATTGGCAGAAATATATTTTTTTAAATGGATTATTTCTGGGATGCCTGGGTGGCTCAGTTTGTTAAGCATCCGACTTCCGCTCAGGTCATGATCTCGTGGTTCATGGGTTCAAACATCGGGCTGTGTGCTGAAAGCTCAGAGCCTGGAGCCTGCTTCGGATTCTGTGCTTCCTCTCTCTCTACCCCTCCCCTACTCATGGTCTGTCTCTCTTTCTCTCTGAAAAATAAATAAATATTTAAAAAAAAATTTTTAAAAATGGGCTATTTCTTTCCTTAGATGAGTACTTTTAAGAAAGTCAATACACTATATTAGTGAGATTAAGATCTTCAAGAATACAAATGGGGCCATTTATCATGGGATGTGGGAGGTCCCTGGACTAGGGCCCCTTAGATGCAAGGCATGTGCCTGGGGACAGAGTAAGCAAGCCCCGTGGTTCTGTGGGCACAAGGGTGCTTCTTCTACAAAGACACATATTCTGACTTAACACAGTCACAGAAGGCAAAGAACAAACAGTGTCCACACATAGGGTCTGGCATCTTAGAAACGGAGGGGCAGACCAAGAAACTGCTTCAGGGAAGGATCCTTGGCATGATCTGCTTTCCCTGATATTACCTGCAGTTATCTTACTCACATGTACCTTGAGAAAAGGGCTGGGTTAGACACTGTATGTGGGGTGGAGATGATGTAGAAGACAAGGTCCTTGACCCTGGGCAGTCTATAATCTCATGACCCCACAACTGGAGCACTGTATATTTTTCTGTCCCTCAGCTCAGTTTTCAGTGTTCTTAATCATTTTTAGATCCCTCTCGTAAGGTGCAGTGGGTCAGAAAGATTTATTAGAGCTGGAAGAAACTTAAACATCATCCTCATCTCTGAGGAGACCAAATGGGAAATCCAGAGTAAAATCTGGAAGGATTCTGACCTTGTTCCTCTTCTTTCTTTTTCCTTTCACATCCTGTCCTCCCATGCCAGCTGTATCTCAGTCACCATTCTTATGCCTAATCGTTCCTTCTTTTCCTCACACAACTCCTTAGAATTTCAGTTGGAAACACCGTGGAGGATCAAAGATTTTAGCCTTCCATTTTTTGGATTATTGTCTCTGACAGAATATCTTTCCCCATTCTGTGCAAACATCCCCAGGGATGATTTCAGAGGGAAGTCTATTCCGTTGCCTTACTATTCACACCATCCAAAACAAGCATCCTCATATTGAGGCAAACTCTGACAGGCTTCTCCCTTTGAAATAATTAAAAAGCCCCCTTCTGGGTGCCCCAACCCCAGTGTCCCTCCTCATATGCCGCTGAAAGCTGACGCTCTATCCAGGGAAACTGCTTTGTGAGGTTAAATGTCAGCACCTGTCACAGCTTTTGCCAAGAGATCTGTCAGGAGATGGCTCACAGTGGCACATGCCTAGGGGCGGGTGTCTTAGAGGAAATTAATATGAGGAGATGAGAAGAGGGAGGAGGGCTAAGAATTTAAGGAGGTATTGACAGAGAGAAAATGGCATCATGAAGAGAACAGCCAGAGGAGGGAAAGAGGAGTCAGATGGCTGAGGAAGGAAGAGAAGAAAGAGAAAGAGGAAGAGAAGGAAGCCATTGGGAGTGGGAATTGTGTAGACACCCCAGGGTCCATGATAGGATTTCTCGAAAAGCAAGAACAGACATTTCCCTGTTCCCTCAGCAAGAAGGGCTATTATAGATGCTCCTTATTAATACTAAACTTGGAAAGTTGGAATCCAAAGTCCAGGTGCTTGTGTGAATGCTTCTGACCTATTTAGGCCTCACCTAGGCTTTTTGATCTATATTAGACAATAGCTTCTTGTCCATTCACCAAAACTAAGTATCCATTCAAGTTAGCAAGGAACTGAGATTTTGCTTCTATAAGGAGTGCTTAGTAAATCAAACAAGGTGTGGGTTGGCTGGCTTGTTGTATATTTTCTGGAACTCCTATCCTAGAGGTCTGGAGCAAGATAAGGTCAAGGAAAAGAACTGTCTGGAGTAGTTCCCTCCCAGTGGCTTCTGTGCCCTTGAGGTATGTAGGGCAAGGTAGATGTCAGAAGTGCATGTGATGATATGTGCCACAATCTTGTCACTCATCCATCTCTCTCTCCAGGATTCTGGCCAGTAGAACATAATCACATAAAGTGAGCCACAAGCAGATCAAAATACCAGCTTTACTGCTGTCAGGTTGGCCTACAATCTGGGCTTGGCATCCAAGACTGACAGAGGTTCTTGCCTTTCTCCCTATGAACTAAAGGTGTCTGGACTACTGCAGTAAGAGTACTTGCCTTTGGTATTCAGCTACAGGCCCAATGCTGGACCTGGGAATAAGGGCTGTATTGGAATAGAGAATCAAGTGTAAGGAGAACCCTTTGACCCAAGCAGAGGTAGATTAAGAAGGTGATGGAGAATCAGATGTGCTGCCTCACTTCTAGATAATGGACTTATCCCTGCTTGACAAGGTCCAAGGGCTGCTGAGCAAATAACTTTAACAGTGACATTAGTCACCCATCATCCGTGGAGACAAAGAGTGACCAGTTTAGAAGAGGGATTTATTCCTCCTAGGGAGTACAGGGGAACTGTCTTCTGGAAACCTATAAGCTGGAGAGTAGGTTTCTTCACCCTCCCTAGGGATTTCCTGGCCTCATTCTCAAATCACATACCTCTCAACACAAGAGCCTCCTCTTGAATGACAGAAGCATTAGAAACAAGCTTGAGTGGGAACTGGAGTAAAATCTCAGCACTTGCTACAATTTGGCTCATGTGACCTCAGTCTTGTATTGCCTGCACTTGCTTCTGATAAGGTAGGTGTTCCATTTCTAAATTGTGAACACACTGAGATGAGATTACACCTTCCACTCCCTTGAGCTGTATATGCATCTCATGTAGGATGAACACACAGTATCTATTCATTCTACATCCAATTGCCAAAGGTTTGGAAACTGAACCCTCACCAAATTATCTCTCTCCACTTAATCTCTCTCTCTGCCAGGCCTGCTCCACATCTCTGTGTTCCCTGACACTCTGACTCTCTTTAGAATGCTGCTGACAATAAGCAACTCTGAGCTACCCCTCCTTAATTAAACCAGGGAGTATGGACAGCAGTATATTCCATCCTAACTTGCTCCCAACTCCCAGATACATCCCTTTGTTGCATTGGAGTTAATGAAAAGTATGATAAACCCATGGTTTCATTTTCCCTTAATTAATACAATAAATTGAATTGTGCTAAAGTCATTTTGTTCTGGAGACTGAGCCTCTGGGTCAATGTCTCACTTGCTGGTGGTGACAGAAGCTCTTTGTCTTGGGCTCAGACAACCTTTCTCAGACTGTGGCCACCAGGACCTTGCCTGAGGGAAGGGTGGTGTGCTCCTCTCCAAGACTGCCTTGCTGGCTGCCTTCCCTGAGGCTGACAGGAAGTTGGCTAATGACAAGATCAATGTATGACTGGGAAAGTCAGCTGAGCTTCTAGTGGGGGAAAGAGTACATTAATAATGCTCTGGGGAACTGGGGGCTCAAAGGAATTTCCTGGCAGTGGTGAGTTTCCTAAATTTTTTCCTTTTTTGTGATGGAACACCTGGGATGACACAAGAAGAGAAGGGCTCAAATGACTCATCTGGTAGGACTATCCAGAAAGATAAATTCTGGTACATGGGCACTTTATCAGGAGGAGGAAAGCCAAATACAGGGGATATGAAGAGTTTTGTCTGGTATGTGGGGACAGGAGAATACAGTGTCAAGAAAACTTTTTGCAGTGAGGTCTAGGAGGGAGGGCCTAGAGGTCTTGTCCCAGGTGGCACATAGCATCAACCAAGGAGCACTATGAAAACATACTTTTGTGCCCATGCTTACAGATTGGCTGAACTGTGCCATCACTGGCATCCTCTAAACACTGTCCAGGGGACCCTGACACACAACAAGGGACTACATCCCTAGTTGGTAGACTGGGAGGCTCCTGTGGCCTTTATCTACCAAGTGCCAGTTCTACTTATACACTCCCAGGCTTCTTCTGCTGAGAATGCACTCAAGACCTAGCAGTCCATAAGGCTCTGCATACTCAGAGTGTGTTCAGGCCTTCTGTTGACTGTCCATGGGCCTCCATGAGAGACATACAGTTGGAATGCCAGCAAGCGAGTCTGGCAAATGGGACCTTGCCACACTGCAAGGTACTGGCAGCCAGGGCTGGGCCTGACAGTGTCGAATGCCCTTCATCAGCCCAAAATGGATGGGAATGCCCAGATCTACTAACACAAAGCATCAAGGCAAGAGTTGCTCCTGTCGAAAGTACAGTGAAAACATGTGGTTAGTTTGGTTTTACTTGTGTCTCTTTTCTGAGATTGGTTCATTAGCCACAAGGAGAACCAGGACATGAGAGTTTTATAATCTAGATGATACTGTTGACCCAGAGGGAGTAGTCTTGAGTGAATGATATGGAAAAAGTCAGGATACTGGCAAAGATGTGGCCCATAGCCTTGCAATGGAAGTCCAGAGTGCATGACAGACAAAGAAGAGAGGAGTTGAACACACACACACACACACACACACAGGCACACACACACACACACACACACACACACACAGTGAGAGAGGAAGACAGAGAACATGAGGATACAGAATGCAAAACTCCGGGATTTCCCATAGAGGCAGACAATTGACTGAGGGCAGAAGCTTAAATCCATTTGGAGAACAAAGCAGACTATTTAATTAAAGAAGTAGCTAACATTTATATTCTACAAAGTATTCAAATGTAGACAGATATAAACAGTTCAAACCAAAAAGACATAGAGGTTGAAGAAAACAAAATCATTGCTTTTAGAAAGCACAGCCGAAAGAGCTAAGTTATTGACAAACCATTAAGGGCATTTGAAAAGTTTTTCTTTATTACAGGGTTTCTTCTTTCATTACCATTATTTGCACTCTGAACCAACAAGGCTATTTCATTACTAACAACTAAAAGAATAAACTCTGTACTTTAGTTGAAATAAACTACTGCGTTAAAAAATAATCAATAATTTAAAAAAACGAATCAAAGCACTGAATAGGTACTACTTGTTTCATTTGTGTATGTCTTATAGACGTCTTAAGAAAGTTTGATTTGATCTTGCCTGCATTAGCCTAAGCAGGAATGACGAGTTACCCAGCTCCAGTTTCAATATATATATATATATTATTTATTTGGTTAGTTTATTTATTTATTTTGAGAGAGAGAGAGAGAGAGAGAGCCATCAGTGTGCAGCTTGATAGGCTCGATCTCATGAACAATGCGATAATGACCTGAGCTGAAATCAAGAGTCAGATGTTTAACTGACTGAGCCACCCTGGTGCCCCAGAAAACAATATGTTGGAAGTGCCCCAGAAAACAATATGTTGGAGGTATGGAAATGTCCCATGCCACTGTGTGGTCAGTGAGTATCCAACACCAGAATTACCTAAGGGTGTTTTGAAAAAATGTGCTTCTTGAGCCCACCGCAAATCTAGAGGGTCAAAATCCATTGGGGTTCAGCTTGTGCCCAAACTCTTCAAATTATTTCTAATAACAGAGCACATCGGCTGAATGCTGTGCTCCTTATGTGGTTTGGGGGGAATTAAATCTTTCCTTCCAATACCAACTGCACATGGCTTGTTTTCCCTGGGGATTAATGTTTTTTGTATAGCAACACCAAGGACGTCTTTGTTATTTTTATAAGTAGGGTGACCTTATAGTTAAGTTTGTCTGGGACAAGTTGTCAGTTGACACCTGTTTTCCAAGCCTAATTATTAATGGTCACCTTCTGCTCTCAAAAGTATCCTGTTCTGGATGATAATCCATGTGGCCACTGTACTCCCAGGGCATGGAAAGTCCTGCCATCAGGATCGGCCTGGGCTGCTGATTGCACCTTACTCTGCCTGTGGGGCTGTCCCAACACCCACACTTTTAAAGTCAATAAGAAGTGGTTTGGTCCCCAAGGAAATTGTGCATTCTCAGATGTAAGATTCTGCTAGACGAAGGTCAATAATGACTTCAAGTGCTCTGTTCCTTGGAGCTTGAGACCCATGAGCTAACTACAGTTTTCCATGAGATTATAGACTAGAGCAGCTGCTTGGACACTAAATCAACTGCAACAAGGGGATCAGCACTGCAGTTCAAAGGATGGAAACCCATCTGGGGTTTAACAAATCCTGGCTCAAATTCCTGGCATGTCATCTACCATACCTGCACCTTCTAAAATGGTTAGGATGGCCCAGAGAACTCATGGACACAGTGCCAGAGCCTTTTCAGGTTATTGGGGAGATGCTCTTTTGAGGAAGAATGTAGCCCAGTTTCTACACTTGAAGCCTTGATGCAGCCTGACTCTTCTCACTTTCTCTCCTCCTTCCTCTTCTCTTATTCTCTCCCTTTTATGTTCTCCCAGTATTAGTTCCCAACAGCACAGCCACATGACAATGATGCTAATTATCAATGTTCATTAATATTTTTGAAATCCTTATATTAGCTTCCAGGCAAAACACCCACTAAGCCAAGCAGCACACTTGGCATGCTGGCCGCATCTGAGACATTCTGCACACTTCACAGAATTGGAGGGCCTGAGCTCTGAAGCATCACAGGAGATAGCTTTGCTCACACACTCAGAGCAGCAGCTGAAAAGGAAGAATTAGGAACTGTGCACTCAATGGGCAATGTCTCTGCCTTTGGGGCCCAGAGCCCTTATTGTGAGGTTGGATCCCTTTGGAAACTTTCTTGTCAAGGACTCTCTACATCTGCACCTTGTGCTATTCTAGGCAAGTCTGTCTGCCTCTTATCATCCAACTTGGACTCTTATTAACCTGACCTCTCACAAAAGACATCTATCTTCTTGGCTTCCCTTCTTAGCCTAGTCCCCATAGAAGTCACCATACACACAGTCTTCTATGACTCTGCCAAGAACATGAATAAGTGGAGAAAACTACTGAATTAGAGATCAGAAGACCTGTATCTAACCCCAGCATTGCCACTAATGTGCTATGTGACTTTGAGTAAGTGTTTTAGCACCCCAAGCCTTAACTATTTATCTCCTATCAAATAAAAACCTGCTCTAGATGATTTCTAAGGTCATTTATAGTCGTTCATAACTTAGCAATAGAGTCTATGACCAGGAATCCTGCATAATTCTTTGAGTTCTAGAAATCTTATGACCATGGTGTTGATAGGCAAAGTTCCAACCCAGAAACTCAGGGTCACTGACCTATATGGAAACATAAGAAGTTTCCTGCAGTCAGGCATGCACACTGAAGAATTGACCTATGCCACCCTAGCTTTATCTGGGGTCTTGACAATGCAGGCACAATAATAAAGACACCATGCAATTTCAAGGTGGCTCTCATCTGTCACTGTGCTGTTGCTGCTCGGTGATGAGGAGGAAAGAGGTTTTGACAATTATGAAAGACTGTGTGTGCCTGAGGGTAATGTCTTCTATTAATGGGGGAAATTAATTCTTTTCATTCCCTTCTAAGAATCCTATTCATGCAGATTTTGACAAGTAGCTGTTCTTGTTTCCCTCCTCTCGATGGGTAGGTTGGAGTAATGTCTTACAGGTATAACTAATCATCCACTTATATGATTTGAGACCCATTTTCGTGGATCTGAGGGTACACTACAAATGCAGGAAAATGACGCTTCTCTCTGCTTTCTGTCCTCCCCTACCTTTGCTAAAAATATCCCTTCTTAGTTATGTGGCTCATCTTGCTATCCCTTCCCAACCAGAAAACAGACACTGAGAAACAAGGAAAAGGGCATTCGCAGTAGGAAAGGCCCAACAGTACTACAACTTAAATTTCCCTTGCACCTCCACTGTCAGAATTGATCTATGGCTACACCAGAATAGAACCAAGATCTGAGGGACCATGTGATGGTTAATTTTATGTATCAACTTGACTGAGCAAAGGATGTCCAGATAGCTGGTAAATATGATTTTAGGGTGTGTCTGTGAGGTGTTTCCAGAAGAGATTAGCATTTGATTCAGTAGACTGAGTAAAACAGATTGCCCTCATTAATGTGGTAAGCATTATCCAGTCCATTGAGAACCTGAATAAAACAGAAAGATGGAAGAAGGGGAAATTCTCTCTCTTTTCCTGTGCTAGGATGTCTGTCTTCTCCTGCCCTTGGACATCAGAGCTCCTGGTTCTCAGGTCTTCAGATTCTGGCACTTATACCAGTGGCTCCTTTGGTCTCAGGACTGGGAGTTACACCATCTTCTCACCTTGTTCTCAGACCTTCAGACCAGACTGAATTATACCAGAAGGTTTCCTGAATATGCAGCTTACAGATGGCAGATTATGGGATTTCTTATCTCCATAACCACACGAGCTGATTCCTGTAACAAATCTTATCTGTCTCTCTCTCTACCCTATTGATTCTGTTTCTCTGGAGAACCCAGGCCTATTGGAACCCTATGAGGTCAAGGTTCTGGTCTTCACTCCGCTACTAATTAGCCAGGAGTTCTGTGGACAATCCACTTCACTTCATGAAAATTCAGTTTCCTTATCTACAAAATGAGGGCACTGGGCCATTTATTTCTTAGCCCCTTAACCACAGTTCTTCTCTCAACTTAATTCATGGCAGTCCTTCTGGCCCAGTACATAGGGATGCTGGGCTCTTATCATCAGTCTCTGGATAGCAACCAGCATTTGATCAAGTCCTGAAGCCCCTGGGTAGGGAAGTCTGGAGTGTGAATCCTACTTCTACCCTTGAAACCTGGGGCTGTCTCTGGTTCTGGGAAATGCCACAGCTCAGCACACTGGGTGGGATGTGAAGGCTCAAGCAAGGCTTGCCAGCCTCTAAAATTACTCTCACCATGCCCCTGTTGTGCCACCCTTCCTGCCTGCCTTTGCTGGGTTTCCCTGTACTTAGTGGCCACATAAGCCCAGCAGGCCTCTGTCAAAATTAACACATCTTACCCAGAGAGGGAGAAGAGTACTGACATATATATGTGTGTATATATATTTTTATTTTTATATATATAATATATATATAATATATTTATATATATATATTATATAGATCTAATATATATATATATAATATATATATATATAAATATATATATATATATATAATAAAGCAAGGAGGATTGTAAGGGTGACTGGGTTCCAACAGGGCAGGCCTGGATTGAAGTATCGTGTACAAAAATGAGGACATTGGAAGGGGCTACTGTGTTCCATGCCATGCAGGGCAGGTGCCTAGAGCCTGGTAGCTAAACAGATGGTGCCCGTGGATTTCCAGGACTATCCAGACAGGGAGCTTCTTAGGAGAATGAGTCAGGATGCATAGTGTCAGCCACCTTCTTTCTGTGGCCCTGAGCTTGCTCTAGTTACACACAACTCTAGAGGTTTTCTCAATTATAGAACATTGTACCCCAATGGTACATCATAAAATTAATGTAAATAACAGTGTGGTATTTACTTCACGCCGCATGTTATTCACATACGAACACACAGATACACATATGGTATGCATGCATAGCAGTAGAGCAACATTCAATATAGAAAGGAAAATACAGAGCCATTGCAATTCTGAAACCAATTCCATTGTGTGGGTTCCCACACACACACCACGCAATTCAACACCAGCTGGGGGTTCTGCAATTCAACTCAATTCTGACACTAATTACCTGGAGATAGCATCAGATACCACCAGGTAAGGGCTCAGTCCCACAGACACTGTTAATCCCACACTTCAGAGGCCAATTGCAAGTCTGGGCTGTTCTTTCTGCTTCTGACCCACTGGCTATGGATCAGAGATTCCAGTGACTCCTCCTTGGGTTTGATTGATTTGGTAAAGTGGCTCATGAAACCCAGGGAAAATTTAACTTACTAGATTATTTATTTATCATAAAAAGATGTAACTCCAAACAGCCAGATGGAAGAGATGCATAGGGCATGGCATGGGGAAAGGGGCACGAAGCTTCCATGTCCTCTCAGTGCTCCCTTATCCCTGAATCTCCATGTGTTCACCAACCCAGAAGTCTATGAACCCTGCCCTTTGGGGTTTTCTGGAGTCTTGATTATGTAGGCATGAGTGAGTAAATTGCTGGCCATTGATGACTGAACTCAGTCTCCAGCCCCTGTCCCCTGCCTGATGTGGTGTCATGGGGATGGGGGACACTGAGAGTTTCAGCCCTCTAACAACAGGATTGGCTCCCCTGGCAACCATTCTCCATCCTTAGGTGCTTCCAAAGTCACATCATTAGCATAACAGAAGATACTTTTTCTGTCATCACAGGAAATTTCAAGGGTTTTAGGAGCTCTGTGTCAGAAACTGAGCAAAGACCAAATATGTTTTTCTTATCATAAATCACAAAATAACAGCTATTTTTTTCAAGCTTTCCTCATCATTTAGGAAATAGCACAATACTAGTTCATGAGAAACCTCTAACTGTATACATTTGTGTACACCTGCTTACCCACCCAGGCCTTCTGGTTCTAAATTATTTCTAAAAGCATTAGGTTTAACATTTGATAATCAATATCAGGTTGAAAAAAAGAATGTCTTCTTTCCAACCATTGATTCAGTGTGTATTTTGTGTGTGTGTGTGTGTGTGCGCGCAAAGAAAATATAGCAAAATAATGAATAGATCTCACCTATAATCCCATGATAAGGGACAAAGATATAAGAAAGTGCAATGAGCCTTGAGCTTAGCAAATCAGAAGGTAATTCATCTTGAGAAGAAAACAAGTGGTATTTACATTATTAAATCACAATTACAAAGCCAATCAGCTGCAGAAGAGAAGAGACCATTTCCATCAATTATTACTGAACTGAACATAATTTTTCAATCACCAGCAGATTGTAAATGGGGGCTACAGCTCATCCAGGAACTCTTCTATCATAGGAGTTATTAATCAGGTATTAACTTTGTCGAATTAGCAAGGACACCAGTGAGATGATGGGGAAGTGGGATACAGAAAAGACAGGAGGAGGTAGCCAGGTTAATTCCTGAGATGGAAGAACAGAGCACTTGAGAAGGAGACCTGTGGTCAGCCACCGATGAGTCAGTGCTCCTGCTGTGTTGAGGAAAACACTTGGCTCCCATGTTTTCATTCTAAAGAGTCAACACATGAACAGGTACAAATAAATAAGAAAGCCATGCACAATTTATTGCCTGTTTAATTTTTGTGCAAGAAGGAGCTCTGTAAAGACTATTGTATTCACTGGGGCCTAACCATGAGGAAGCTTTGGGTTTGGGTCGCATGGCTGACTGCTGGCTTTTGTGTGCTCCCCACCTACATACCTACCGTCTGGGTGCTTCTGTGTTGGTGCAAAGTAAAAACTGCCTGACTCATTAGAATCTCATGTACCTTTGTGGAGGATGAAAAAAGCACATACAAAAGACTTTTGTGTACTCCTCTACTGTGCTGGGGTTATGGTACAGGTCTCAATAAAAAGTTCTACCACTCTAGTGGTTTACTAGGTTCTCTGGTCCTCTGTACTCTATCTTCCTCTGTCTTACCATTTTGTAAAATTCTGGCCCCAGTGGATTTCTATGCCATAATGAATAGGCCTTGATTCCTCCAAACTGCCAAAGGTTGGTTCAATCCCCCACTTTGTAGCACAGCAGGCTGGTCTGCCAAGAAACTGATGTGTGCTTTGTCCTCAAAGCCATAGAAGGTTAGAAGGAATCAAAGGGGTTCCCTGTTCCCAATCCCCAAAAGGTGCCAGGCTTTTTGAGCTTTCCATTCTGAGCTTCTTACATCAGGATTGTTAATGGCTTTTGTGTCGTGGGGTCTCAAGCAGTTGCTAGGCACCTAGAAGATGATTACCATCCAGGTTTTTGTTTTAAAGAAACCGGAAAACAAAGAGTTTTCACTCAGTGAGGCGGGAATGGGCCAGCCAGGTGCGGGTGAGTGGGGAGTATGGACAGCCAGGTGGTGTGGTTTATAGAGGCATCTCCACCAAAGCAGATCACATATTCAATTCCTATGCAAATGCCGGTAATTGACAGCACCTCACCCGGGTGATAATGAAGATGGATCCAGAAGCTGAAATCTACTTGTCCCCACTCCCTCCCTTTCTTTTTCCTTTATTCAAGGAATTAATTGTTCCTACCACCGAGGACTGACAACTAGTGACCATCTCCTGAGCATTCTAGATACTTCAGAGAAGAAAGGTGTCTCCCCAAACATGACTTAGATTGAATTTCTCACATGTCAGGGTAGCAGGGGCTCAAGAGACTAACTATAAATGTAGCAACAATCCTATAACTGAATATTATGGAATAGAAATCACATGTGTTATTTCCCCTACCTTCTCCCAACTAACTCTGACTTATCCTTTGGGGTCTTAACCTAGATTTGACTCTTTCAGGGAAGGCTGCCACTAGAGATATTTCCTCTTCAACCCTCTCGAAACACTTGTCAGCCTTCTTTGCTCCACTTTCTTCTCTGAGTGTCTGATTTACATGGGCTCTGTGAACCGGGTCTTTGCCATTGGTTTCTGGTTGGGGTGACCACTAGAAAGCCCAGTAGAGGAAGGGAAGGGAGCTCAAATGTGAATTTTCCAGCAGGGTCATGTCCCATGCCTGAGTCACTTCACCAAAGAGCATGGCTTCTCTCCAGTCAGCCCTTTCCACATAACTCTTCCCCATTTATCCAGCAACTGCCAACTTCACCCCTCTGGCTGTTACTAACCTTGGGGTAAGAACAATCCTGCTGTTACTAGCCTTGGGTGTGGGTTCCCTATACCCTTTCCATAACTTGTAAATAATCCCCTTATTAAATCTGCCTATAATTCTTCACAATGCAATGTGTTGTCTGTTTCCTGCTGGGGCCCTGACTCCTTGACCCTTAAAATCTTAGATATCCTTTCTCAAGGCTCCCATAGAACCCGTACTTATCATTACATTTATCTTTTTAGAGCAGTAATGCTCAACCTCGTGACTTGACACCACAAGGAACATTTTGCAATGTCTGGCAACCCTTTTGGTTGTCAAACTAGGGGTCAGGAAAGAGGTGCTACTGAGATATAGGGAGTAGAGTTCAGGGTCAGAGGTAGAGATCTAAAAACCCAATAGTGCACAGGGCAGTCTCCCATAACAAAGAATTTTCTGTCCCTAAATATCAATAGTGCTAAGGTTGCAAACACTGCAAGAGTGTAAACACCTGTTCAGTCACCTGAATCTCCCTCTAAAAGGAAGCTCAGTGACTACCAGACTATCCATGCCATGCACAGTGGCTTCCCCAGGGCCTTGTGCCATTGCTGACACACAGTAGGGCCTCACACACAGTGGCTGAAAAGTATTAAAAATCAATTACTTAATGCACTAATGTAACCCAGTTTCCTGTGTTTCATCATCTAACTGTCCAATGCTGAGGATAAGACAGCTCGAGTCATACCTACATATAAACCTAGCCAGAAATAACACAATAAAAGCATGCTGTCTGAACCCCTCATCAGGATTTAAAGGAAATATCTTGTACTCTTTAGCTGGGGGATGGTGGTGCCAAGAGATGAACTCAAGATGTAGAGCAGGTAGTACTTGAAGCAGCTTTGAAATATTGTCATTTCAGAAGGCAGAGTTGGACCAGCATGTAAGGCAGGGAAACAGCATGAGGAAGCGGAGGAGGTAGGACGATTCTGGAAAGCGAATTGTAAGTTATTTTATCACTCTGACTGCTTTTCTGAGGAAAATTACCGATGGCTCTCGGTTAGAGGATTCTGGCTCCAGGGGAAAATTCTGCCCTGTTAAATGACTTCAGGGAAATTGTAGTTAGGAGCCAATGGATATTTTCATGTTTTGCTTTCTCATCATACTTTTCCCAATTTTCTTACGATAAGCAAGAAAAGATGCCCACTGTGTGCCAAGCACATTATAGGCAGCAGAGGTGGTTTTTTTGGGGGGGAGAGAGATGGGGTAAAGTGGAGTGAGGTTTAAAGCACCAGGCCTAGCAAATTGAAATCACTCAGTAAATATCTATTGAATAGAATACCCTTGCACACATCATTTCATTCTGGTCTCATTTGTATGGTCTCTAATTTTAGACTCCAAATGACTAGATTCCCCTTTCACTTTGTTTCTAGCTTTACAGACCCAGCTTCTTTCAGGCCATAACCTGTTCTTAGAAAACAAGGTCTGAGTAAATCAACATTTGTGCCCAAGAACTCCAAGAGATCAGCAACAAGAGAAATCATCTTAAAAGTTTGATTGTGGAAGTCTGATTCGGAAGGGTAAGGAAGGGTGCTCAGTGAGGCAGAGGCCACCTTTCTGAGGTCAGGCTTCAGTGGGCTAATATCTAATCAGAAGCCACCAAGCACCTCATCATCCCCCCCAGGCGGCCCCTCCACAGTGGGGACGGGACGCTCCAGTGCCTTTTCCACAAGTTGCTCACAGTGACAGCCCCTCAGAGAGGCTCTGGGATGAGGACAGAGTGCAGATAGGAAGAAGGGAGCCAGCACCCCATGCCTTTGGGGGATGTGATGGCAGCTGTCCCCTGCTGGGATGAAATGGGGTTTGTGGTTTTGTGTAACCAGTTTCTAGGAGGCCTATTGCAGAGAGGAGGGAGAGGCTACTTTCACATCCAATCAAGCTGCTCTATGGGAAACAGGATGAACTAACTTGTGAGAAATCCACACCAGCACATAAATTGCTTCATGACTGCAGGGACATATAATATCTGTACACAGCTAGTATGCACACCACCTGGCAATGATGTGATTTTCAGTCCAGAATGTCAATTTATTTTTTTTTCCAGTAGGGTTTAATAATCATGCACTGACCCCAGACCGAATAAACATGCCAGGGGCAGTGCCAATAAAACATCTGATTCACCCTCTTCCTGGGAGACATTTGTAATTTTATGAACAGAGTGTAACAGGATTATAATAGAATGTATCACATAAACTTGGATATATTACAGGTCAAACCGTTTCCTAAAACATAACAGGGGCATTCTGAAATGGCTTGATCTAAATCCTATGATCCTAACACCAACATTGAAAAGGAGTTTTGCTGGGCTTGTTCATCTCATTTCTACTTTATTGTGAACTCCCTAAATTCAGCATAGGCAACCACAAGGCTTTATGTGGCAAATGATCACACACTCTGTCATACACACATGAGGAGGGTGCCTGGGAAATGCTGGAAAATGAATGTCCCCTGAATCCAGATACCTTCCATGTTACAGCCATGGGTCTTCTACCTCAGTCACCCCATTGCCAGAGTAATGTCCTTGTTAGCGATGGTGGTTCCCTGACTCTGTCTTCTCATCTCTGGTATTGCCCTTAGAATAACCAATCCACTTTCATGGATAGGACTCTATGAAAGGCTTGGGAGGGGAATGGTAACAGAGATGGCATATAATAGCTACTCTCCCTGTCAGCTTGAAAGCATATTCACTGCTGCCTCCCTCAGTGTCAGAGAGACAGGAGCCAGGGACTGTTGATAGGATATTTCATTCAGCCCCAAAAGGAACCTTTATCCTTCTGGTTGTAGTTCCAATCTTCAGACACCTAAACATTGGGAGAAGTGAGTAATCTGCAACAAGACCAACACTGGATGTGTCCTCTAAGTAATAACCACTCTTACAAGGCAGAAACTAATAGGACCTGAAATCCTTTTTGCCAGAGGTTAAATCTTAAAATTTTCCCTCAAGCAAGATCCCGTTGAGATGTCATTCAAGACAGTCAATTATGTCCTACTCTACTAGAAGCAGCCATTGTCTACATCTGTTGACTGATGTAATTATGAATGGTTTCAATGTAAACAATAAATGTTATGATAATGCCATGTTTAAATCATCCCAATTTCAAAACCCTCTTATGTTTAAATGTCTTTTTTTTTAATTTTTTTTAATGTTTATTTATTTTTGGGAGAGAGAGAGACAGAGCGTGAGTGGATGAGGGGCAGAGAGAGAGGGAGACACAGAATCTGAAGCAGGCTCCGGGCTCTGAGCTGTCAGCACAGAACCTGATGCAAGGTTCAAACTCATGAACTGTGAGATCATGACCTGAGCTGAAGTGGGACTCTTAACTGACTGAGCCACCCAGGGACCCCTTATGTTTAAATATCTTAAGCCAATCAGATATCAATCAAGACCATCTTTGTATAACTCCTTCTTTGTCAAATTAACTTATTCTCTCATCTTATATATGAAAGATTACCTACTATACTCACTATAGTCCCTGCCCTCATGGAGTTTAGATTTTAGTAGGGAAAGAACTGACATTGGTTCATATGTGTCCGTTGTTTGTGGCTATGAAACATGTTTGTAAGTGGCAGAACCTTCTCTGCCAAAGAAATCCTACACTGGAAATTCACTGAATTATAAAAGCTGAGCTGCTCCATTGCAGTTGGGGTAGGGACTGTGGAGGAGCCCAGGACCTAAGTGCAGGGTCCATCCTCAGCCATTTTTATCCTCTTTCTGTCTTCTTCCCTTGTTATCTTCCTTCCTTCTCTAACCTTCACAGAGGCATCTGTAGGGGGTCAGAGAACTTCTAGGCCTTTTATGAACTGCAGTTAGTGATAAACAGGTTCCCACTGTTATACAGAACACAGCATAAAAGGGGAAACAATACAGAAACAGATATAATATTAAATGACAATGGAAGATTTAAGTAGCAAGTCAGAACAAAAGAAAGATGTCCAAAACTGTGTGAATTAAACAGCTAAGAATTCTGATAACTGTTAAAGGAGTTTTAAGGCAGGAAAGGTCACACACTAGGCTGGAAATTTTAAGATTTAGTTAATTATTTTAAGGTTTATGGATGTTAATTGGAAGAAAATTCCCTATATCTAGTCTAATAGTGTTGTGATACATCTTGTTCACTTCCAAGTATGCTGTTGTCAGGAGCAATAGAAAAGAGTCAAAAAGACTTTAGGTCTTCCTAGTTAGCCCATAACTACATTATTCATCCATTTATTCAGTAAATGATAAATGATTCTACCTGTGTTTCATACAGACAGTGCTGAGGGTGGAAGCCCAGCTGACTTCCATCAAAAAGCAACATAATTCACCTAAGTCATCAAGTGTGGAGGACAGAACAATAGTGAACATGCATAGTGCTTTGAACTTGTCAGGGGAAAGTTATCAAATAAATTTGTGGTATTATTGTTGTATTGTTCAGCATCGTCCAGTTAAAATTAGTTGAAGTTTTAAACAATACTTTTTATAACACTCTTTACAATTCCTTGGTTATATAAAAGCATATTAATCACATTGTTAGACCACCAATGCCTGTGTCAGGTAGTAGGAATACAGACAAACGAGACAATCCTTGTTGAAGTCTTAGGGTCATAAAGATGATTGTAACATGGAGTGTGGTACATGCATCAAAGGGGGAAGCCAGAGGATTTGGAAGCAGACAGGAAGGACAGAACCAGACTGGTGTGGAAGAGTCCTATATGACTCGAGAGCTGGTGAGTGAAGAGAAATTAGCACATCCAAGAAGTTCAGATATGGCAGTCCCAGCAGAAAGGGTGCCGTGTTCAATATACAGACACAGGAGGGAGTGTGACCTCTAGGAAAGCCTAGAAGCAGAGGTGGGGCCAGATGGGAATAGCCTTGAATGCACCTAAGGAATGGCCCCTTCAAACAGGTAACAAGGACAATAATAAGGTATAAGACACATACCCTGCTCTTAAAACGCTTACACTGGTGGGTGAGTAAGGGCATGCACACACACACACACACACACACACACACACACACTCACACACACACACAAACACATAGCATTAATCATAACACAATCTGTTCCTTTAAAAGATATGTATTGAAAGCCTACTATGTTCCAGTGCCTGATTAATTACTGATCATACTTCAGTGAATGATATAAAATTCTTGTTTTCTAGTGGAGGAACAATAACATCAGACAGTAATAAGAACTGTGCAGAAATCTTACAACAGTAATAATAATAACTAAAATGTATCAAGTAATTACCGTCTGACAAGCACTTGCCATGAATCTTCTCATTTCATGTTCTATGGTGAAGACCATGGTGTGCCTACACAGGTTCCTTCTTCTGGACTGAAACACTCATTTCCCCAGCTGTGAAGAGTGCTGTCTGCTGAGTCTCCTCAGGAAATTGGGGTGGTGAGTGGCCCTGCCCAATGCTATGCCCCTTTCCTTGGCAGAATGAATGCATCCAACCACTGGCTGCTCCAGAAGATGGGCCCTTGGCTTTCATTAAGGTCAGCTTCAAAGGCTTTCTTGGCACCACACACAACATAAGATGGGCTCACACCTCTGTTACGACTGCTGCTCAGTTCAAATTCTCCAAGCCACCTGATCTGGTTCTTCATCCCCTCACAGAGTGTTTGTTGACTGGACTCCTGATAAAACTCCTATTTCAGTCTCAGAGACTGCTTCTTGAGGAAAGCAACCTAAGACATCTTGCAATCATTCAAGAAATTGAAGCTCAGGTCATTACTTGACCTGGGTCACACAGTTAAGAAGGAGTGCTCTTAATCCCCACATTTTACTCTTTCCTAAGCAGGATAGGCAATTACTGCTATTGTTGCTCAGAGGAGGGTGGTGACAGATGTATAGCAGCCAATACAGAGTAATCCAGAATTTCTCTTGGAGGGTACTTATCTGACATGACCACTGATTCCAAAAAAACATCCCAAACATCTCAAAATATTAATTCTCTCATTCAACAAATATTGACCACCTCTTTTGTGCCAGGTGAAGTTCTATACATGGGGGCACACAGAGACCCGAGCACACACTTAAGAGCTTAGATTTCAGAGAGGAGAACTGGTCAACAAACTGATGTGCCAGTGGTGCACAGAAAATAAACACAGCAGGCTGAAGTGCATGGGGAGCTATAAGTACATGTTATTCTATCCTGGGTGGTCAGAGACAACCTCTCTGGTAAGACAGCATTTAAGAGGAGACGTACAGGGAGTGGGAAAATAACACAAGAGGACGTGGGGGTCGTTGGGGAGACAAAGGAAAAAAACGAGTGACATACAATCTATGCATCAAAGAGCACAAACAACTAAAAGAACACCTCAGGAGGCCACTCAGACCTGACTTAATACTAGTATCAGACAAAGTTGCATAAATCTGGCTGTGTCACCTTCCCTGGGCTAACTGTAGTGCAGCATATCCTGACCAGGGTCTGGAAAAAGTAGATTCAAATCTAGATTTACAACGTAATTATTCTTCCATTCCTTCTGCAGAAAGTTGAGGACACTATTTCCTTACCAGCCTCTCTTTCATGATTGTTTTCACGTTCCAATGAGGCAATAGTATGTAAGGAGTAAGAGTTAATCGTCACCATAATATATCAGTTCCCAAACTTTTTGGTCTCGGTATCCACTGACACTTAGAAATTGATTTAGGACCTGAAAGAATGTGCTTTACTACATTATATCTCTTGATATTTACTATATTAAACATTAAAATGAGACAAAAATTAAAAATAAAGATTCCAGCATGTATACCCACCATTACCTTTGTACCATCAGAGTAAGTATCAACACATTTGAAAAGCCAAAATGTGTCTTATTAATAGTATGAAAACAGTTTTGACCTCACAGATCCCCTGAAGGCATCTTGGGGATCAAGGGATCACAGGGTAAATGAATCACACTTTCAGAACTGTTGCCAAAATAGAAACTTCGAGGCACTGAGGTGGGCAGGGCAGGAAGACATATTTTGTGTAAAGATAAATTAAATTTCAGCAGCAAAAAATGATGACTGGCATTCTCACAGCAAAGAAGAATAAGGAAAAACTATAAAGAGTAGACACATGAACTCAACAGCATTGCAACTGGGGGTTATCTTAAATAGGAGCAAATAATCATGCACTTCAATAGCTCCAGACAGCATCCTCAAAACACAGCATTTTTCAATAGGCGCTGTTCACAATGATGACCCTGGGTCATTAAGACAATGTGAAAAAACATTAAATATACTATGTTTAAGAAGCTAAGAAAAGGAAAGATATCTCTCAGAAACAAATCCTCAAAAAGTTTCCCATAGCAATCACTGAAATTTTAAAAATTGCTCTGAGGTTTTATTAAGGTATCTATTGTGTAAACTAGCTCATATCAGGTTATAGAAAAACAAAGCGTCTCAGTAATTAAATAAGAGTCCATGAATTAGGTAAGACTACATATCTCACTTAATAGATGGGCAGTAGGACTGAAGGAGATTAATGATGGCCATGTGGATACTGAGTGAACCAAAAGATACAGTGAGGGTCCAATCTTGAGTCCCATACATGAGCCACTGCCTCCCCCACCTCCTGAAGCTGCCCAGTGGACTGTGATGCACCACCTGTGAAATCAAAACCTCAGCATCTAAGTATTCGAGCTCCACCCAGGAGGGCCCAGGGAAGTTGGGTGTTCGGAGACATTGTATGTGATCTCTGCCCATCAGTCATCCTGAGCTGGGAGCCAGCAGCACTGAAGGAGATATGATGATTTATAATATCTAAATAATGCAGTCAGGTTTGCTCCCTGGCCAGAGCCACCTTGTTAGGGGCCCTGAGAGTAGGTTCCTCTGCCACAAGACACACAAGAACACACCCTCAATTACCTTGCTTCCTAACTTCCCTGGAAGGGAAGAAGGAACAGGGATCCAACAATCAAGACAATATATCTTAATCTGCCTGACCCATCTCCTAGGCAAATATGCAATTCATGGCAGTGAAGTGAATTTCCACAGAGAGAGGGTGGCCAGTGACCAGGACTGGATAATTAGGTTTTGCTGGAAAGCAGTGCTTGAGTTCGCAGATGGACGTTTTCCCTGAAGGTCACACAGGGGGAAAGGCCAGGGTAGAAAAGATGGCAAAATTCCTAGACCTCAGGAAAGTAGGGCCAACCATTTCGAAATGACCTCTAACACTCTTCCAGCATGCTGCTTCACTGTCTGGTGGGGCAAGTATAGGAACTGATTAACCGACTTTCCCCACCCCAATTATCTGGATTAATCAGGTTTAAAAATATCCACTTTTCCAGATCCATGAAGTAAGAACTTTGGGATGTTTGACTTATGTGCATAATTGCCTCAACTTTCTCCTTACAATTTCTGTGTAACCATAATGTGGGAGTTGTGCTTTAGAGAATTCATTACCTCCTTGGCCCACATCAGTTCATTTCCTTCCCTTCTCATTTTGTCCCCTTCAACCACCATTTTTTCCCCTAAGATCATCACACACTTATACAACTGGTCAAAGATAGTATTTGTCACATACTCAAATGAAAGTACTTCATTTTCTAATCTCTAAGTCTAGGGATGAGGCCCAGACCACTCTAACAGACTCTCCAGGAAACTCTGAGTTCTTACTATTTACTTTTTTAAACATTTTTAAGTTTATTTATTTATTTTAAGAGAGAGAATGAGAGAGTACAAGCAAGGGAGTGGAAGAGAGAGACTGAGAGAGAAAAATCCCAAGCAGGTTCCACACTGTCAACACAGAGCCAGATGTGGGGCTCGATTTCACGAACTGTGAGATCACAACCTGATCTAAGATCAAGAGTCAGACACTTAACTGAGCCACCCAGGTTCCTTTGAGTTCTTGCTGTTTAAAATGTGGCCCCTGACCAGAAGCGCTGGCATTGTTAGGTTGCTGGCTAAACCTGTAGAATCTCAGGTCCTTCCCTGGGTGTACTGAACAGCTTCTGGAGTGTAAAAAGACTCCAGGTGATTCTTAGGCATATTACCCTTTGAGAAGAAATACCTTTCTGCACTTCAAACTTTTAGAAACTTTGAAGGTCTGGGGATCTGGGTTTAGTCCCTGCTCTGACACACTGAGGGTTAACTCATAGGCCATTAAACCTTTGAGGACATCCATTTTCTCATCTGCATGAGGGCAGGGCTTAGATGAGGTACTTGGTTCCTAAACTTGGCAGAACAATCATCTGTATCATTTAAGTAGATTTCTAAAAATACAGATTATTGGGCCTCTCTCTGGGGAATTCTAATTCCACAGTTTCTGAAATGCAGATAAGCTTGGGTCCTACTATTCTAGACCTGGGCATATTTCCCAAATTCAAAGAGACCATGGTTCAAATATAGCTCCGTCATACAATAGGAAAGGCCATGTAGCCTTGGGAAAGTTACTTAACTGCTTTGAATGACAGTTTCTTCTTCCTGAAGATGGAAATATTATTATCAACTCCCTGGAGTCTAGAAGATTAAATAATTTATATAAATCACTTAGCACATAAACAAAGTTCGTTTCATTATTTCCCCAATCTCCCTGTAATTTCCCTGAGCTCCATACCACTCTTTGTTTTCTGCATTTCTAACATCAAGAAACTTCCTCTTTCAAGGCCTCTGCATTTGCTGTCCTTGTCTGGTAAATTCTTCCAGATGGAGCTAGTTTCTTCCTTCAGGCCTCTGCTTAGAAGTGAGACCTTAACCAACTACCTCACATGGAATCACACTCCCAACCATCAGACTTCCCAGCCTCCATACTTTGTCCATGTTTGTGCCAGAGGGCTTCATACCATCTGACATTATATATGTACATGTTTACTTATGTATTGTCTGACCCCCACTCCCACCCCCACTGCTTTCCACCTGGCTACTAGAATTTAAGCTCCATGAAGTCAAGAACTTTGCTTTGCTCTTTCTGTGTCTCTCGTGCTTCGAAAGTTGCTCTATACTTATTTGTCAAATTAATGAATGAGCATATGGCCTTTTCCATTAAACAGATATCTCTATTTTCATTAGTTATTTCTTATCTTGATGACCCTTATCTTACCTTTAATCTGGGAAGATAACCAAAGCATTGATCCTTTTTCAGGGCATTCTAAATTAACTCCATGTAGAGTAAACTGCTCTATTTATTAATAATAAGTAAACCTTATGACTGGGATCTGCATTTTTTTCTTTCTTCCCTCTTATGCAATTAATAGGTGAATAGATTCATTGGTAAAAGATTCAAATAATGAAGAAGTATGTTGTGTAAGATATAAATCAGTTGCTATTCATACTCTCTCTTCATTCCCTTCCCCAGAGGAAAGCATGGTTCACAATGTGTGCTACATCCTTAGTATTACATTGTCTGTGCAGATACACAGATAGAAAGATTATACACACATTGATTTTTTTTTTAATTTTATATACATGGGATAATAATATATTTACTACTCTGCATCTTTTCCAGGACATTCCTTTCTGTGTCCTTATGGCTGTTACTTATTCTTTTTATTGGTTGTATAAAAAGACATACCATATTTTATTTAAATGTTCCCCATCTTAATCAGCATTTAGATTGTTTCTAACTTCCCTCAGTTAACTATGCCTCCATGAACACCCCTGTACATCTCTGCTTGGTCATGTTACAAGAATGTCTTTAGAAAAGATTCTTAGAAATGCTGAAATAAAATGTGATCAATGCTGCCCAATTGGCCTACCTTGGGCTTGCAAATTATTACTCTCACCTACAGTTCGTGAGGATGCCCACCTCTCTGGTCCTCACCCAAATCAAATGTAATTTATCTCCTTATATGTTGCCAATAGCATTGCTTTAAAATATCTCCTTGTCATAATTTGTAATGACTTATTTCCACTGAAATAAATCATCTTTTTATATTTTTCATTTATTTTGTTCTACTATTTCCTATTTATTTACTCATTTTTTTCTATTGAGTTGTGTTTTTTTCCCTTGTGTTAGATTTATGAGAATTCTGTATATATTCTGTGTTTGCTTCTTTTTTTCCTTATAAATATTGAGGATATTTTCTTCCAGACGGCCTTGTAATTTTTTATTCCACTGATGAGTCTCTATTTCATTGTAATATGTTTTAACATTGTCAAATTTGTCAACCTTTTCTTTATCACATCTGCACTTAAAGTCTTGCTTAAGAGGTTATTCCCAAACTCAAGGTTATAAAAATATCCAACATATTTTCAAACGCATTTTTTTTTGTTTAACTCCTTTAGAAATTCATTTGGAATAGAAATTATTCCAAATGCTTTTTTTTTTTTAATGAAACAAAATTCTTTGCTTTTTACCACTAATCTACACATGTCTTTAAAAATGGAAGGAAAAAAAAAAAGGTTGATTGTAGACTCATTTTACATATTTGGGTCACTGTTTCACATTCCTGTCATTTCCTTTCTTGTGAATTAGGAATAATTTTGAGGGCAACTGGGTGGCTCGGTTGGTTAAGGGTCCAACTTCGGCTCAGGTCATGATCTCATGGTTCTCTGCTGACAGTGCAGAGCCTGCTTCAGATCCTCTGTTCCCCTCTCTCTCTGCCCATCCCCCACTCATGCTATCTCTCTCTCTCTCTCTCTCTCTCTCTCTCTCTCAAAAATAAACAAACATTTTAAAAAAAGAAATAATTTTGACTTGGCCTCTACCAAACGCACACTCACTTAGAGAGAGAAATTGCGATCTTCTTGAGTATGTTAACTTCCCTTCTTCCCACTGAGCCATCCTTCCCTTCAGACTCAGGAAGAATGCCTCATAGATACAAGACAATAGCAGAGGGAGAGGTCAGGGGAGAAAGTCTAAGTTACTCTGTATGAAAAAATAAACTTTTATCAGGCATGGCCACCTCTTATTGAAATAAGAAATGGCTTTTAAATGGAATAAATTGAAAGAACCAATTAATGGTTTGAACTGCATCTGCAGTGTGGAAACAGTTGGCTTTGGCAGCCCAGGATCTTAGTTCTTACCAGTTGTCTGTGAGCGTGTTTAAAAGCTGGTGTGGGAAATGTCTTCAACACAGGATCCAAGGGATTTGCCTAGATGTAGATTAATCTTTTGCCTGCTCAGAGATCATGACCCCAATAAGCACCCAGGGCTGTCACCTTGAGTCTGTGTCATTAATATGTAGCTGATATGCATTTGGCTATTTTGGCTCAGATACTGAACAAAAGAAACTGAGGCAGGTAATTTTAATTATGCAAGAACATATGTGTATTTTTATAGAGACTTATTATACTGCTGTGGCTTCAAATTTGAAACAGGAAGAAAAGGAAGAAAGGTCACCTAATATCTTTTCCTTTGTGGAGGGGGAGGGGCTCCAGAGAACAACAAAAAGAGCAAAAGATAAGACTATTCTAGGCTGAGAAGTGTAAAACCAAAAGATAATACAATCCAGCTGATGCAGTTTAAAGACTACTCATTACCTGGCCTGAGATACGGCACCCATTGTTGCTAGTGGTTGGAGATTATTTCTCAGCCTGCCGCAGACTGATAACAGACTCATCCACTGGCCTGAAGGCTTATTGTTCTGCAAGCAGAAATAGTGCCTCAGACAGAAGCAAAGTTGTTCTCAGCCGCAGCCATATTGCTTTGGCCTTTCCTCTCCCTTCAGTGGGATTACAAAGAAAATCAAGAGTTTATATCACCTAAGAGGCTCTCTGGGACTTTTCCAGTCCTCCCCCCTCACACATCCATGACCTAATTTGGATCAGGGTAATTCTGAAAATAAAATGCTGAAGTTTTCTTTTCCTTGAGAATAATGTCACATTAGTCAACTTAAAAAGACTTGCTCACAGCACAAATTGTCTGTACAACTCATTTTGCCCCTTAATTATATTCCACCTTGTTTTATTATTTAAAGGCATCATATGAGCTAAGTGTTTATAGATATATAAAATGTTAGAGATGAAGTTTAACACTCCCTTTAATAGGCTGGCACATGGAAGCCCAGAAAGCCACAGAGACTATGCTCAGCTGAGAATATTGGGTAGGGAAATGAAGTTTCTCCTCCTTCTCCCCAAGGCAACACTGTGAGAAAGGGGTTTCTAGGTCAAGTGGAAAGGGAACTAAGTACTAAAACATGGCGGAGATCATAGCTTCTCTAAAATCTTATTAACAATGTTATGTGCAACTAAACTGAAAATTCAGACTCTTCCATCTGCTGATCAAGCTGCTTCTAAATACAGGAGTGCTGGTAACTTCAGAAAAACGTACTTGACTTCGAGGTACTTGCCAAGGTTGACTTAGGTAAATTCTAGGAGCCAAGTGACATCCTCTACTTTCTGACCTCCCAGCTCACAAAACTGTATTTGTACCTGATCTCATTACCTCTTGGCCCAAAGGAAGAAGTGCTCCTTCATCTAGACAAAACTAATCTCCTCATCTGGCTGCCCAATCCATTCTCCTGCTCTCTCTGCTCAGACCTTGCAGCCCTCTTTAGTTTCTGAACTTTTTGCTCTCTGCTGGCTCTTGAAGAAATGTATATAGACATCCAATACTTTCCCCTCATTACAAACAAAACAAAATAAAAAACAAACAAACAAAAACCTCCTTAAACTATAAATCTCCTCTTAGCCAAGTTACATACCTCTCCTTCTCTACAGTCAAATGAATTATAAAAGAATATACACTTTGTATCTGTACTCCCCTCCCTTCTATTCTTCACCTTTGCAACAGGCTTCTGACCTTATTATTCATTCCATTTCAACTGTCCAACTGTCATGGCCAAGGTGATCAGAGTTTACTATGTAAATGCAACAAATTCTTTCAGCCTTGCCTTCATTTGACCTCTCCATAGAAAAGGCCAGGACATCATGGACCACTCCTTTATTTGTACTGCTATTTTTAAAAAACCTTATTTTTTATATGATCTCTTCTCTTAGATTCAACATCATTACTTTTTCTTAATTGTCCTACCTAAAATTCTCATTTCTGTCAATTCTTCTATATAGAATTTTTCCTGATCTCTTAGTATTTGTAACCCCTAACACTCTATCCTCAGCCTTTTTGTTTTTATGCCCCATGAAACCCTCTTCCTGTTTCAGCTACCACTTACTGTACAGATCAGAATGAAACTACCATGACTATCATACAACCTTATATTTTTCAAATGAAAACAGAATTTTGACTATTTTTAGGAAAGTAAATGATATAATCAAATGTTTATGTACTCATATTTAATTCTTTGAAATAAATTAATATATGTGTTTAAAATAACATATAAACCAGGGTGCCTGGATGGCTCAGTAGGTTAGCATCCAGCTCTTCATTTCAGTTCAGGTCATGATCTCACAGTTTATGAGTTCGAACCCTGCATCAGGCTCTGAATTGATAATGCAGAGCCTGCTTGGAATTCTCTCTCTCCTGTCTCTGCCCCTCCCCTGCTCACTCTTGTTCTCTCTCTCTCTCTCTCTCTCAATAAATAAATAAAAAGAAAAAGTTTAAAAAATAAAAAATAAAAATAAAGTAAAATAACATATAAACCAATACACTAATTCAGAAATGTCACTGTTTTTCTGACATGGCCAATTCAGCTATGCCCATGGATCATGATATCTTGTCTCTTAGATATCCCTAGGGAAGTAATGTTGGATGCAGCACAGCTTTCCAAGACATATCATTTTTATTCCAATATTTGAGCTAGAGCACATTTTGACCTTTTGAATCTCCTTATAATGCCATAAATGGAAATTAAACTCTGAACCATTAGTATCCATTTGCATAAAAATGTTGTTTTGTTTTTTTTTCATAAAGTACATATTTGTGATCCCTATTTATGCTCCTTTTTTAAATTATTTCTAAAATTCTGTTTATAATAATTTCTAACACTTGTAATTATTAGGTAGCAGCTTCAAAAAATATTTAAATCAGTGTTAAAAATCTTTAACTTTTTTTCTCAGTTGATTCTATTAAATGACCTCCTAAGTATCCCAAAGTAACATTGATTGAGGTAGTTTCAGGTTAATGTGTCTGCCCAAACATTACTCTATTGCTCTACATAAGTAACTAAGAGAGCACTTTGGATTACAGAATGTTCCACATGGACTCTAAGGTAAAACAGCTCTTCCCTTTTCTGGGGACTAATGTGAAGGGTAAGTCTAATATTGAGTTAGGTCATTTATGGTAAATACAAATGGATCTCGAAACTGTATATACCTCCCAAAACTATTCTGCATTCCAAAATCATGAGTCTAATTGTATACTGAGTCAGTCACATGCAGACATCCCCTCTCAAATTCAGATATCTAGAATTATGAGTGCTAAGCATATATCAATGAATCAGAGACATAAGACCCATGTTGTTATTGTATGTATAGTCTAATAGGGGGAGTTACAAATAAAATAAACAGAAAATTCCAGGACAAAAAATATAGAAAAATGAAAATAAAATATATGATGATGGAAACAAAATTGATAATGTATATAAAAAAATGGGTAATTGTATTGAGAACACAACTATAGAAGACATGCTAGAATTTTATGCTAAATGCCCTTGGACATTTCAGGATTTTTAACATATAAGTGATGTGATCTGATTTATGCTTTAAAAAGATAACTCTGCTGTATTGAGAAAATATTATTGGGAAAGGGCTACAAAAGTGAAAGCATGGAGACCAGGATAGAGGCTGGTAATTCAGGCTGAAAATGGTAGTAGCTAGGATGAAGGTAACAGCATGAATGATGGAGAGACATGAATAGATTGAGCATGTGCTGTGGAGATAGGGACACCAGGGCTTCCTATTACATTTATTATTTGAAATAAAGGAAGGTGAAGAATTAAGGAAGACTCTGATTTTTTTAATATTTGCTGTGACCATATGGATAGTTTTACCATTTTCTAAGTCAGAGTAAATAGAGAGAAGCAGTTGAGGTCCATGGCAAACCAAACATTCTGTTTTTGATGTAAATTTAAGATATCCACTAGATACCCAGTAGAGACGCCCAGTAACAAAAGTAATAATAATAGTGTAGTAAGAGCAGCTCATGTTTGAGTGCCTTCTAAGTGTGATTATAGATACTATGCTTGCCCTAACTACATAAATGAGAAAATTGAGATTAGGTAATTTGTCCATGGTCACTCAAATTTTCAAGTAACAGACCTAGGATTGAAACCCGGGTTGTCTGGTCCCAAAGTTGATGCTTTAAACCAGTACACTGAACTCTCTATATGAATTTTGGAATCATTAACTAATAATTACAAATACTGTAATTGGTCTTTAAAGTCAGAATACCGGTTGGGATTATGTTTAAAAAGGTATAGACTGAGAAATAAACTTGTGTCAGCTCAGGACTTAGATCTTCAATATGCCAACACTTATCAATTGAACACTAAAAAAGAAGAACCTCAAACAGAACACAAAAAGAGCTTCTAGAAAGTTAGTAGGAAACCCATGAGAATTTGAAGGTACTAAAACTCAAGAAAAGAGTGATTCATCATGGTCAACTGTTCCATGGAAAATGAAAAAATATTTCATGGAAAATGGTCAATGGATCTGGTAACACATTATTCAATATTGACCTTGATAAACATTTCATCAGAGTGGTAATGTACTTGAGCAAACAAAGTACATTTGGGAGGAGGCCCAAAACTCCCAGCTGGATGGGGAGGAGGAGGCTTTGATAGCAGGTGCAGCACCTTATCTATATAATGCATATAGAGGCCATTTGGTCGGTATGGTCAACCCTTCTAGTTGCCTGCTCATTAGCTAGTGTTCCTGTTTTCCTTATTATTTAAGTATCTTTTGCTGCATGACCCCAAGCTTAGTGGCTTGAAACAATAATAATCGTTTATTGTTTCATGGTTTCTGTGGGTCAGGGATTTGAGTGTCTTGGTTGTATGTTTCTAGCTCAGGGATCTTTCATAAGGTTGTAGTCAAATGTCAACTGTGGCTGCAGTCATCTGAAAGTTTGCCTGTAGCTATGAGATCCACTACAAATGGGCTCACTCACATGACTAGAAATTAGTTACTCTCAACATGGATCTCTCCAAAGGGCTGCTTAACTGTCCTCACAACAAGAGGTCAAGGTGGAAGCTGCAATGCCTTTTATGACCCAGCCTTGAAAGGCATACACCATCACTGCCACTGTACCTATTGGTCACACAACTCAGCCTTATTCAGGGGGGGAGAAGATTATACAAGAACATGAGTACCAGGAGTTGAAGACTGTTGGTTCTCTCTTGGATACCATCTGATTACCAAGCCTTACTAACCAAACTACAATTATATTCAGAATATCCATGTGCCCAGTTAAAAATTACTGAGCAATTCTAGCTGTCTTGCAGTTGGGTAGGTCATGTTAGTTAACAGGACTTCCAGGAAAGCTTGAGAGCAGATTCAGCTGACATATACCTCTTTAGATTTTGCCTTCACCTTCCCCTACTTCCTTGTCTGGAACATGGACATAAATTATGGACATAAATATTCAGAGGAGGAGTACCAGTATACGATGAGGGCAAAACTTATGTGCTAAAGATATATCTAGGATGCTTTATGGAATATTTGTTACTCAGTTCAAGGAATGCCTCTTTCAGGATGTCTTCCTGACAAATCCCCCAGGGGAAAAATATATATATATTTTAGGCCTCTTCTTTGCACCTGGTATAGGAATCTATTGTAACATATGTTAATTTTTTTTTTTTTTTAGATTTATTTGTTTGTGGTTCTATTTTCCTTTACTAAAATGTAAGATCTTTGAAGGCAGGGTAATATCTTATTTGTCTCTGTATCCCTGGGGTCTTGTACATTGTAAGCATTCTATAAGAATCTATTAAATATATAAATAGTTCTAGTTAATATCTGTCTAGTAGATAGCTGAGGGTTAACACAATCCATTCCTTGCAGGCTTATTCATCCCTGTAACAGTGTACGGAGGGCTCATTATGAAGGACAATGTTCTATAATGAAGTCTTCTTGCATATCTTTGGTAATAATCATCATAGAGGGAGAAAATGAGCATCTCTGTGTAATATTTATATTTCCTAGCAGCAAAGACATTCTCTTCTGTAATTCTGCCTGTAAAAGCAGCAAGGAAGCCAAGAATATACAAGTTCTCCATGGCAACTATATCACTGCAGCACACAGCCTGGGCCAGGATTTCAGATAAGTGGAATAAGTAGAGGTGAACTTCCAGTCACAGGAACTGTGCTTTGCAGTGGGCTTGCACTGAACCATGGCTCCCCACTGGTACCACAGCCCCCAGCAACAGGACTCCCTGCCTCATTATGCCATGGGGCAGTGAAGGCATGGCCACATGGCGTCTATCTCACTACCTCAAAGTGCTGCATTGAGAGCTCAGTATCAGCACACCAATAGGCTACCAATCCAATCAATCAACTATTCCCACACCCATTTTTTTAAAAAATGCTTCTTATGTCCTCAAAATTAACCCAAGAAGATTTTACCCCAAGCCACCAAGGAGTTCTTTTCATGTATCCTTAGCCTCTCAGATCATTTCTCTCAACTGCAAGCTAGTGAGTCTGTTCCCTTTACTCAGCTTGGAAGGGGAACCAGATTAAGCATCTGGTTAGAGGGAACAGCTGTTTAATGCACAGCAATGAAAACCTCACATGCAAATCAGTAACCCCTCCATCAAGGACAAGAGGTGCCAAACAGCAACCGCAGAGTGAATGAATGACCTTTAGCAGAGCCATTATCAGGAGCAGGGTTCCCAGCCAATGCAAGGCACACAAAGTGGGTAATTAGCTGAAGGGCAGGAGAGTCCTGGGGCAACTGAGGACAGAGAACCCACCTATTCCAGGCCCTCCCTTATAGGAAACCCTACTCTGTAAGTGAGGCAGTGGCAATCTCACAGACCCACACAGATTAAAAGGTTGTCCCTAAAGGAACTCTATCTGTATGAATAATCCAATTCCCTCCCTCTTGGTGGTATGGAGGAGGACATGACTGTGGACCCCTGTGTTCTGTGCAAAACTATGGCACAGCCCAGGAGATTGCATTTTGAAAGGGAGAAGTTTCCTAAAGGTAGAGTCAGTCCTTTCCTGCCATCACTCAAGTTAGCATTCATAATCTAGAACTACATTAAGGAACAACTTTGCAAGGGACCCAGAAGGCACAAAAGAAGGGGAGATTCAAACCAGACCCTCTATTTGGAGACAGCAACAGAACTCCCTGCAACCCAATGCCAATTCATTCAAAAGAGCCATCAGTGCATGTACCAGGTATCACACATGCTGATTTATCCTTGGGCCTAGCAGCAGAAAGGATGGGAGAGATGGGTGACCTCAGGTGAGGGAGAGGAGCCTGCTCTTGCTCTCTGGAGGGGCAAAGTGGCTTATCTTATCTAAGCAGGCAGACCAAATGTGTGGCAGCAATCATATTCATAGAACCATAATCACAGAGTCAGAAACATTAGAGATGGAAACAGACCGATTGGGTCAGGTAGCCCGCCTTCTGCCTTTGCAGCTTTGCTCCCCAGAGTAAATTCCTTGCCCTGGTATTTATCCTGTTTATAATTTTCAGTGAGAAGGCACCAGGGCAGAATGCATTCTGGAACTTGCAGTCAAGGAGAGATCAAATTAAGAGGAACTGGACTTGTACACAAAGTAGAGGGAAAAAATCCAGGAAAATACAGGAAAGCAACAAGGTCAAACCCCCACCTCAGGAGACCTCAGTGTCCCTATGGTCTATCCCTGTTAGTCCTTGCTTGTCCCAGACATACCCAGGAGCAAAAAGACCTGCATCCTCAGACTTGGCCCAGCCCAGCCCCATCCTGTACCTGATCAAGGTAAACTGTGTACTCAAAATCTCAGCCTCCCGCTAATGTGCAGAACAGAAAGTTGTTTGCAGTGACCACAAAATGTCTGGTATCCTATGGCTTCTCTTTCTAAGCTCACTGTTGTTATACTTAGTTCATGGGATCAGTCTCCTGTCTCAATGTTTCTTTTATGCTCATGACTCACCAGGGCAAAACTCCACTCCACACCTCAGAATGTATTATTGGAACCAGGATACCTACCGAGCTCGGATCTCTCCTTCAAAGTCCTCAATTGTTGCCACTACAGGTAAAATGAATAGCTGTACCTGGCACCTCAACTTTGTGGGCCACCTGTCCTGAGTGCACAGCAGCCATAATCGTTGGTTCCCTGCACAAGTCTGTCTTAGCCCCCACTTGTCTGCCGAGTCTCCCCACTGACCATGGTTGGAGGTCCTGCTCCTGTTTGCCACACTGCTGTTTTATTTCATCAGCCTTGGCCCACTAGAGCTTTCTTATTTCCCTCTCTCCACTCACTTTTGGGCTCCCTTCCTGAGTCATAGCAGGGCCCATGGGATTAAAACACAGGATGGATTGGGAGGAGTCTGTGTGAAAGTTCAGAAGATCTTAAGACTGGCCTTAATCCCAGCACTATGACATGTTTGCTTCTCCCATTTCTCCTATTGTTTTCCACTAAATAGGTCACTGAGTTCATAGAAACAAAAGTGTCACTTACAGGGATTTTTTAATTTGTCTTGTACATGTAGCTGTAAAGCACAAATTAGGGAAATCTATTCACCTCTCTCCTGGGCTGAATTATGTATTCCCTACCCACCTCTGTCCCAAATGCACGTGCTGAAACCCTAGCCCGCATACCTTAGAATGTGACTGAATTTGGAGGTAAGACCCTGAATTAGGTACTTAAATTAAATGAGGCCTCAAGGATGGGCCTTAATATAATCAGACTGTTGTCCTTATGCAAGGATATCAGGACACACAGAGACACCAGGAATGTAGGAAAACAGGGAAAAGACCAGAAGAAGGGCCAGCAAGAGGGTGGCTATCCACAAGACCACAAGATAGATCTCAAAGGGGAACAACTCTGCTTGCACCTTGACCTTGGGCTTCAAGCCTTCAGAACTGTGAGAAAATAAGTTTTTGTTGTTGATGTCACATAGACTGTGGTTATTTTTTCATGGATGCCTGAGCACCACCATTTCAGCACAAAAAAACTGCACTGTGCAATACTGTTTCATACACTGTAGGGATGTTGAACTCAAGTGAAACTTCTATGTCTCACATATAGACACGTTACAAACAGATAGATATACAGGTCTTTGCATCTATATAAATTCATAATAGACACATAGACAAATAGATCTGTGTGGCCCTGGTCAAGTGCCCTAACCTCTCCCCAAGTCCTCTGTAAAATAAGGATGGCAAGAGTATCTACTTCAGTGTTTGTTGTGCAGATGTGTAGAGCCCTTAAAAATCTTTGAAACTATAAGCATAAGTGATTCAAATAGTATATACACACACACTCATGCTTTTACCATATATATTATATCCATATGTAAACTTCAAATCACAGAACCACACTCTTAAAGCTTGAAGGAATCTGAGAAATTATATAGTTTTTCCCTACCTTCTCAGCATTAAGCCTCCTTTCAAAAAGTATTCCCCCATGGATCCTATATTTTAAAATATTTTTGTTACTGAACAAATTGTATTAGTTTTTCCAACCTTTTTTTTTTTTTTTAATTTTTAGATGCAGGTGTCCTTTTAGTCTGAGTATTCATTATGCTTAATTGATATGATTTCAGTTCAAAACAGGTAAATCAACCATCTGTGGACCTTGATGAGCTTCTGAAATACCAAAAATAATTCATGAACCCTGATGCTCCCCACTTGGACCCCTGTGGACCCACATTCCCCAGGCTGAAGACCACTGATGGAGTCTAGACCCTTTGTTTTCCAGTGACGATGCTGAGGGCCAGAGTGATTGCCCTGCCTAAGATGGCTCCTAAAGCCAAGTCTCCAAATGCTACCTGAAGGTCTCTGACTACAGTCTCCTGACTACATACCCCAGTCTCCTGGCTACATACCCTCCTCCACAGCCAACCTGCCCTCTTCTGGACAGAACCGGATAGTGGCAGGCATCACAGCCAAAGAGGACCCATTGTTCAGGGTGGAGGGCGAGTAGATGCCCCCATCCCTCTCAGATTGAGGTTGTAACACAGGGACAAGGACTTCAGGAAGGAGTGAGATTAGTTCAACTGAACTGGGAGCTGGAGGCTTGTCTTAGGGAGGCCTTTTGGGGCTAGGGATGTCTTCTGTGTTGAACATAGCTTTGATTCTGGAAAACTAAAAAAAGGCCAAGATGTGGCTTAGAGAAGTGGTCAAGTCTGTTCCGTGTTATTGTCAGTGCAAACTTCAGAGAAGGGGAACACTCTTAATCTCCAACACAGACTATGGGGCTGGGGGTCAAGCCTGAAGCAAATCTCACCTGGAATAAAGAACACACACTTTTCTGGAGGATGTTTGTATTTTTTTTTTTCTCAGAGTGCCTGGTGTGGTGAGGGGTGGGGTGAAAAGATTCAGAAAGTCAGGGAGCATGGACTGGTGTATTCAAGCAATCACTTGTTTCAGGAAGAGGATTCTATTTTTTTTTTTTTCCTTTTACTTGTTAACTCTCTCAGGATATCTAAAGTAATTCACTTGAAAAAGTTTGATATACAAAGAACTCCCTGAAAACATTTCTAAAATGCAAATACTGTATCAAATGAAGTTCACTGTTATATCTGAGGTGACATAAAATAAAATAATTCACTGGGAAGTTAGTTTATTCAATTTTAAATGCATGGAAGCCTTTTAAGTAAAAGCAAACAAACATAACAGTGACAGGTATTTAAAGTTAAGGAGTGCTAGCCAGTTCAAATTCCAGCAACCATACAGGATATAATAACATACATGTTAAAACATTACCTAAGGGCACTGGGTGGCTCAGTCTGTTAAGCATCCAGCTTTGACTTGGGTCATGATCTCAGGGTTCATGAGTTCAAGCACTGCATCATCAGGCTCTCTGCTGTCAGCGCAGGGCACACTTTGGATCCTCTCTCTCTCTCTGTCTCTCTCTGTCCCTCCCCTCATCTTTTTCTCTCTCTCTCTCTCAAGAATAAATAATCATTAAAAAAAAATACCTACACCAAAGTAAGGGACAAAGCGTGTGAAGTGATATGCTCTCGTGTATAGGAACTTCAGCCGGAATCAAACAGACCTAGGAACAAACACCAACTTCTAAGTCTAAACTTTGCATTCTCCCATAAGTTACATGTGTTTTCCAATTCACTTTTCAACATGTAAATTGGGTTAATAACACCACTTCCAACTATAAGTTAAGAAATAATTAAATAAATGTATATAAATTAAAGTACAGAGCACAGAGTACCTGGTCCACAGTAAGTGCTCACTAAGTGTGAAGTGTGGTGATGGTGAGGTGGGAGGAAGAAGAAGAGGGGAAAGAAGAAAGTTGAGGGAACAGTCTAGAGATAGAGAAGGCGATGTATGAACTCTCCCTTCTCATGTGCTCCCTGAAGAGGCACTGAATCAAGGATTTTATAGTCCAAGCAGAGAATCTAAGAGCAATATTGAGGGAATAATTCTCTTAAAAAAATCAAAACATAGAATTATTCATCAATCCTAACTTTATGTGTAGACTATGGTTATGCTGATTCTTTTATTCTTAGTTTAATGACATGTTAAATAATAATTGATGACTGTTGCCTTCTCATCAATGTGATACTAGCCTGATAAAGCTATTCATTTTGCTTGTGTTGATTCTTTAGTTTCTAAGGTTAATTGGTGTTGCTCTTTTTAAAATAGTTTTTAATGTTTATTTATTTTTTGAGACAGACAGAGACAGAGCATGAGCAGGGGAGGGGAAGAGAAAGAGAGAGAGAGACACATAATCTGAAGCAGGCTCCAGGCTCTGAGCTGTCGGCACAGAGCCTGACATCGGACTCGAACCCACAAACCATGAGATCATGACCTGAGCCAAAGTCAGAAGCATAACCGACTGAGCCACCCTAGCATTCCAATTGGTGTTGTTCTTAATGCTGATTGGCTGCTTTAGGGGTCTAAGGACAGCAGCCACCAATGAATAAACAAAGTGCCAGGCTGAGAAAAAGAATATAAAATATGGTCTAAACATAAGAGTCAGTGATCTTAATTAAAAAATAAAGTGCTACTCATCAGCTGACCATATATCAGAAATATGTTCTTTCATAAGGAGACATGCTGGAGCACATGGACACAACATACATGGAATTGGTTCTTAATTTCACTCCTCAGGAGACTTGTCCAAGCTTATCCAAGTGTGAGGATGTTGGCATTAACCATGTTCATCCCAAAAGATTAGCATGAACACTATCCTTTGAGTCATAACAAAAGGGTTACTTTGCAATTTTCTGTATATTTCATAGGCAAGCATTCGTGAAATTAATGGCTGTTGTGCTGACATATCCCACACAAAGCTGCTGCCTGGGGCTTGGGTTCCAAATAGTTTTGTTTCTTTGTTTTCATTGAGCTTTAATTTACATATAATCAAATGCAGGGATGTTAAGTGTTTCATTTGATGAGTTTTGACAATTATAAACACTCATGTAACTAACACCCTAATCAAGAAATAGAGCATTTCCTTTACCTCACAGAATTCCCTCAAGGTCCTTCCAATTTCCACTCACCTTGCCACTGTCTCCCCTTTAACTTAAGGCAACCACTGATTGATTTCTATCACTGTGAATTAGTTTTGACTCTGAGAACTTGATATCAACAGAATCAAACAATGTAAAATCTTTCATATCTGGCTTCTTTTGCTTAACCTAATTTATTACTATTTTATTTATTTATTTATTTATTTATTTAAGATTTAGCCATGCTCTTATGTAGGAAAGTAGGTTGTTTCTTTATAGTGCTGAGTAGTATTCTGCTGATGAATATAGCATAATTTGTATATCCATTACCTTAGTGATAGACATCTACACTGTTTCCACTTAAGGATTTTAAAAATAAAATGTTTTGTGGACATGTTTACTCATTTCTCTTAAATTAATACCTAGGAGCAGAATTGTTCTGGTATAGTACAGTGTTTAACCTCCTAAGGAAGTGCAAAATGGTTCTCCAAAGTATCTGTCCTGTCTTACACCCCCAGCAATAACTCTTATGGTAGGAGGGTTTCAGTTGCTCTCTATCCTTACCAACATGTATGATCAGTTTTACTTATTTAACCATTGTGTGTGTCAGGAATTCCAACTGTCTTAATAATTGTTAAAGCATGGTCCTCAAATCTTTATGCTGCACTGAAAAAGATTGGCATCATTATCATCCAATTTCCTGGGTGTCCCAATGCTGTGGGGATTCTGGGAACCACTTCTTGGATCAAGCACATTTCCACAATGGCTCCTTGGTAACATGTTACTAATGTGTTGGTGAATTGAGAAAACAGCAACCCAACCAGATCTGGGAAATAAAATACTTTTCTTGTTTAAAAAAAAAAAAGCCTTCTGGGGGACCTGGGTGGCTCAGTTTGTTTAGTGTCTGACTCTATTTTGGCTCGGGTCACAATCTCATGGTTTGTGGGATCCAGCCCTGTGTCAGGCTCTGCACTGGCAGCAGGGAGCCTGCTTGGGATTCTCTCTCTCTCTCTCTCTCTCTCTCTGTCTCTCTCTCTCTCTCTCTGTTTCTCTCTCTCTCTCTCTCTCTCTCTCACCTTCTCTCTCTGTCCCTCCACTGCTCATGTGTTCTCCCTCTCTCACTTTCTCTCTCTCAAAGTAAATAAACTTCAAACAAACAAACAAACAAAAAAGCATTCTAGGAGCACCTGGGTGGCTCAGTTGGTTAAGCATCTTGATTTTGGCTCAGGTCCTTGTTTCATGGTTGGTGAGATCAAGCCCTACATGGGGCTCTGCACTGACAGCACAGAGCTCCTTGGGATTGTCTTCTTCTCTCACTGCCTTTCCCTAGCTTTCACACTCTCTCTTCTCTCTCAAAATAAATAAATAAATAAATAAATAAATAAATAAATAAATATTTTAAATGAAAAAAAAGTATTCTGAATTTTAGAATTATTTTTTTTAGAATTTATTTTTTGAACTGCAATTTTACAGTCTTTTATATAATGGTTCCATGTCCAAATAAGTTTAGGAAATGCTATGTATTATTTACTTTTCTTGGTGCTTGCAAGGCATATTAGTCCATTTAAACCTCAGCAAAATCCTACAGTTGTGAATATTTTTACTTTTATTCAAACTATTGTCTTCCAAATTTGTTTGGGATTATACACACACACACACACACACACACACACACATATATATATATATATATATATATATATATATAATCTATCTATGTTCTCTCTACCAAATATATTTTGGGAAATGTTAGTATAAAACACTGACGGCAACCTTAAAGTCAGTTTTCTTGGTTTCAGTCAGTTTAGCAAAGTGGTAACCAAGGGGAGCCTGTGAAGCCAATATATAAACCATGTTTGTGTTTTCCTATTTACCACAAGCCCACTGGATAGAGGCCAAGTCTAATTCAATGCTTATTGAATCCCATTACATATTATTGGTACTCAGTAAACATTAATTATTAGTGGTAGTTGAATAAGTGATTATGGTAATAATGATCATGATAATGCTGTATTTTCAACTTTTCCATAAACCAAAACATCTGAGAGAAATCTTGAGACAGCCTGTAAAACCCAAACACAGCTGGGCTCTCTTGTCTCCAGTGGGGAATTTTCACCCTGAAACAAATAACAGTTGCTACATACAGAAAAACAGGTTGTCTTGGGTCACTGAGAGACTATTGCTCAGCTCATCATGTATTTAGAGACAAATCTAATTTTGGGATTTTCTAAAATATGTTTATGATGGTCAACATCATGGCTTCCTCTTTAGGAGTCCCCATGGTACAGTTCCCTTATTGACTTCTAGGTCCTCCTTGACAGGGTCCTGTCAGACCTGGAGGCATCATCTGCCATAGCCTCCAATATACTTACAGGTCCATCCCTCTTTCATTTATTCATCTATTCCCACAGTCATGCAACAAACATTTCTCCAGAACTGATTGTTTATCAGACCCTGGACCAGGAAGGTTCTAGGCAACTATGAATAACAGATGTAGCTCCTATCTGCATAGAGATTACTATTTGCAGCAAAGACCACCTCATTCTTTCTCCTCATGATGTTTCCCTTGATAGACTACCTTTTCCATTTCTTTTAGTTTGTAAAATGTCTACATTTCATTAAATACCAAATTTTGTATTTATGTCTTCAGGAAACATTCCCTGATCATATTAGCTAACCACATAGAGTTATAGAAATGTTCCTGAGCTGGAAGAGATCTCAGAAATCTTCTAATTCAGTCTCACCTTATTGCCAAGGACATTTTATGATCAGAACCTTTAAAGGGTGGGGCTAGATACATCATTCCAGAACGGTTATGATTCTTTCTTTTAATGTTTATTTTATTTATTTTGAGAGAGAGGGAGACACACACACACACACACACACACAGAGAGAGAGAGAGAGAGAGAGAGAGAGAGAGAACAAGCAGGGGAGGAGAAGAGATAGAAGGAGAAAGAGAGAATCCCAAGCAGGCTCCACACTGCCAGTGCAGAGCCCAACATAGGGCTTGAACACATGACCTGAGATGAGATCATGACCTGACCCAAAATCAAGAGTCAGATACTTAACTGACTGAGCCACCCAGGAGCCCCAGAATGTCCGTGATTCTTATCTTTATACATAGTAACATGCATTACTGTTTTCTAATCTGCATTCTAGTACCACTAGTATGCCTTGAGCACTTCTGTTGATATAGGTTGTTTTACTCTGTTCTATCATTGTTTCCAGGATAAAATCTAAGCTTAACTTGATGTGTAGGGGTCTTACCAAACTGGCTTAAACCTTCTTTTTGGGCCTCATTTTCTGCCACATGACTTTCTACGTTTGATGCCTCAGGCATGTTAGACCTTTTCTACCACATTGCCTTTGTACATGCTCACGTTTCTATCAGGAAAGCTTAGGGTTTCTATACCCAGAAAATGTCTACCCTTCCTGAGATGTCTCCATGAAATATTACTTCTTGTGTGAAACATTCTTTGATCACCTCCTACCATAGAAGCAGAGTTTAATCAAAGAACTGAGAATCCTCAGTACTTTCTTCTCACCTGTCTTACAGAGTTTCTCCTCCTGAACGGTGATCTTTTTTGCCAAGTCTGAGAACACCTTGAGAAGAGGTATTGTGTTCTACTCATCACCATCCTTCCTTGAAAGAACTTGTATCCCATGTTCTAGGGAAAATACTTTCTTGGTTTTTCTCATACCTCACTGGGACTGACATTTAGTTTTCTTTTGCTAGTCTACACATTTTTCCCAGTTTTTGGATGTTGAAGTGCTCTGGGGCTCATGACTCAGCCATCCTTTCTCTGTAACCATTCTTTAGGTGGTATTTATTGCCAGGTGTCATGACTTTAAATATGTTTTATACACCAATGACTTCCAAGCATGTATCTTCAGCCCTGACCTTTCCCCTGAAATATATAAATATATAGATTTATATAGTCCAAATTTGATTATGCTCAAATAATAGGGGCCTCATGTTTATCTTGTATTAACCAAAATCTTGTGTGTTTTCCCCCACAAACCTTTCCCTTACAATTTCCTCCATTTCAGTAAAAGTCACCAACATTCACCAAAGTAACTCAAGTCAAAAACCTCAGACCATCCCTGACTATTCCTTTTCCCTTACAACCCACATCCACCCTGTGTTTAACTCTGGCTTTCCCATTGCATCCATGCTGCCCAACGTGTCTCAGCCCATACTATGTTCCCCTGACCACAGTGTGTCCTCACCAGTTTCCTGGTTCCAAATTGTTCCCCTCAGTGTGTTCACCATAGTCCTTGCAGACTGAGACTTCTAAAATGGAAGTCAGATTATGTCCTTCTCCTGCTCAAAACCCACTAAGAGTTTCATATCACACTTAGAATAAAATCCAAATCCCTCACAAGGCAGAGTTCCACATGATCTTCCTTTGTTTCATTTTTACACTCTCGTCTCATTCACTGTTCTAGGCATAATGGTCTCCTTGCTGTTTGCCAAGCACACTGCTTCCTCAGACTTTGCATCCTATTCCCTTTGGTGGACTTCTCTGATTTCCAATACCCACCTGCCTGGTGCACTGGCCCAGTTCACTTGGATCTCTGCTCAAGTATCACTTCCTCTGAGGGGCTTCCCTGACCACAGTATCTAAATTAGAATCCTATCCATGCATTCTCTTTCTCTTTCCCTGCTCTATTTTTATTCATGGCATCAATGACTGCCTGAAACTGTATTATATATTTAATTAATTAATTCAGTCATTCAATCATTTATTCAATGAATATATATTGAGCCCCCATTTTGAGTGAGGCATTGTTCTAGTGGCTGAGTCTAAAACAATGATCAAAAACAAAAAGGTCCTGCTTATAAGGGACTTACACTCTGCTAGAGGAAGATAGATTATAATTGACCTAGTAAGTAAATAAATAACATGCTAGGGACAGTACATGCTGGAAAAATGATTCAAGGCAAAGGAGATATGAAATATAGGTCTGGGGGCATGCTTTTTAAAATATCTAGTGGACAAGCTGGGACTCGTAGGTAAGGTGACATCTGAGGAGAGGTGTTGAAGGGAGTGAGAGTGAGTATGAGGTTTAGGTATAGCCAGGGAGAGAAGGTAACAATCCAAGGAGACAATAATAAGTATATTCAGAAAGTTTAAGGTCCCCTGTGTCTAAAGCAAGGAATCAAGGTGAGAGTAGTAGAAAGTAGTGTCAGAGAGGAACAGTGGCCAGGTCATGTGGGATCCCAATCCTTGTTGTAAAGATTCTGGCCTTTCTTGTGAGGGAGAAGGGAGTCATTGAAGAGCTTTTCTAAGAAGGGTGGCATGATCAGACTTCTATTGTACAATATAGAGGGACCCAAGAATGGAAACAAGGATAACAGTTAGACAGCCACTGCCAGCCTCTAGGAGAGATGATAGAAGCTTGCACTGCAGTGATGGGCATGAATGCAGTGGGAAGGTTCCATGTTCTCAATAAATTTTGAAGGTAGAATCAACAGGAATTGTTGATGCACTGGGTGCAAGGTATGAGAAAAGGAGGAATCAAGGATACCTGTCCTTGGTTTGCTTGTGGGTTTGTTTGTTTGTTTGTTTGTTTTGGTTTTCTGGTCTGAAAACCTAGAAAAATAGTGTTGTCTTTTTCTAACATGGGGAAGAATGAAGACGTAACAGGTTGAGAAGGGGCCAGAAAGTTAATGGTTTGTTTTGAAACATTAGTTAAGTTAAAGATGCTCAATTTGACTTTCATGTGGAAGTACCATGTAGGCAGTTGAATTATGATTCAGCAGTTCAGGGGAGAGATTCAGGCATCATCAACATATAAATGACATGAAGCACCATGACACCAGATTCATGGGTTATTTTGTTGTTTGTTTATTTGCTTTTTTGCCCCATAATGAAGGTAGGAACCCTGTTTTGTGCTGTTCTATCTGTAATTTTCTCAGAACAGGCCTAGCATATAGTAGTTGCTCTGTAAGTATTTTGGACAAATGAATGAGTGATGATTCCAGAGGGGCAAGCATAGCACCAGGCATGCAGGAACTAGTGTTTAGTAAATGCGAATTGCTCAGTACATACAAAATGAATGACTGACAGATTAAACATGATCCAATAAAGGAAGTGGAGTCTCACGACAAGATTTGAAAACAAAAAGCTATAGAATATCATGATTTCATCTCTCTTTTTTTCTCAGGGCTATAGTGAGTCTGGTGGAGGATTCTTTGAAACTGGGTAGACAGGAAGTTGGATCAGGCTGGTAATTACAGCTTAGTGTAGAACTTGAGAGTTTTTAAATATGCCATGACTGGTCTTACTAGGATGGGCCAGATAGAGCTGGGCCACAGGGAGGCCCTGAAATGAAGCAATCCCCTCCTCCTACCTAAACAACTGCAGAGATACTCTTCCTTCATGGTCACACAGGGAAGAAATGTGCAATGTTTCCCCAAGGGTAATGTCATGTCTACACTGAGTCCCCAGGGTGCAAGATGAATATTCTAGAAATATATCAATGTCTTGTCCTGTTACTATTCCCCTCTCTCTAATTTTTAATGCAAACTGCTTTCACCTTCTGCTTCCCTGTCTATGTCCCTTTGTAGCTTTTATGTTTTCCTTCCCCCGCTCTGCCTTGCTGCTTCCTTTTTCCTCTGCTTCCTGGATTCCCGTTTCATTGTTCAAAAATCTCCCAAAAATGTAAAAAGGGAGAAAAGATGCATATTGCATCCCACTGAGAGAGAACTGAAGAAAAAGGGTTGCCAATTTTGAAGAGCCTTTCCCTTTTTATTGCAATGTTTTGAGCCTGCCCGTATCAAATCTTTAAAAGAAACACTAACATTAATAATACATAGTTTGCTTTGTTCAATTCAATTTTACCCTGATCCAAGGGACTTGGAATGCAAGGCATCGGAGCTTGTTTATCCCATGCTTCACAAATAACAGGATGATTGCTCCTACCCTGTTCCTCTATGCCTCTTTTCTCATCTGTTTTGTTTTCTGGGTGCAAAACAATTTCAGCTGGTTGTGGGAGCACTGGCGACATCAGCTTGAGCTTCCTGTGAGCAGTGTTCCAGCTGTTGCCAGCTGTGCTCTCTGCCCTCCCCACCCAGCTAGGCCGTTGGCTACCTGCCAAGCCTCCTGATCAGCAATCTACTTCACTTTTGCTTGCTATGGTCACCTTAGACCCAAGGAAGTAGCGGTGCCTGTTGCCAGCTTTCTTTCAAATCCAAGAAGTTGTTCTCAATCATATTTCTCTAGATATAAGAAGGAAGATGCCAGTTGATATGTGTTGGTTTGTCTTCCAGTACAGCCATGAATCATGCCCATTCCCCTGAGAGCCCCTACTTACAGTAAAAATGTAACAATTATCCTTTTAAAAAGAGATACTTTTCTCTTGTTTTCAGTAGTGCTCATGGTGTTGGGGATTTTGCAAAAGTATGAAATAAACTTTGTTTCTTTTCAGAGTGACTTCAAGCGAAAACTGATCTTAGGGTATTTCTTTTTCTTCTCTTTTTGACAGCAGAAGAAAAACAGGAATTTTTTTCCCCCTCCCAATCCCATGTTCTTTCCCGTCCTGTCTCTTTCTGGATCGATGTCAGCAAAACCCTAATCATTCTCTAAGAAGCTGGTTCCGCATGAGGACGAGAGACAAAAAGCTCAACAACTCTGGTGTCTTCAGTCAGCAGAAGGGAAGAAAAAAATCTCTAGCATTTTCATTTTGGGCGATTTCCATGCTTTTTCTGACAAGTAATTTAAATCCAGCGTTGAGGACATGGCCATTCTATGAAAGCGCCCCAACCAAAGACCAAATAATCTTGTTTTTTAAAAAAGCATTTGTTTCAGAAACATCCCTTCATCTACCTCTAGACAAACACCAGACCAGGACGTGTCCCGGGGGGAACAGAACATGATACCCTGTAAGGTATTTTCCTTTAGGAGAAACAAGAGGAAGAAGCTCTTAATTGGCTCAGATTCAATTTCAAACAACCTGTGCTTTGATAATGGAACTCAAACACTATGGGGAACAGATTTCTACTAAAATGGTTTCTTTTTTCTCTCAACAATTGGGGCTACTTCCCCTCCCCCGCCCCCCGCCAACCATATACCACACTTTTCATAAAGTCCTACATCATTGTCACTTTTCTGTAGTTTACCTATATATTCAATTTGCATTTAGGTTATTCCAACCCACTCTATTCCTTCCATCCTTTTTTGTTCTGTTCCATTTCTCTCAACAAACATTTATTCAGCCTGCATCCATTAGGACTCTGTCTCTGACTTTTAGGAGCTCTCAATTAAGTAGGAGTGACAGGGCAATAACACTGATATGGATGACTGTCATAAGGCAGCGACAACATCAAATAGAATATTAATGTTTTAAAAGAGATGTGCAAAACATACTCTGGGGATTAAGAGGAGGAAGTTGAAACAGCTGTGGATAGGCTGTTCAGGGACATTAGAATACAGATTTTTGCTCAGAAATCAAACCCATAAAAGTGAAGCTTTAATCAGGAGTGCATCAAACCAGAATATGTGTTTCAACTCCCTTCGGGATAGCTCAGGGTCATTGCAGCCTCACCACACTCATATTTGACAAGGACACACTCACACGTGATTTTTAAATTTTGAAATTCCTTGTGGCCTCTATGGGATGGATATTATATAGTCATTTGAAATAAGCATTCTAAGTGAACAGTTAAGCCAAGCCATCCAGTCTGTGTCTCCTTTGATTCCTTTCACAGAAACATACGTACCCCCGCTGTGCCAGGTTCTGTGCCAGGCACAAGAGGTAGTCATGAAGACCCCAAAATAGTCCCTTCCCCTAAGCAATGCACACCTCAGCCCAGTCCTGCCCCAAGGGGTGGCTGTCACACCCCTCAGGGCCTCAATGGAGTGGAAGAGGAGTCAGCTCTCCTCCCTCTCCTGGTTGTGTGATGGCATGAACTAAGAGATGTGAAAGTCCAAGAAGGGTGAGGGTTTATTATAATCAGTTGTGGTAGCATTTCAAAGCATGTTGGTGATATGCATCACCTAGAATATTTATTTTTGTTTACAGTAATTTTTCTGAGAAGTGTCAGAATTATGGTGAATACACACATAGATATAGAGATAGAGATAGAGATAGAGATATATAGATATAGATATATAGATATAGATATAGATATATAGATATAGATATAGATATAGATATAGATATATAGATATGTAATTCTGAAAATTCATCCCAATGTTTCATGATTCTTATTACTGAGGAAAAATTTGGCTCTCCCTGAGACACTTGTATTCTCCTCTTGAGATGTGAGATGTGAAGAGCATGAACAAAAACAGAATACATTGGCCAGTGAAAATTCTGAATCTGACTAATCATATATGCTCTCTCTTTTTTTTTTTTTTTTTTTTGAGTGTATTTATTTTCGAAGAGACAGAGACAGCATGAGTTGGGGCAGAGAGAGAGGGAGACAGAGAATCCCAAGCAGGGCTTGAACTCATGAAACCATGAGATCATGACCTGAGCCAAAACCAAGAGTCAGACACTTAACTGACTAAGCCACCCAAGCAGCCCCAGATATGCTCTCATCAACTTGGGCCAAGTAGTTCCAAAATCCAAATCTTTGAATGAGTTCAGAATCATGAAAACAGTATCAAGAGAGGAATTGTGGGGTTAGCTCCACTCAGAATTTATTAATATATGGAACCAAGTAAAACCATAATTTTTACAATTCTAAGACTAAAAGTGTCAGTATGATATCATAAAATGTTGCCATGAAACTCTCAGAATGGGTATAGGAAATTATTCTCTGTAGGAAAAAGCAAAGAGGTGGTCTGAATGGATTCAATGGTATCTTATACAGCCTTCAATGACAATAATGAGTTGTCATTCCCTCAATGATTACTATGTGCGTGTATCTTATAAACAATGGTTCATTTAAGGCTAACAATGATGTTGTACATGGGTTTATTCAACATGCAATCTCAAATCCCTTTTCACAAACTGTGTTCCAGACAAACTAACCACTAGATTTCCCAGCTTTTCTTGCCACTGGGCATGGCCATATGTGCTATGGATGCCTTCACTTTATGAATAAAATGACAAGTTTCCCTCAGGGAAAATCCCTTTTTCCTTTGTTCCCCTTTCTCTTTTTTCTTATCTTGCATGTGGGTATGATGTCTGTAAAGGTAATAGCCATCTTGTGACCATGAAGTAAAAAGTCATGAAAAGGACATGCTGTGAGCTCCCTCCCCACTCCTGGGACTCTCTACTTTTCTTATGTGAAACCAATAAATCTCTAAGCCACTTCCTAGTTGTCTGTTCCTTGTAGTCAAACACATCCACATGTTCCTTTATTCACACACACACAAAAAAATTTATTGAATGTATACTAGTTTTCTGGTATTCTTCCAGAGACTAGAGATAGAGCCTAGTAAACAAAATAGACTCTGTTCAATGTCTCATATCCTACTATGCAGTAAACAGACAATATAAAGAAAATGTGTGTGTGCGTGCATGTGTGTGTGTGTGTGTGTGTGTGTGTGTGTGGTGGTGGTGGTGGTGGAAAAAATAAAGCAAGGTAAAGGGATGGCAATTTCTGCGAAGATAGCTATTCTATGGATGTGATCAGAAAAAGTCTCACTGATTCAGACCAGAAAGAAATATTAGAATGAGCCTTGAGGATTTTTGGAGGAAGAACTTTGCAAACAGAGGAAAGTCTCAGACCCAGTACCCATATCCTGAAGTGGGAGCATGCTTAGCAAACAGAAAGAAACCCTTTTTCACTCTGGGGGAGTAAGGGGAATAATGACAGAAGGTGAGGTCAGGGAGGTAACCAAGCCAGATGACCCAGGGTATTTCAGGCCATTGTGAAGCCTTCAACTTCTATACTCTCATTCCTTGAAACAACTATTACAGATACAGGTAAAAACTACAATATTATTCCAAAATGGGAGGCTAAACATTCTGTTCTTTTCTCTCTCTCTGTCTCCCTCTCTCTCTATATATCTAGATATTGATATCAATATTGATATTTAGTTTTATATATATATATATATATATATATATACATATATATATATATATATATATATATATATATATATACATATATATACCTGTGCTTGGTAGTTAAGTATCCCTGTGAATAGTCAACAGACATGAACAAATCTCTCTGAAAATTTTCCAAATAGATTGATTAGGACTCTACCTCTTTAATCAAATGGAAAGTGGAATATGAAGTTTATGGTTTTTAGGAACATAAGGTATTGGTCTAAATATACTATCTGGGATTTTTAGGTTTTATTTTAACCCTGTACCTTAAAGTTACAAAACAGAAAGGAAAATATTTATATTTAAATAATTCCATTGCAAATCAAAAGAAAAATATTGAAAGCATTACTGAAACAATGCCTTAAAGTGAGTTTACATTGCTTAGAGTTTCAAGGAAAATAAACTAGGAGATTGTGCACACAGATTTAATGGGCTAACTGAAATTCTAGACATCAAGAATAAAGGTCACCAATCAGCTTTTATTCTTCCTCTTAAGTCTCACAGCCCTAGTATATATCCATGGGTGTCCATATTTTCCATCCCATTTTAAATGGGCTCTAACTGTGCATTTATTATATTCAAAGAGCCACCAATCATGAAACAATTTTTTGCCACACAGCTTCAGGTTCATGATTTGTCTTTGTAATTTAAGACAGAGGAATTAGAAGATTTTTATCCAGGAGAGTGTCCAACAACAATGTCTGAGGATGCTGGAACCTGTCCAGATTACTTGGCTATATTCTTACTACACAAAGGTTTGAATTTTCATTTTTAGTACTTTGGGAGGGAATCTGAAGAGGCTACTGATGTTTTAAAAATGATATATATCAAGATGCAGTAGATTGCTTTATTGGTAATGGGGCACCCTGTGGATTTGAAGAGGAATGAAAATTCACACTTTGAGAAAATTTGGTTGTTCCAAATCTCAGAAAAAATGAAAACCAGCAGAAGTGTGTATGTGCTACACAAATGATTTGAATTCAAATGTGAGTGCATTTCTTATAGAGATAATACTCTGGTCCTTCTGGGGTCTTAAGCAAAAACTACCCTTTCAGAATTCTGTGACTCTGTTTCCCTTATGGGTGATAGCACATCTTGAAATTAACTAGGGACATAGAGCAAGGCAAGTCAGGATAAAGAAGGACAAGAACCAGAACTAGAAAAGGTCACTTCAGGCTAAAGGTAAAGATGGGATGCTTCCAGCTATAAGGAGATGAGGGAGGGATCCCTCTGCCAACTATAATGTGGTACAGAAGCAGAAGCAGTACCCAAGGAAAAAACAGATGGGCAGTCTGTAAAAGCAGTTGAAGTTCAGTTGATAGGGTAAGTCAATAGTCACCAAGACTAAGCTTGGCTTCTGAAGACCATCATCTTGGCTCCCTGAGGAAGCTGAGACTGAGGGCTTGTCAGAGGCCAGAGTCCTTCCTTGGTACTATGTTGTAGTTACACTTGCTAAGCCTGGCACAGTATGATGATCACCAAGAACAGTCCTCCAGTTGTCTATGGAGGAGTTAAACAGTTCAAACTGGAAACCATTCATGTCACACAGGTGAGATAAGCAGAGTAATGAGACATTTAAGGTGAGACAGAATAATTTTATGTTTAAAACCTCAAACCCCAGAGTTTGAATGCTTAGGTTTGAATCCTTTTGTGCCACATCCTGCTTGGGTGGTTTTGGGCAATTGAGTCTCTAAAAGACTCTGATTTACCTCAGTGTCCTTAACTGAAGAACAGAGATACGAACAGTAACTATGCTATAAGGTTATCTTGAGGAAAAAAAATGGGCTGTTATTATCAAGGACGTGCTGGCACACAATAAGAACTAAACTCCTGCCAGCTTTTGTCTTAACTGCAGGCAGTTTGCATCAAGGTATGCTCTGTCAATAGGAAGCTATTTTCAAACACCAAGCCAATATTCAGGGACAATATTCTAATTTCTAGGAAGTAGAATGGAAATAATAAGGCAGGGTTTTAGGGGGGGGGACCAAAAGAACCAAAGTGCAGGTGCATCTATTCTGTCTTGAACTTAAAGCCAAGTTTGGAGAATGTTGAAGATGGAGGTAATAAGTTATGAAACATGAATCTAGAGCTGCTTAATTACCTCATGCTTTAAACCAAGATTGAGTCAGGACACTATTGTTAAAGTCTGAACACGTGAAAACTAGGTTTGGGAGGAATATTAAGTTTCCTCATTAGATAGGGCTTTAAGGTCTTGGTCTTATAACGCTCAGCACTCCTTTTCACCAGAGACTGTTCATCTCCTCTAAGAATTGGTATTTACCAATCTTGCCTAGTTGTTTATTAAATGTATAATCCTCAAGGCTGTCTCCTAAAAAAATTGGACTTGATAGGTCTGGGGTGGGGCCTGAAATGTATAATTTTAAAACAGCCTAAGAAATTCCTATGATCAAGCCATTTGGGAAACACTATACCAGGAGGACAGGTAATCCTTGAACTTAACCATGAGTTGTAGGAATTGCTTTGCAAACTTTCAATGGTGACCAAAGGGTTTTGAAGAAGCTGACCACCTGTACTTTTGGTTCTGTTGTCTAGTCCCTTTACAATCTAGATTCACATGGTTTTCTTCATCTAATTGGATTCCAGATCCTGGTGCCATAGTGCTGGGGCCTGTACTTCAGTAGCATAATTTCCACCTTACTTTTCCCTTTGGGACCTCTCATTTGCCAAATGGTCTTGATTCAGTCCAATCTCTCAGTTGATCTAGTCCATATTTGCCCAAGAAACTGGATATAGACAGATGGACAGTTTTGCATGCCAAGAGGCATGACTGTCAATCACAGCACCACAAAGTTGTACCACTCCTGGCTTGAGCCACACTTCTCACCATATACCATTACCAATAACTGATTTGCTTCATAATTGTATAGTTTTAAAAATAAGTAATCTGGGGGCACTTGAGGGGCTCAGTTGGTTGAGCATCCAACTCTTGATTTCAACTTAGGTCACGATCTCAGAGTTTGTAAGTTTGAGCCCCCACATTGGGCTCTGCAACGACAGTGTGAAGCCTGCTTAGGATTCTCTCTCTCCCACTGTCTCTGCCCTTCTCCCACTCAGCTTCCTCTCTTTCAAAATAAATAAATAAACTTAAAAAAAAAAGAAATAACTAATATGTTTGAATGAATAGAGGGGGCAAACGAAGTTATTGGACAGATGATTTTAACTAATGCTTAGTTCATTATACTGGTGTGGTCTTGGGGTTGAGGAAGGAGCAAAAAGAGAAACAAGGCTTATATTTGGTTATTTCTTAAAGGTATACAATTTCAGAGGAATCTGTTTCTGAGTCTTGTTTCTGTGTGAAGTCTATGGAGGAAAAACAAAGAAAATCTCTGTTGTGGAATATACCTGCATTATTAAGTGATGCCATTGAAGCTTTCGCGGGGGAGAAGACAAATATTCAAATGAGACCAACAGACTTTACTTTTTATTACATGTTTCCATGTTATTGTGTGATAGACACTATTCACAGAACTATATAAGTGATTTCCCAAAGGATCCAAAGACCTTTGCCTACTGCAATTTTCTAGACTGATACCATTCTTCTAACCCCCTTGAAGGACAGTTGGCTCTTGAACAATGCAGGAATTAGGAGCATTGAACACCTGCACAGTCAAGAATCCCCATATAACTTGTGACTCCCTTAAAAATTTAACTATTAAGAGCTTACTGTTGACCAGAAGCCTTGCTGATAACATATACAGTCAATTAACATAGATTTTGTATATGTATTATATACGATATTCTTTTTTGTTTTTGGTTTTTGGAATGTTTGTTTATTTTGAGAGAAAGGGAGAGAGAGAGAGCAGGGTAGGGACAGAGACACAGGGAGGGAGGGGATCCCAAGCAGGTTCTGTGTCATATCAGTGCAGAACCTGACCTGACACTCACAAACCCTGATATAAACAACCTGAGCCAAAATCAAGAATCAGATACTCAAGCAATTGAGCCACCCAAGTGCCCCCTATATACTGTATTCTTACAATGAAGTAAGCTAGAGAGAATAAAATGTTATTAAGAAAATCACAAGGAAGAGAAAATACATTTACAGTACTGCACTGTATTTATTGAAAAATATCCATGTATAAGCAGACCCATGCAGTTCCAACCCATGGTGTTCAAGGGTCGACTATATGTGCCCCTTAATAACAGTCTCTCCTTCTCTCTTGGCTTCATAAGACTCGCTCCTTTATTTCTCTTTCTATTCTTACCCTTCTCTCCTTTCTGATAAATTTCCATTTTTTACACACTCCATTCCTCACCCTGCCCTCTTTTTAAAAATCAATAGCCTCACCTAGCCACTACCAATGTGCTCGTCTTCTGTATGATCTTTCCTTCACATCCCTTCTGTGCTTGCCATTGTCTTGCTGTTGCTGGGCCCCTTTCCCTCCTGCCCCACCCTCCTTGCTTCTCTTAAGCTCCTGCTTTCCCTGGTACTCTTCTGGGTTGCTTTCCTCAGAGCACACAGGCCTGACAGAATGGGGACACTGAATACAGTTACAATAATGTCAGCGGCTCAGGGGAGAAAAAATGAAAAAGGGAAAAAGGAAAAAAAAAATAGAAGGTTTTAATTAGATATCCGTGCCACTGACTCACACTTAATATGCAAATTTTTAGCCCTTCCATTGTTAAGTGAAATGAGAGTTTTATTTAAATGTAAAAATGGCTGGGAGATGAGGAAGGGTAATTAAGTAGCACTGAAATGTAAACTAATCTTTCACAATGCCTGTAATAACATATGGAAGCAAAAGATCCTGTTCTATGTAGGGAGTGGTGAGCCTTGGCTTAATATTATTCCTGCATGGTGATGATGATGATGATGATGATGTCGCACCAATTTTATGTGTGTATGGTGCCCTGGTTCAAAAGTACTTCACTCCTCTCATCATATTTGATCCTCAGAAATATTCCAAAAAATGCAAGGTCACACGCCTTGGCTAACTCCTTTGTACGGATGAAAGAGGCTCAAAAATTGTAGTGACTTTTTCAAGATCTCCTGGCTGGTAAATAGTAGAGTTACCTGGGGCTCTTTCTCCTATTTTGCACAGCCAGAATCAGGATAGCTGCACTAATGAAAAAGGTTTGATTACAGTGTGAAGAACCTGAGGTTTAAAAAATAATTTTTGTACCTCCATTTGCTGATGACATTTAATTGTAACTTTGGGGGATAAGCCTGGTGGCAGGAAAATTGCTACCCTACCTCCAAGGTTCTCCTTTGTTCCATTATTAGTGCTCTGAACTGATGCAGTACTTGAAAAACTATAATTCGCAGCATTCACTGCAGTAGTAATTACCGCTAGGATGTATTGATCATCTATGTATTGTCAGGCAATGTACAGTTTCTTGTCTCCACTATTGCAAATAATGCTTTAATTATAAGAATACAATTCTATTAGCAAATAGAACCTAACAATGCATTAAACAAATAAAATGTGTCTGAAATTAATTCTAAGAATACAAAAATGTGCCAGTATTATCAGCGTGAATCATTCTAAAAAATCCTAAAAAAAAAGAGTGAATTAATAGAAATAAACATTTATTTATGATCTTTCAATAAATAAGAGCTCTCTGAAAATAAAAACTACCATTATACTGAGTGGAAAGAACCACTAGAGGCAATTGTATGAAAGCAGAAAACAGACACAACATGCCAATTATAATTATTAATAGTCAACACGTTTTAGGACTTTATAGCCAATGCAATGAGACAGGAAAAGGAATACAAGGAATACATAAAGAAGACCGAAATCATATTACTTAAAACGAATATAATTTTGGGGAAGTGCCTGGCTGGCTCAGTCAGTAGAGCATGTGACTCTTGATCCTGGGGTTGTGAGTTTGAGTGCCAGCTGAGTGTGGTGATTACCTAAAACTAAAATCTTTTAAAAAATCTGATATAATTTTCTACTTCAAGAACCCAAGGATATTTACCTTATTTGAAAAATTGAAGAATATAGTATTATACATATTATACATTGGATATCTGTTAAAATAACCTAGCATATTAAAGATACGAAAGTATTTTTTCTGTACCCTTCTTAAGAGCAAGGAAAGATCTCTTTCAAAATGGTATCAAAGTTAAAAACAATTGGATAAAAAATATCAAAGTAGAAGACCCAAATGCATCTTCCCTAGCTGCTTAGTAAAATAACTAACAAACATCTAGAAATAAAAATAATACTCCTATTTTTAGGAAAACTAAGATTGAGGAGTAATGTATTTCCTCAAATTAACCAGAATTTGCAGTATTTATAAGGGAAATGGAATTGGATTGAGTAAATACAGACATTTTGGAAAATTGGCATAACTTATCTTTATGGAACAAGATTGCAAAGGAGGCAAGAAGAATGCATACACCTCCAGTACTATCTTTCTACTTACTTGGGTAATAAGACTTCAAGTAAGAGAGACCTGAGCATCCATTAGTAATACAAAAGCTAACTCAGATGGATATGTGCGTTAGTTACTTATCTATTGTTCAATAACAAGTCCCCTTAAAACTTAGTGGCTGGAAACAGTAAATATTTATTATCTCACATCCTTTCTGGAAGTCAGAGATTTGGGAAGTACTTAGCTGGGTGGTTCTATCTCAGGGTTTTTCATGAGGCCACAGTCAAGATATCGTTTGGGGCTGCAGTCTTATGAAGGCTTGTCTGGGTCTGGAGGGTTCACTTCCAAAATAGCTCACTCACATGCATGGCATGTTAGTACTGGTTTTTGGCAGAAGAAATCAGCTTCTCACCGCAAGGACTCTCCATGTTCTCATGTCATGGCAGCTGGTTTCCCTCAGCGTGACTTGTCCAAGAAAGAGGACAAGGATGCCTTTTATGACTGCCTTGGGAGTACATGTCATCATTTCGCTATGTGCTATGGTCACACAGACCAATGCTTATGCAAAAAGGGTAGAGAACTCCACAAAGCCATGAATATTAGGAAGTGGGGAACATTGTGAGCTTATAGGAAGCTAGCTATTATAATAGATTATCTAAAGAAACACTATGGTCTTGCCTTACTAATGCAGCTTCAAACTAAATTAGCAAATAAGCATCTCTAAGCCTTCATTTATTTGATTTCTTCAACCACAACTATGTATCAGAAATCCCAGCGGACAAAGAAAAAAGTACCATTTCAATAAAACAGAAGCACAAGAAACTGGAAGCCATCTAGAGGCTGGGAATTGTATCAGGAGTGCTACATCTCAAAATGTATTTCAGGAATAGAACTAAATGGGATTCAAGCATTACATAAAGATCAGCGAGTAGGGGGCAAGGAGGTATTCACTCTCCACACAGGTCGTATCATGTCTGAGAATATGTATTAAGAAAAAAAATGTAGAAATAAAAAGGAAGACCACTCACAAAAATTTTAGGAAAAGCATAGTTAAAAATTCCCTTCCATTGAATGACAATGTGAACTTACTTAATGCAACTGAACTATGCACTTAAAAATGGTCAAAATGTTAAGTGTTATGCTATGTATATTTTATCACATTAAAAATTTGACTTCCAGGACCCTAATAAAAAATTTAAAAGACTATCTGACAACCTCAACAGAAGAAAAAAAGATGGCCTCTCTCTATTAAAAGTCTTAAGGAGGCAAAGCTGGAAAATAGAATGACATAGATCTGAGAAGTTAACAAAATGAAATAAAGAGTCCAATCAGATAGAAAAGGAGAACAAGCAAGGCGTTAAAATCAACATTACATCTTAAGCCTACATTAGAAGTAAAACATATTAAATGTGAAGCTTAAAAAAATAAAATGAATATGAAGACCAAAGCTTAGAGAAGCTCTCCCAGGATACACAGGAAAAGACAGATCAAGGAATTATTGAGAGAGAGAGAGAGAGAGAAATTACAGTTATGAGAGAAAGATAATGAAGAGCCACCAATTAAGATTCCTCAGAACACACTACCCAGAACAAACAATCATGCTTAATAGAGACACACTTTCTTGTGCTGCAAAAGGCTTGTATGCATGTAATGATGTCATCATCATATGCTAGGGGAGGAGGTCAATTGTGAGAGACAATTCCACACTCTGGGAAGAGTTCTAAATCCAAAGATAAAGAAAGGAATATCTTCATTCCCATAAGAAGTAAATGAGTTACTCATAAAGTTACAAAAATCAGAAAATCAAGCCTTGGAGTGCTCTGCTTTGTTACTTAATGCCAAATATAAGGGAGGAGTAACTACAGGAGTTTTGAGGATAAAGATTATGACCTTTGGATGTTACACTCAGAAAAAAATGCCAATCATATTTTGTGACAACAAAAATATCTTTGTAGTTATACATTCCTTGAGGGATGGGTTATCTATGTCATATATTCCTATATTTCTAACACCTACCATAGCTATTGTTGCAAAACACATTTCCAATAAATATTTATCACATGAAATAGGAAATAATCCAAGAATCAGAAAATACACCATTCACCTGTCTTTTAGGTAAACTTCTTGAAAATTATCCCAAACAACTGCAAGATGAAACAAAAGAAAAACCTAATGAATGATACCTGCAGGAGATTTGTGAAAGGCCTAAGTGGAGTCTGGTTTAAAAAGATGAGGCTCAGGAATTGTTATAAATCTCACAAGCTAAATAAAGTACAAATGTCTCAATACATAATCTTGCATTACAAGTTCAAAATGTGATTTTGATAAAGTCCAAGAAACATAAGTGGTAAGGTATGAGTGAGGATGGAGGGATACCTATCACATTTTTTGTCACAAATAAGAGAACATGAAAAAAAAAACCCTTTACTCAGCTTGAATAATTAGATTTACATATGTTAAAAATACTTCTGGGAAACTTAAATGTAAGTACCAGTATGAATAAACACGATATATTCATTTCAAAAAAATATAGAGGACAAAAGCAAAGAAAATGTGTTTCAAATAGCACAAGGTATAGAACATGAAGACTGCTAGACAGAACAAAAGCAGAAAACAAAAAGATGACAGGGAACAAACACATCAGTTTTAATAATACCTGCAAGTGGGTTACACTTCCCATTAAAAAGAAATAGAGGCTGAGATAGGATTAGAAAAAGAAAAAGAAAAAAATATATTACTGTTCTATTTACAAAAGATACACCTAAATCAGAATAATACAAGCATGTTTTTTTTTTAAAGAATGGGCGAATGTATTTTTAGTACTAACAAACAAAATCAAAGCAGGGAATACAATATTAATGTCAGATAAAGTTAAATGCACAACTAAAAACATTAAATGGTAAAAAAGGCATTTATACTGACAAAGGGAGCAATTCCTTGTGCATTTTTAATTATTTTTAAACTTTGTACATGATACACATAAGGCAAAAAGTAGCAGAAATGCATGAAAATAGTATATTAAAATCTGGTATTAATTACTTTCAGTTTCAAATGATTCAGTATGACTATTGATAATCTGAATAATAGAAATATCTTTCTGTTTGGTCATATATGTATATCTATCCTATACCATTATATGGTATTAATGAAGTATTTTATACTATATGAAGTATGTATAGTTAAGTGTGCATGTGTGTATGGATACATATATATGCTCAATTTTATATATATTGTATGCATATTTCTATTGAAATAGAGAGTATCCTTTAATATGATAAGGGCCTCTCTGAAACCAGCATTGTACCCAATAGAAAAGCACTAGAAATATTTCTGTTACAAAGATGAAAAGATGCAGATCCCATTAATCATTAGTATTATTAAATATCGCTTTGGTGGGGCGCCTGGGTGGCTCAGTCGGTTGAGCGCCGACTTCGGCTCAGGTCACGATCTTGCGGTCCGTGAGTTCGAGCCCCGCATCGGGCCCCTGTGCTGACAGCTCAGAGCCCGGAGCCTGTTTCAATTCTGTGTCTCCCTCTCTCTGACCCTCCCCATTCATGCTCTGTCTCTCTCTGTCTCAAAAATAAATAAACGTTAAAAAAATATATATATCGCTTTGGAATACCACTAACCCCAATTATACCCAAATTCTTTGTGAAAATAAATTAGGAAGACACTTTTCCTAACTCATTTTACATGGCTAGAATTACCCCGACCTGAAAACCAGACAATAACATCACAGACCAACAGCCCTCATGAACATAGATGCAACATTCTTAACAAATTATTGGTAAATCCAATCCAGTAATATGAAAAAAGTAAAGTGTATCATGACCACATGGGGTTTATTACAAGAATGCAAATTGTTATAGCATTAAAAAAAATCACTCAGTATAATTCACTATATCATCATTTCAATAGGGGCCAAACAAGCGATTTGACAAAATGGTACATCCATTCACACATAATGAAAACAAAACAAAACAAAAAACACAAAAAAAACTTTCAGCAACTAGTAATAGAAAAGTTCCTCAGTCTGGTGAAAGCCATCTGTGAAAAATCTACAGACAAAATTATACTTAATAGGAAAACAGTAAAGTGTTTTTCCTCTAATCAGGAACAAGGATGTCAGCTCTCATCATTTACATTTAACATTACATTGTTGGAGAATCTAGCTAGTGCAATAAGATAAGAAAAAGAAATGGTAAGGCATGCCTTACCAAATGGTACCGAGGAAGTAAAACTGTCTTTATTCACAGAAGATAGAATCATTTATGTAAAAAATATTAATTAATCTAAAAATTACTAGAACTAATGAATGAATTTACCAATGCCACACATGTAAAGTCAATATATAAAAGTTAATTGTATTTCTATCTATTTGCAATGAGAAATTCAAATTTTAAAAGCAACCTTTACAATAGCATTCAAAAACATGAAACTTTTTGAAACTATATAATGAAAGCTATAAAATATTGAGAAAATTAAACAAGACTTAAATAAGTGGAAGAATACATTTATGGATTGGAAAATCAATATGGGTAAGATGTCAATTGTTCCTAAATTGATGTATAATTTCAATGTATTTCCAATCAAATTCGTAGCAAGTTTTTTGTTTGTCAGAACATATTGTCAAACTGATTCTAAAATTATATGCAAATACAAAGGGCACGAATTGGCTAGCATCTTGTAAAAGAACAAAATTGATATATTATCTGATTTTAAGACTTTTTATGAATCAATACTGACAAAACAGGAGAGATTTATAGATTAACAACAACAACAACAAAAAGTAGAGAGTCCAGAAAGAAACCCAATAGTATTCAATTGGTTTTTGATAAAGAAACCAATAAAATTCATTAGGAAGAGTAGTGTTCTCCACGGATGGTGCTCAATTAACTGGATAGCCATACAGAGAAAGAAAAAGGGAAAAGAATCTCATTTTCTTTTGAGACCTTATCTCCCACCATGCACACAAAATAGCTTATGTGAATCTTATACCAATAAATAAATAAATAAATAAATAAATAAATTTCTAAAACTTCTAGAAGAAAACATAGAAGATTATCTTCTAACTTGACATTGCATAGAATTTTAAATAAGAAATAAAAAGCCATATCTATGTAAAAATATTAATATATTGGACTAAAAACATTGGTTCATTGAGAAGCACCATTAAGAAAATGAGAAAGGCAAGACACAGGCTAAGAGAAAGTATTCTCAGTATATAACATTGGACTTGTATCTGGTATATATTAACAGCTATTACAACACAATAATTAGAAGATAACCTAATTAATAATAGTCAAAGATTCCAACCAACACTCCATAAGAGAAGTTATGCCAATGGCCAAAAATTACATGACAAGATTCTCAACATCATTAATCCTCAGAGAAATGCATTAAAACTAGAATGTGATTTACTCTATACACTTATTAGAAGAGATAACATGTAAGAAACAGAATATCACATATTAGCAAGCTTGTGGAACTGTAACTCTCATGCAATAGTGAAGGGAATTTACAAAGGTAAAATGGCTTTGGAAAAACAGTTTGGCAATTTCTTGCAAAGTTAAGTATAAACTTGCTATATGATTCATCAATTCCACCCCTAAGTATTTACCTAAGAGGAATGAAAGTATATGTCCCTGAGAAGATCTTTATATAAATGTTCATGTAGCTTCATTCACAATAGTCATAAAGTAAAAACAACCAAATTCCCATCAAATAGCAAATCAGTAAAATATTAGTATATTTCTAAAATGAAATACTATTCAGCAATAAAAAGGAAGGAACTGCATACAACATGAATGAAAGCCAAAAGCTGACTGAAAACAGCTGATTACAAAGGAGTGCATGTCCTAAGAGTATATAAATGTTATATATTTTCTAGAGTATAAATATATTGTGTGTGTGTTTGTATGAAACTCCAGAAAAAGTCTAGTATATAGTATAGATCAGTGTTTGTCTCAAATTGTGGGTGAGGTTGTGGGTAGAATTGAGAGTAGTGTACTAATGTGTTATATCTTAATTAGGGTGGTAGTTTTAGGGATTTATACATTTGTCAAAACTCACTAATCATGGATGGACCTTGAGGGCTCATGCTAAGTGAAATGAATCAGAGAAATACAAATACTGTATGATCTCCCTTATATGTGGAATCTTAAAAAAAAGTCATTTTAACTAATTTTAACTAATTTTAACTAATTTTAACTAAATTTTAACTAAATTTATCATGGTAATCATTTCACAGAATATGTATGTCAAGTCATAATGGCATATATCTTAAACTTACACAGTGTGGTATGTACTTAAATTACATCTTAATAACACTGGAAGGAAAAAAAAACTCACCAGTATACACTTAAAAGAGTTCATTTTATTTTATGTAAATTATGATCAAACAAAAATTGGTTTTATAAAAAGTCCGTTTTTACCTTCTATTCACCATCTACTTAGCAGTTGGTTATTTGCCTCTCATACACTATCTAAATCTCATCCCATATCAGGTTCATGAGGACAAAAAAAGCATAACAAATTATAGATGCTTTCTTGGTTCTTAGGCTTTATGCTGATCAAATAATGAGCAAAGCTGCAGAATGGAGTTGAAAAACTATATCTTTTGACCTTAGAAAGTTGAGAAATTTACTACTGAAAGATGAGGCCAGAGAGATAGTTTAGGTAAGAAATCAGAGATCTGGATCACCTAGTGTTTTTGTGGAGTGAAATGTAGAGAAAAGAGTAATAAAACACATCATTCAATGATTTTATTATCTGTTATATAACACATGTTAGGGTCACTTTGAAAGATTTGGTAAAGATTTAGCTTACATAGAATGTTTTTTTTTTTTCCCCCCTCAATGAGTGTGACTAAATCTGTGTCCTTATGATGCAATGACATAGTTGGACAAGCTGCAAGTGATCCAAAGATTTTATTTGGGTGACAATAATTTCACACTTTATGTCCTTGCAACACTAAACTGTTCCTATATGTCCAATGACATCATGCTACTTCCCCACTGCCTGAGATATTCCTCTCCCCCCCACCCCACCCCACTCATAATGTTCTCTTTCCTTGGCTGTTAGTTTTTAAGATTCAGGTTAATAGCCACCTCTTCCAGTAAGTGATTTCTGATTATCCCATATTTCCCAGTTGGGGATACCAGTTGGGGTTAGATGATCCTCTCTTGGAATGCACAACATTCTGAATGTATTACTCATCCACCTTCCGCACTGTGATGCAACTATATGTTACTATATCTGTGTCTAATTGTGAGATCCTTGATGAAAAGTATAATGCTATTTACCTTTCTAACCCCAGTGTCAAGAACAGTACCTGACATGTAATAGGCACCCACTAATTCTTTCTTGAATGGTTGAATGGGTGCATGGATAAATAATTGAAAGAATAATGTTTCCAGCTGCAATCAATTTAACCAGGCTTCTGTTTCTTCCTATGTAAAATGTGTATTCCTATCCCTGTCTTTTATTATTTATTGTGTTTATGTTATGTTATCTTATTTTTTATCATTTTATCATCTTTATTTTATTTCTCTGTCTGCATTTTGACAGAAGACCTTTGTGAATGCCAAATGAGATTAAGTTGAAGTGGCAACTCAGTAAGTTTAAGGGATGTCACTGGTGACAACAATGTGCAATGAGGACAATGTCACTGTGTTTTATTGGATGGAAACTTATAGTCAAAGCATACAGACAAGGAGAGTCCAGAGAGTCCAGCAAGAATGGGAGGTGTGGCAAGTTCTAATGATCAGACATAGCCATGGAGGAAGTCCAGTGAAACAAAGCTGGGAAGAATCAGCAGGTCTTAAGAGTGAAGGAAGACTAAGTGTGAATACACAGACCACGTGATCTGAGGCAGCAACACCAGGAAACAGGGATATGCAGACCAGCCCCATGCACCAGCACAGGTGCTATCTCCTTGTCCTCTTTTTGCATTCTTGGTAGAAACTCTGGGGCCTGGACTTTAAGGACTGTCGTTCCAGCTAAATGTGACACTTGAGACTTCTAGGTACATTATACCTTGGGCAGAACCAGAGGTGCTCAGAATACAGGAGATTCTCAAACATGACTCAAAGTGTTATGGTCAACCTGCCTTTGTTCCAACTGTCTTCATGCCCTGTTGGACAGGAAATGCTTCTGAAAATATATCTGGGGTGTTATGGGAAGTGTGGAGCTAAGTCAGGAGTAAGAAGTTTAAGAAAAGTGTGCTGAGGAAGGGAGAGAATGAGTGTTTGGGGGTACAACCTAGCCCAGGAAGATGAAGCTCCAAATGTCTTACAGTGTGATGTCCCAGAGCTCCCTGCAGCTCCCTGAGGCTCTGAAAGGAAAGCTTATTTCTTCATTAGCAGCACAGGCAACCTCCTTACCACCCTTAAGGGGGGGAAAAAAAAACCTTTCACTGCAGATGTAATTACTGCATGCTGTTCCAATTGTGTGCGGACAAATCAGTGTAGGCTCAGTGGAGCAGGTGAAGACCCTAGAGAGGCCCAAGAAAAAAGCATTTCCAGGTGGCAATGGTGTGGAGAACAGAGGTTGAGGGGAGCAAAGCTTGTGGGGAAAGAAAGAGAAGGGGGAAAGCAGAGAGCTGCTAGTTCTGATTATATCAGGTACTTTATAAACATTTCTCTTAGGAAGCAAAATCATCCAGAGTATCATTAAACACATACCACTTCCAGTGCCCCAGGAGGGTTTACTCTCACCAATAAGTGATTCTAGAGTGAGGAAATTGTTGATAGTGTCAGAAAGAAATAAGGATAAGGGTGAAAAAAGAGTAAGCATAAGGAAAAGGCTTATGTGATTGTCTCCTTTGGCTAATGAGGCTCTGCAGGCCACCAGGAGGGGCAGAGTGAGGGCCCCATGGGCTACACTTTAGGTGTTCTGTGGGAGGTCAAATCCCCTCACCTCCTCACTCAACTCCAATTCCCCTTCAAGTATGAGTCAATCATAACCTCCAACTGGGAAGCCCAGATTCAAAGTCACAATGAACTACTCTTGCTTAATGAGATCAGTTTCCCTTGATCCTGCTTATGTCCAGTGGATATTCCCTCTCAGAGACTGGAACATTTGCAAGACTGGAGGGCCCCACTCCAATTAAAATCCTTCAAGCAATCACCTGTTTCCTTCTCCTTTCCTTTCCTGCTCTGATCTCACAGGAAGAGAGGCAGCTAATTAAACATCTTCACTACCTTTAAACAAGGGGGAGGAAAGAATTTTCCCCCACTACCACCATTTCATACTTCAGCCTCCATCATGTTGGAGATAAGACGCAGCACCATTGGAAGCTTATGATGGCAGGTGCTCTGAGAAAGAAGACAGAAGGAAGAGCCTGCAGAGACAGGGAAGCTCAAAATTATGGTGTCACACAGGAAAATTCCTGAACACAAGATGCTAAAAGCGCTCACCCAATTTGTCCAAATTGAACTGAATGTATTGAGACAAATCATCCCAACTCTTCGTATGTATCCCCTTTATAAAATTAATGGGTTTTCCACACAAGTCACAGGTTTCCCCTAAGAACATGATTAGATAGGATTTGAGGCATACCTTTCAGATCACCAACTAATATCATCTGGAAGCCTGGGCTAGAGTCTCACTGTTGGGTTAAAATATGATATAAATAAAAACCTTAGCAGTACTGATATCTGGTACCCAGTACAGCATTCAATTTTTAGGGAAGGAGGAACTAAGAGAGATGGTGGGGAAGGGGGAAGAAAAGCACTTTAGAGATAAGACTGTAAGCTGTTGCAACCTTCTGATACAGATCAAACTTGAATACCTTCCCCAAACAGGCCATCATTCTACACATCAAAATTCCCCTTGGTCAACCAGATAGTGTTTCATAGATCTGGAGACTAGTCTATACAGATCCCTATTGTCTGTCTCCTTTATTCTTTTCTGGCTTGCTGGAGAATCAGTACAGGATTGATAGACAAACATGTATTCATTCAGTAAGTACTTTCTGGTCACCTTTGAAATGCAAGACATTGTGTTAGGTGCTACAGAACATCACAGTTGCATAAGCCCAGTACCTGCTCTCAAATGGCCTACATACAGAGAGGAGAGAAATTACCGCTGGCCAGGGCGGAGCACATCAACTCAAGGAAATTTAGTGAATTAATGAGTCAATTAATTAGGACAATCCACATGTTGTTTGTTTCCAGAGTAGCCAGAGCTCAGTGAGGGCAAAGGCTAGGTTTATGACACTCATTGTATTCTCAGTGCATCCATTAAGGCAGGCTCACTCAACCTTAATTATGATTGCTTAAATGAATGTTGTGCACTTGGATATACTGAGGCAGTGATGACCTGGTGTTGATTACTCCATAATTCATAGCCAGTGTCCATGTGTCTGTCTTGGCCTGATTCAAGCTGATGTGGGTGTGGAATCCCCTCAGCAACCCACCCAGAGTTCCTTGGTCAACGTCCAGGGTTTTCTCCAATACATGAAAAATAAAGTGGCTTTATAAATTTAATCAGGACCCCAGACAGTGCCCTCCCTGTCTCTTTCATATATGAAAGAGACTTTCTCAGAGGTGGTTTGGCTCCAACCATACTGCATGACAATGTTATGTTTACATGTCTCTCCCATACCCCACACCTGATTTATAGCTGGGATTATGCTCTATTCACCTCAGTAGCATATTGCCTCATACATTCCGTGGTGGATTTAATCAGAACTATTTTTGCTGTAAGTGACAGAAACCCAACTAAAATAGCTTGAGCAAGAAAAGGTGATTTACAGGAACATTTGCCCTAGAGATGCAGAAGTTTTTAGAAGAAGATGTAAAAGGTTGTGAGAAAAGAAATATCAAGGACTACAGGTACACACAGCTGGCCCTGAAAGTCCTTTGAATCTACTATCAAACGTGCTCATCCAGGAGGTAAGGGGCGGGGGAGAAACTTCTCTAAGTTTCCTTCAACATCTGGCCAGATGAAGGAGCCCAGTATCTAAATTAAATGCATTATCTCCAGAGGTGGCTGCAGTATGTTAGTGTGGAACAAGGCTGCTTATTATTTTCTATTGAAGCCTATGATTTTTATTCAGCAGCAAGAGTCACTGTGGACCCACTGCTGGGGCCAATTAGATCTACGAACTTGTAAAGCTGGTCTCAATTTTATCAGTGTCCAACTGATTTCAATAGCATAATTTGATATAGCAATTGCAAAGAGAGGGCTTTACAACAGACGGCAGGCAGCATTGGATGCCTTTCCAATTCTAATTTTACTTTTGAGTTAGTTGGGCTTTTCACTTGCTATGATACATTTTAATATCCATTCTTATAATCTAAAAAGTATTTGGAATAGATACTATCAAATTCCATTCTCTCTTCCTCCATAAGGGGAGCATATTATTAATAACTCCTTTCTGGTTTACAGGTGGGGAAATGGAGACAGAGATTTAGTGGTTTGCCAGATTTACACAGAGAATGAGTAGATCAGAAATGAAATGTTCCCAGTTAAATCTGACACGTAAACATCTCATTTCTTAGTTCTTTCACTTGCGACTTTCTTTGTATTGTCTAGTGCTCATAGAATAAAGACCAAACTTTAAAGGGCCCTGTGTGATATGACCCTTAATTATCCCATCTCAGGCCAATGTCTCCCATTTCTATACATTCAAGATATAGTTCTTTTGTTTTTTGAGGACCCATACTCCTTCTCACCACAGGGCATTTTCACACCCTGTCCTCCCTCACCTGGAAGGTTTCTATATAGCCCACCCCCAATATATACACATATTCTAATCTCAATCCCTCTCCCTAATTAACTTCCATTCATCTTCATATGCCAGTCAGCTCAAGCATCACTATCTCAGGAGAGATTCAACCTAGACTAGCTCACACCTTCCTGCTGCCCGTTGTCATAGCAGTTACCACATGTTGAACTTATATATTCTTGATGATCTGATTAATGACTATCCCTGACTAGACTATAAACTTCATAAGAGCAGGGATCATGTCTATTTTACACATTGTTGTCATAAGAGCAAGCGAACAATACATCAAATGAATAAATGAATTCATGAGAGGAGATAAAAATAGCAGCGGCCTTACAAAAGACATCAAACAGCATTTCCAGCTCCAATTTTACATTTGAATTAGTTGGGCTTTTCACTTGGTATGATACATGTTAATATCCATTCTTATTTTTATAATCTAAAAAGCCTACTGAAGAGGCTAAACATTACTTCACAGCAAGCCTCATTTCCAGCTGCCCCATTTCTGATATACAGTTTCTCATCTCTGTGTAAGGAGCGTGAGTAGTATGAAGCACAGTCACATATCAAGAACTCAAGACATGACTGTTTGCTCTAAGGTAAGTTATGTCACCCATACCCTTAGGAACAGAACCAACCCCAGGGAATTATTGTGTATTTCATAGTGAGTGCCTTCCCTCATATGAAAGAACAGAGAGGAACACTACTGAGGCATTATGCACCCATATTTCCTAGTGTTCCACAGTCAGTTTCCCCACTTTGGAGCCAGGGTCAGGGCCATCAGCTGTATCAGCTACAAAATGATGTTGGCTTCCTGCATTGGTCTGCCAGGATATCTTGCCATGCCCTCCCCTTGCTCACACAAAAGAACTTCAGCCTCCCAAGGAAGAGATTCTCAGGAATTTATGACTCAATCAACTCACCCAAAAGGAGCATAAATGGGATTAGTTTTAATATTGTTAAGTTGCAAAAATACAAGCATATGTGCATGCCAAAGCGAAAATGTACGCAAGCAAAGGGGGAAAACATATGGGTACCCATATGGTGAAAAGCGCATTGCTAGACCTTCATACACTTCTCATTTACAACAAGAACCAAAGTTAGTGAACATAAATTTGCTTTGCAAAAATGTGAGAGGAACAGCTTGTTTGCCCATAACTGTTCCACTGAGCAAGATATGTATAACCTTGATTTCTCATCTTAGACACCTCTTTCTCACACTCTGGGGATTAATTAGGCTCGAAACATGACTTCAGATTAGAAACAAGGATCCTGGATGCCTTGGAGAGGGACAAAGAAGTAGTAGCATGACTGAATGATGCAGTGGGTCAACTAATAGGCAATTCCTATTAGTGGCTGGAACTTGTACTTAGGATGGTTTAGAAGAGAAATGAGGTTGGTAGGTCTCAGTGGGTTGATTTTAATTGAAGGAGAGAAACAATAGGGACCTACAGCAGACAACAGCACGGATGTGAGTTTCATTCGGAGGCTGTGCTGTGCTTTCCTTAGAACAATACTGAGTGATAGCTAGAAAGTGCCTATGTATAGGAAGGTAGGCGAAGAGTTAGGGAGGGAAATATAATAGCATGGGTGATGCTCAAAGCTAGTGAGCACTTTTGGGTTCCCCAGATAACAAGGAAAATTTGATAAAATATATCATTTTATATTGTACCTGTTCCAATGGCAAACCATGGGCACCATCTTTGTACAGTATAAAGAGCTCTAGACTTAAACAACAGGAACTAGGCTCCTTTCATATATTCACCACCTTAGTCAGCTGAGAACCATTCACCATTACTTAACCTTTCCAAGTCTTTTCCATACCTGTGGAGCAGGCACAATATTCATGCTGACCTGTAGGAGAGTTGCTGTAAACTCACTTGAAATGGTGCATGTGACAATATTTTATAAATAATACATTCCTATATAAGTGTGTTAGTATAGGTTCATTTTACTTATCATTTCTATTCAAAAAAAACCTTTTTACTTTGAAATAATTATTGATTCATAAGAAGTTGCAATAGTAATAGACACAGGTCCCATGTGCTTGTGACCAGCTTCCCCAGTGATGGCATCTTATATAATAAAGTACATTATCCAAGCCAGGCTATTGAAATGGGCACAGTGCAATTGACTACATTATGGAACCTCCTTTCATTTCACCAGGTTTTATATGTACTCGTTGTTACTGTCTTTGTGTATAATTCTATGACATTTCATCACTGCAAAGCAACTCCCTCATGATGCTCCTTCCTCTTCCCCGCCCCAACCTCCAGCAACTGCTCATCTATTGCATGTCTTTATAATTTTGTCATTTTGAGAATATTACAACAGGGGGATCATCAGTATGCAACCTTTTGAGACAGACTCCTTTCATTCAGTGTAATGCCCTAAGGTCCATCCAAGTTTTTGAGTTCATCCCATTTTATTGCTACATAACATCTCATGGTGCGCATGGACCACAGTTTGTTTGTACACTCACAAATGCCCTAAGGTCCATCCAAGTTTTTGAGTGTATTTTGAGTTCATCACTTTTTATTGCTACATAGCATCTCATGATGTGCATGTACCACAGTTTGTTTGAGGACATTTGGATTGTTGCCAAGTTCAGCAATTACAAATAAAACTATGTCACTCCAGGATTTTAAGTGAAACAGACAGACATTGCATCACTAATGAATGACCCAACACTGTCAAGGGATAAGAGGTAGGGATAGACACCATAACAGAAATAATTATAAACAATAAAATGAGGCATAGTAATAAATATGAGCACTTTTCTCTCAGGACTGCTAGGGAATTAAATGAGTTGAAATAATCCCATTTTGTAGCCCAGGAGATCAGACAGAGGAAGTGATTTTTCCAAAGTCACCCAGACTGTTAACTGCTTGGGCCAGACTTCATCTCAGGTCTGTAAGAATCTGAAGTGCATGTTCTGTCTAAGATAGAACCACCAGCCAAACAGAATTGACACCCACACATGAGCACAGGCTAGCACTCCTTTTATTTGGAATGTTAAGGATTTGGCAATTTCTTTTAAGACATTCTTCTCAGGAATGTCTAGCATAAAAAATAAGGGCTGTAGTAGAAACAGTCTTGGACCAATACATTTTATGACCTCAACAACTAGCAAAGTGAATACAAGATAGAAAAAGCTGCTCAGTAAGGTCAGAACCACGGAAAATGATTTAGCGAGCATTAGCTCTCTTAGCTTACATGCAATTCACTCATCCAGGAACCTCATATATGTAAAACAAAAGCCAAACATGATTTCCCCCAGAATAGCTATGCTCAGTGTCATTTATCACATTCATGAAAGCTCATGCCCTTTCCTCTGAGAAGGTTCTGTCCCATCACTACCTTTTTTATTCAGGACTAATCAACTGGGTTATACAGATTCTTGCCTATGACAAATTAGAATTAAATAATCAGAAGAAGCATGGCTGTTAAAAGGCAGGTATGCTGAGTTTAGGAAGAATTGGCAATTAATAGTCAGTTGGAGAGAAGGAAGGAAAGATACAGGAACTATAAAAACAGTCACAAAAATTTAAACAATATTTCAGGGCTATATTCCTGGCTATCCCAGTCCCCAAATGCTAAGATACAAACAATTGATATGCATGATGTTGGTGTTACAATATAAAGATGAGACCAAATAGTATTCACTGTACTCAAGGAAACAGAGGAGAACACAATACATTTTTAAAATGTTTCCATTAAAAATGACTCAAGTCAATGATAAAGGAGTCAGCTTCAGTTACCTGGAAAATTCACTTCTGTGAAATAACTCATTCACTTGCTCCCTGAGGTATTACTGCATATGAGTAGATTGTAGGAGCAACTCACTCACAGGTGAATAGCTGTCATCTTAAAATCTCCGTGGAGAGGAAACAGAAAAGAAGACTTTATTATTTTCCCAGAACATCTGGCCTTTCCAAATATGTCATTGGAAATGGGGCCAGGTGTGTAACACATTCTAGTGGATTCCAAAGGCATTGTAAGAGGGAACAACAACCCTCCTTAGAACACAATGGCCTGTACTGTCTCCTCTGCCACACCCATCTTTGCAATTTAGGATTAAGACACTAAGAAACTTTGGATTCACATTATTCATGGTTTTATGTTCATGGGACTTGCCGTGAATGCTGGCTTAGTGCCCCTTCTCCTGTCCTTTAGGAGAAGAAAAGAAAACCATCCTTGGAATTCACCTGTTTTGCAATGTTTTCCAAGCATACTGGCCACTTGCCAGTCCACTTTGCTTGCCTGTTTTAGGACCTGCCCATTCTACGGGGTGTGGGGGGAAATTCTTTGAGGCAGCAGCCTGTGATTCCATCATTATTTTAATTCCTAAGATGGAGGTCACCCAGTACAGATTTTATGTGTGTGAAGGTTGTTAAACAAGCACTATATTCTCTAACAAATCCACATAAATAAATGTTTTTTTAAAGACCCATTATCTGCTTCTGAAAATAAATTAAATATACCTTTTTATATCTGAAGATAAAGAATAAATACATGGTCAAATGTTCAGTGGTTTCCATGTCAGTTGCAAAACCTCTGAATGTATGTTTGCACAGCACTTTCCTTTGAGATGTTTACAATGCTTAATAATTATGATCCTGTAAAAAAATCTCTAGTTTGCCTCAGAGGTGAGGCAGATGTCCTCCAGGAAAACCTAGTTTCTTCTTCCAAGATTGCAAAGGAAGCTGGAAGGCCATAGTTCTCCAATGGGGTATCTGTGTCTGGAGAACACAGATGCTGGGGAGACTTTAGATCTACATCTGAGATCTTGGTGACTTTTTCAAAAAATTTCAGCCTACTTTCATAAGAAGGACTGATTTGTGGTTTGTTTGTTCACTTTTAAGTGAAAATGAGCCTACAATACACAGTGACTTCAAAGGGGTTCCCAGGAAAGTGGCAATGATAGGAATATTTACACCATGGAAATCGGCAAATGCTACCAGGCACCCCTGCCTTCCCTACCTCAGTTCCAATCAGTGTTAAACATCTGCCAGTATACCAAGACCTAAAACCTTTCCATTTTCTTTTTTGTTTTTAACTTTTTAAATGTTTATTTATTTTTGAGAAAGAGAAAGAGAGCACATGAGTGGGGGAAGGGCAGAGAGAGAGAGAGAGGGAGACACAGAATCTCAAGCAGGCTCCAGGCTTCAAGCTCTCAGCAAAGAGCCTGACATGGGGCTTGAACCCAGGGACCACGAGATCATGACCTGAACCAAAGTCAGACACAACTGATTGAGCCACCCAGTCTCCCCTAAAACTTTCCACTTTCAACTATATGTCATTTCAGGTATAGTTTATACTCATGTATTTTGAACTATTTTTTTTTCTTTTCATTACATCTGTTTATTTTTTATATTTTAGATTTCATATAGCTTCTGATACATACAAGCTTTGGATTATTCTCCAGTGTGATAATGGATTTGTTGGATCATTAGTCTTTACCTCTTTCCTATAATTTCTAGGGATTGGTGGCATGTGTTTTGTCTGTCTTTTTAAACCATAAGCATTACCATTCTTAATCTTTAATTGCTCATTAAAATGTTCTATTTCTGAATGAAAGTTTAGTTATTCATTTCTGTTATATAGATCCCCACATTTAACCAACAGATTTCAAGCATTGCATCAGCATTTTGGGAACAGGGCTGTCCAGTTAGCTAAATTCTCAACTGTAATCTTATGGGAATTTCAAAGGAAATGTCATTCCAACTTTTATTTCCTATTCTTACATGCTGAATTAACCACATTGTTCTAAAAAAATGCTATTTGACATTCAAGTTTTATTGGCTGCTCTTCTAGACCTTTAAAACAACTTTCCAAGGCCTTCTCAACTCCATGTGAGAGAAGAAATAGCATTCTAAAAGTAAATATTGGTAGACACTCTGCAGATGCACATTTTAAACTTGCAAATCCTCCAGGTTCCAAAGCTTTTCAAATTTGGGAAACAATGCTTTGAGTTTAAGTGCTTAAATGCCATTGAGAGAGGGGGAAAGAGACAATAGGGAACTAAAGACAGCAAAGTGAAGGCCAAAGCCATGAGAAAAGGAAAGGCAACTGAAAGTAGACCATAGCCTGGGAGATTTGAAGAGGAGAGGCATCATTTAAATGTAGGATGTTCTGAGCTTTTTTGAGGCTGACTTGTAACTACTATGTTGTATAAAAGATTGGGAATATGGACGAATCTCCTTTATTTTAAGAGGAAAACCTTACCAGTGTACCATTATAAGGAGTTCCTTCAAAACACTTACACAAAGGTGAAATGCCTTTCAAAAAATTTCTAGGCTCAGAAAACTATGTATTTAGGATTAAATAAATGCATTCTTGGATGTCAAGCATTTACAAAAACATTTGAATTTACCAGATACATAAAAATTGGTCTGGTGTTTAGACATAGTTTTGTATGTAATTTAAATCCAAAATTGTCACCCAGTCCAAGCATATCCATGGGGCTTGTGCCTTTGGTAACATAAGCTATTGCTCCATTTATGTTAAAGTTAGGCTTTCTGATGTCTCTTATGTATATTTTAATATTCTTGTTAATGTTACTTTATCATAAAGACATTTTATGTTTTGATATCTGAGTTCTGTATACAAAGAATGTTTAGTGGATTTATTTATTATCTCCCTACCACAAGGCAGGGACTGACATATGTATCTTGGTTTACATGGAGGAAATGAGAGAGTGAACACCTAACTGATGCTCTTAGTAACAGAAAAAACCAGTCTCTCAGGTAGGAAGTACTGCTTCCATAAATGATGTTACAAATTAGGGGCAAATTTTCAGATCATTATTTCCCATATTGCTATATGTGTATTTTTAAAATTTCATTTAGATTCTAATTTACATACAATAAAATGTTCCTCTTTTTAGTGTACACTTTGTTGTTTTGACTTATGTAAGTAGCAACATAACCAGCACCCTACCCCATTCAAGATATAAAACATTTCCATCACCTGAAAAAAAAATTCCCTTGGGCCCTTTTGTAGTCACATCTCCCCAAATCCCTGCTCTTGGTAAGCACTGACTTCATTTCAGTCACTACAAATTAGTATTGCCTGTTTTAGAGTTTTCTATAAATGAATTCATGCACTATGTACTTTTGTGTCTTCTTTTGCTCAGCCTGATTTTGAGAATCATCTATTTTGCTACATGTAACAATGATATGTTCCTTTTACTTGCTGAGAAGTATTTGTTGTTTAAATATACACAATCTGTCTATTTAATTGTTGAGGGTTTGTGGCTATATCTAGTTTGAGACTATTATCACTGAAGCTGCTATGAACGTGTATGTTCATATTTGTAGACATACATTTTAATTTACCTTTCGTGAGTACCTAGAAACAGAATTTCTGGGTCATATGCTAAGTATATGTTTAACTTCATAACAAAGTGCCAAACTCTTTTCCACAGTGCTTATACCATTTTACAGTCCCAGGATTTATGTGTAAGATTTTCAGTTGATCCACATCCTCACCAACATTTTATACTGTCAGTTTCTTTCTCTTTCTCTTTTTCCTTTTCTTTCTTTCTTTCTTTTTCCTTTTTTTTTTTTTTTTTGTTTTAAAGTTTCAGCAGTTTAGTGTAGTGGCATCTCATTATGATTGGATTTTCATTTCTGTGGTAAATATATTGAGTATATTTTCATGTGCTTATTTTTATTCATATATCTTACTTTGTGAATTGTCTGTTCATTTTTGTTGTTGTTGGTTTCAAGATGGGTTGTTAGAATTAGGTTGTAAGAATTCTTCATATAGCCCAGGTAAAGCCCAAACATATAGCCCAGACAAAGTTCATAAATTATTTGTCAGATATATGTATGGCAAATGTTATCTTCCAGTCTATGGCTTGTCTTTTCATTTACACTTAATGGTGTTTTTAATTTTGTTGAAGCCATTATGAGTTAAGTTGCACCTCCTCCAAAAAAGATACCCTGAAGTCCTAACCTCAATGCCTCAGAATATGATTTGTAAATTGGTCTTTACAAAGTTAATCAACATCAGGTGAAATCATTAGTGTGGGCTCTAATCTGATATGCTTGGTGTCCTAATAAAAAGATAAAATTTGACACAAAGAGAGGCACCCAGGGAGAAGGCCATGTGACCATGAAGGTAGGGATCAAGGTGATGCATCTACAAGCCAGGAAACACAAATGTCTGCCAGTCGACCACCAGAAGCTAGGGGACAGGCATTGGGAAGGTTCTCCCTTACAGCCCTCAAAAGGAACCAACCCTCCCTACCCTTGATCATGGACATATAGCCTCTAGAACTATAAGAGTTCTAGAGTTTCTGTTGTTTCTGTTGTTTTCTGTTTCTGTTGTTTAAGCCATGCCATATGTAGTACTTTGTTACAGCAGCTGTGAGAAAATAATGCCAAACCAAATTTATTCATGTTTTCTTCTTTTATGATTAGAGCCTTTGATGTCCTAGCAAGTCTTTCTCTATCTCAAGGTTACTAAGATTGTTCCTACATTTTCCTCTAGATCTAGGCTATTCTTTCATCACACACAGGCATACCCCACACATTTTCCTATTCACTGAAATTTCTGTTAGGATTTTCTAATGCCTGAGGGAACATTTGTTTTTGTATAATTTCTAGACTTAATCATAGTTTCTACTAATGTGTAAATATACCAAGTGACTCTGTGTTCATCTCTTCAAGTTCAACTTGGAGTAAGTTTTAGTTCCAAAAGAATAAGGAACCATTCTTTTGGTTTCCTTCCTATGAAGGTGGAGATGATCATAACTGATGTTTAATACCAATGATCGAGTACCCAGGACATTCATATCTAGGGGTGCTTCACCATTTCTAGCCTCCTTCTTCCACCCAGGAGGACTATTTATGTATACGTCAAATAGGTATGGCTCTGGGGAAATGTCCTAAAAGTACTGAGTGAGGAGATCCTTTCTCTCTTGGATGCACAGTGACACCAACACTTATAATGGACATTCTAGCCTTCTAGCATTCTCTTTAGAGAAAGGGCAAATTACCCTTTGACCCATGGGTCTCCAGATGAGAAATTTGTGTCTTTGTTGGAAGTTATTCTTATGGCACCTCTGTTCTTCCTGGTTGGGAAAACAAAAGTCTTCTATGGTCATAAAAAGGACTAAGAAAAATAATTCAGCACATTTTATCTCTATAAATCCTTTTTTTTAAATGGAGTACTTGGTGACTGATGCATGTGGTCTGTTTGCTTTTACATTACTATGCTACAAACACAGCATTACTCTCTGATTTCCCAAAGTTTTGCTGTGTATTAGAACAGAGTCTTTAATAGAATAATAGAATAATGCTGAAAAATTCCTACAGGTAAAGGCCTTACCCTTGACTGACAGATGTCTCCATGTCACAGTTGGCTCTGGTCTGCCAATAGCAAGACACAGCAGGGTCACACTGCTTCCCTCATTCACAGTGATGTCTGAGGAGATATTCATGATCTGGGGAGGAACTGTAAAGAAACAAAGGAGAAAAGAAATACATGAGGATGATTCCTTGTACTCAAAAGGAGGTATTGGCCCATAAATATTTGCATAGCATGTTTTTATGGTAAGTATTATTCTCAGTAATAATATTCAGATTGATTGATTTGACAAGGATGTGGCCATTTACACCACACACTGCTAGTGTTCAGCTGCTCAACCTGGGCTCTCCCCAGAGTGTGGCAAAAGTGCAAGTACTTGCATAGCTTTGTTTTCCTCTTCTTTGCTTCATTGCCTACCTGAAAAGATACAACTCCTCATTCAAGGGACCTCAAAGATCACGTCCTCTCCACAGTTTTCCCTAACTTTCCCCAAATCCAAAAAAGATAACCACCTGTCTTTCCCACTGTATTTGTCTGAACTTCCCATGGGGAGGAGACTGAGTATGTGGTATCACAGCTGTTGTTTTTTTTTTTTTTTCATGCCTGTCTTTTTACCTAGACTTAGTTGCTTGAGGATAAGGATGGAGTCACATACATCTCTATTTCCACAGTGTCTGGCACAAAGGCTGACAAGGGTACCTGCTTAATTCCTCTTTGAAAGAAAGATCCAAAGAACAGATTAAACAAATCCAAAAACTATGAGATGGGTGTGGGGGTGTGAGGTCAAACCTTTTCATGGAGGATTTCAGATACCTAAAGCTTTCTTCTCTGTTATATTCACATTCTCAAAGGGACGGTAAGAGAGGCTCCAAGCCTACGGCTATGCTGATTTATTCAAACTGCCAGTTTAATTATGAATTATTAATTACCAAACAGGTAGAGTGCTGGTAGATTCCAAACCACCCTGAGTCAGTGGCAAAGGAGAATTATGGCTGATGCTTGATGCAGACAATTCTGCAGCCTCAAGTTTTATGCTGCAGAGACCTTAGAGGTAAGTCTTTTCAAGGAGAAGCCATAAGTAACATGTAGAACATTGGACTTCTTAAGGGAATCCCCATTAGCAAATAAATAAAAATTGCCTACCCTATAAATCTGCCATATTTTGGATTATTTCTGCATTAGGATTTGGCCTGAAATTTCATTGAACATATTTTACCCAAATACACACTGGGAAAAAATAGTGTGCATTCTAACTACAATGCATTCTCTTGAGAAAACTGTACTACCTGTTTTTCAGTATTTTCTAGCTTGTTAAAAAATAGTTCTGGGCTTAGGAATGTCAATACTTTTTTCACTTTTATAAAGCTACAACTTCAGTGCACCTTCCACAATATTCTCAGAATAATGTCTGCTTTAGCTGGTTGTGTTAGACCATCTGAAGTTTTCTTTCTCTGGACCCAGGAGTCTCCCTGGTGCTGGTCTTAAGGTAGATACAGTTCAGGAGAGGAGTTCATACAGTCAAGTTAGTGGAGGAGAATTTAGTGCATTGCAGCAATGATGCCGAGGGACAGATCTCCCAACATGACCCCCAGGTCTGAATCATCAGTTCTGTACATGCTATATTCCCTCTGATAGTTCAAGGACTCCTGGATTAATAGATATTTGTAAAATTCCATGGATATTTAGCATGAACTCCTCATTCTCCAGGTGCTCAGTCAATGTCACCCATTAGGAGGCAGGTTTCTGGAATGGCATTGCAAAGGTTAATCCAAACATTTCCACCAAGCCCCAGGCAGCGCTAACTGCCACCCCTTGCACTTCAGGAATGGTGCTGCCACTTTCTCAAAGGAGGAAAGGTAACCATAGTTTCAAGGGTATGGATACCAGTAAGAAAGGAAACATAGAGAAGGGATTGAGAGGAAGAAAAGTTCTTTATGTTCTCAATTATGATAACCTTATTAATATGCAAATGTAATTATGTGTGTTAATACACAATGCTTATTTTTAAATTGCTTGCACATGTATTATCTCATGGTTTCCTCACAAATTAAAAAAAAAAAAATAGGGGCGCCTGGGTGGCTCAGTCGGTTAAGCGGCCGACTTCCGCTCAGGTCATGATCTCACGGTCCGTGAGTTCGAGCCCCGCGTCGGGCTCTGTGCTGACAGCTCAGAGCCTGCAGCCTGTTTCGGATTCTGTGTCTCCCTCTCTCTGACCCTCCGCCGTTCATGCTCTGTCTCTCTCTGCCTCAAAAATAAATAAACGTTAAAAAAAATTAAAAAAAAAATAAAATAAAACAAATATTCTCACCATGAAAAATGAAGAAATTGAGGCATGTGGAGGGTTAGGTAAACTCCCCAAAATGCCATGGTTAGTAAATGGCCGAATTCTTTCCATTAAGTTAAGCTGCTTCTTTGGTTAACATCTTATCAATGCTCCAAACACAATATTTATATTTGCATAGTCTGTTTCCTCCGCTTCAAATGACCTTCCAGTGCATCTTCTCTCATGGAACTTGGGGCACCTGTGTGACTCAGTAGGCTAAGTCTCTGACTTTGGCTCAGGTCATGATTTCACGGCTCCTGGGCTCGAGCCCCAGGTAGAGCTCAGAGTCTGGAGCCTGCTTCAGATTCGGTGTCTCCCTCTCTCCCTGCCCCTCCCCTGCTTGCACTCTGTCTGTCTCTCTCAGAAATAAATAAACATTAAAAAAAAAAATTCCCAGGTGCCTGGGTGTGTCAGTAGATTAAGCGTCTGATTTCGACCCAGGTCATGATCTCATGGTTTGTGGGTTCCAGCCCTGCGTCAAACTCTGTGATCACAGCTCAGAGCCTGAAGCCTGCTTTGGGTTCTATGTTTGCCTTTCTGTCTCTACCCCTCCCTTGCTCATGCTCTGTTTCACTCTCTCTCAAAAATAAATAAACTTTGTAAACAAATTTTAAAAAGTTCCCTCACAGCACTTACCACAAGGAACAAAACCACCTCATTCCTGTTGCTTCCCCAGCACACTGCTTACACTGAAGGTAGGAGTCCATCTTAGACATCTTTGTTTCCCCCAGGGTGTGCTTTTGACAAGCAGCATCTTCAAGGAAGGTTCTCAACGCTTTTAATTTAATTTTAAATCTGAATTTAATTTGGCAATACTTTTATGACCCTCCCCTCGTTAGCATGATAATTTTTTGAAGGAACTCTTGGAAGTGAATAAATGTTTCTACATATTTTTACAGGAGACCTTTGTTCCATTTGCAAACACTAATCTGTGGCAAATGCTATCTGTTTCTAAGTATCTATGAAATTTATGTGTCAATCTATGTATATATGTATGTATGTATGTATGTATGTATCTATCTATCTATCTATCCATCTATGGCTACCATCTATATCCTATATATAGCTATATCCATCTATAGCTACCTATATATATATATATATATATATATATATATATATATATAAACACAAAAATCTTAACCAAAAACCAATATTATTCACTGAAAATGACAGGACCTACACAAGTTTAATTAAAAGATGACAAATAGCATAGTGTGTTTTAGTCAGATCTGCAGATATTAGGAGCCCCACCTCTGCTGATCATGAATGCATCCAGTTATCTTGTCCTTGATGGTGGTGGGTTGCATACAATAGGGTCTCCATAGTGCATGTTGTTCAAAGGACAACTACAAGAATTTCAAATTGTAGTTATTTAACATAAATAGATAAAAATAGTTAAATAGATATAGACATTTAGATGTATAATTAGACATAAATAAAATGTTGTCTGCCAGTCTATGTATGTATATACACATATACATACCACACACAGAAAGTGACAGACAGATAATATTTTATCAGATAGCAATGAATTATCTTGAGGAAGAAGCAGATTTGCAAAAGTATCTTTGGGCTCTGGGTTACCATAAGGTATATACAAATTCTATCTTTACCCTCAGAATGGCCAGCTGCTCTTAAACATACCAGTGAGTCCTGAACCTGGCACATCTTCTCCAATCACATGGCCATGAGAAGTTTATTGTCTATAGCTTTGAATGTTACAAAACTCTTCATTTCTCAACTTGCCTCCATTTTATAATTCAAACCCCATACACCTACCACAATCACTTCTTAAATATCTCTGTTCTGTCGAATACCTCCAACAATCTGCCCCTTGCTAAGACTGGGAAATCCAAACTTCTTAGCAGGATTTACAAAACCATTCACAGTCTGGCCATAGCCTACTAGCTTCTTCTCTGACTAGTAGACCCCAGATACTTCTCTAAGGCTACATCATTCTCTCATCTTTGTGCTTTTACATATACTGTCCCTTCTGCTGGGAAAGCACTTGCCCACTTCTGAGCCATTTGAACACCTCATCCTTCAACACTCAACTCACATATGAGCTCGTTTATGAGCCTTAGTTGTTTTCTCTTCTGTTCCCTGGGCATTCTTGTTTATGTCTTTATCATACAATTTATCTTTGCAACTAAGCTATTCCATGGAAGGAATCTGCTCTATCCTTGTATTCCTGTTATATAACACAAAACCCGACGTGTAGTAACATCCTTTTCCCCTCTAAATGTAATGTATGAATGAATCAGTTTTTAAATTGGATATCTTATAATCTGTTAAGTGTTTTCCATCCTAGAGATCTGACATTTCCCGTTTCCTCTACATGAAGTACCCCCCCCCCCCCTTAAGCTTATGTTTTTTCCTTCTGGGCTCAGTTTTGACATTACCTCCTCAGAGTAGTCTTTGTTACTGACCTGAGTCCTACCCCCAACTCATCTAATTCATATTATTTTATTATAATTTCCTTCAACCTTAAATTTTCCTTAATGATTCCTATATAGTTTTGTGCTTTTATATTCATTTTTATAATTATTTGTTTAAAGTCTCTCTGGTCCAAAACTATAGGCTGTATAAACCATTATATCACTAGTACTTAGAACTATAACAGGTGCTTAATAAAGCATATAACAGGTGCTTAATAAAATGTTTCTGAATAAATAAATGATTACTATATATACAGTTGAGCCTTGAACAACACAGATTTGAGTACACATATAATGTTTTTGTGCAGTACAGTACTATACATATATTTTCTCTCCATTTTGATTCTTAGTAACATTTTTTCTCTAGCTTATTTTATTATAAACAATATAGTAAAAACTACATATAACATATAAAATATTTGCTACCAATTTTTTATGTTATTAGGCTCTTAATAGTTAAATTTTTGGAGAGTTGAAAGTTTTCATGTGGATTTTTGACCTTATTGGGGGAGTGTTGACGCCCCTATCCCTCATATTCAAAGGTCAATTGTAGTTTGTTATACATGTTATTTTGCATTTGTGGGAGAGCAAACCTGAGTTAATTAGGGGTTAAAATTCACACATTCTGACATATTAACACCACCTTACATAAAGTTGATTATAATGTAGTTGAAATAGCTTATGAGAAGGCCATTACCATAGCTTAGGTTCCAGGTTCCAAAAGACCTGTGCAACTTTGGATATTTTTGGGTTAACTCCTCTCAACCCCCAGTTATTCATCTATAAAATTAAGACAGCATTTTTCTCTCTGTCTATGATTAATTCTAGCTGTTAAAATTAAGGAGCAATGTATATAGCACACTAGCATGGGGCCTGGAAATTAGTACTTAATAATTGTTAGTTGTTATTATTTATTTTTATATATTCATTTTTGATATTATTCATGCCATTTAGCATAAGCTTAGTCTGTGCATAATTGCTCATTTTCTACATCTCAGTTCCTTCAACTTTAAATCAGGGCTTATATATAGTTGATGTTCACCTTGGATAACTGGGAAGACTTCATTATATATGCTTCCAGGGTAAAAAGTATATATTAAATAAATATCAATTTCTTCCTCTTTAGCTGAATAATTGAGCCTCAGCAAATGAGTGGGACAAATCACAGATTTGTATAAAGAAATTGCCTGGCTTTTTCTTATCTCTTTTCTCTTAGGGGGTGTCTGTTTCTGTTTGTAGAAGGAACTGAGTACAGGCTTTAGCACCATGTGCCATTATTTCAAGGACGTTAATTTCACCCATCTCAAACCTACTCTGACTCTGTCCAGCCACAGTATTTGCAAGTGTTTTATTTATGACTGGATGGCACTGTTTAACAAGTATTATAATTTGGAGTAATAGAGGCTAAAGTTTGAATACCTTTTTCCCCAACTTTTTTCTGTGTGATTAAAAAAAAAAATGATGTGATTAAGCTTCAGGTTCCCCTACCTAATATGGGCATAAAAAGATACATCACACAGGAATATGGAGATTAGATTAGAGAAAATGTTTTAAGGAGACTTAAATAGCTATTACTATTATTTTCTCCTCCTCCTTCTCCTCCTTCTTCTCCTTCTTGTTATCCTCAGGGAATAACAAAATATTAAGAGACCAAGTGAAAGCTAACATAAATATGAAATGTTCTCCATTATACTCAAAGCTGATTTAAAAAAAATAATACATAAAAGAATTGGTGTTTTATTCTTGTAGGGTTAACTTTTGTTTTGTATTTTAATAAGCAAGTTTATTTCATAAAGTGTAGGTAAGAATAATTTGGGAATTATAGCATACATGATAGGCTAGGTCATGCCATATTTTGTATACAGAAATGATATGGTGCCAAAGGCAAGACATGAAGTGTCAGACAAATGATCTGATCTTGGTTCCTCCATAGGTGTATGATCTTTTGTAAATCGCTTAACCCCTCTGGCTAACATGTGCATATACACATGTGTATTTGTGTGGTGGTGGTGGTGGTGTTCAGTTGTTTGTTTTAAGTTGCTTGGTTCTAAGTGAAAAAAAATAAATTGTGAATTCTCAGGTCTTTTCTGGTTTAAAATTCTTCCAGTTGGTGATCTTCTAGCAACATTACCAGTCCAGGAGTGTTGTACTGGGAACACAGCAGTAACAGCACCAGCGGCAGTCACAAAATTGCTAGTGTTTAGTTCTTTCAGCCTAGTATTAATTGCTCTGTATATATTATTTCCTTTAATCATGAACATATTCCTAGGAAGCACCCTCTTTTAAAAATCAGCCTAACGGTAGATATATACATCAATGGAATAGAATTGAGAGTCCAGAAATATATCCATACTTTTATGGTCAATTGATTTTCAACAGGTGCCAAGACAATTCAATGAGGAAAGAATAGTCTTTTCAACAAATGGTGCTGGGACAACTGGATATCCACAGGCAAAAAATGAAGTTGGGCTCCTACTTCACATTCTACACAAAAATTAACTCAAAATGGATCAAATACCTCAAAGTCAGAGCTAAAAGAAGAAAACACAGGTGTGAATCTTTTTTTACCTTGGATCAGACAACAGTTTCTTAGATATGACAGCAAAAGCACAAGCAACAAAAGAAAAAAATAGATAAATTGGACATCATCAAAATAGAAAGAAAGCTTTTAATTTCGTGCTTCAAAGAGTGCTATAGAAAAAGTGAAAAAGAGAAGCCACAGAATGAGATAAAATTTTTGCAAATAATACAGCTTATAAAGGACTAGTATCTAAACTATATAAAAACTTTTACAATTCAATAATAAAAGCCAAATAGCCTAATTTAAAAATAGACAAAAGATTTGAATAGACATTTATCCAAAGAAGATATACAAATGGCCACTATACACATGAAAAGGTGTTTAGTATCATAATTCATTATGAAAATGCAAATCAAAACTCCAGTAAGATTCTACATCACTTTCACTAGGATAGTTGTAATTAGTAAAAGGACAAAGAACAATGGAAGTTGGTGAGGACATGTAGAAATTGGAACCCTCATGTACTGCTGGCAGAATTGCACAGTGTTGCAGCTGCCTTCAGAACAGTCTGGTGGGTCCTCAATGGGCTCAGGATAGTGTTACCATATTCTCCACTCCTAGGCATACACCCAAGAGGAATGAAAATACAAACCCACAAAACTTGTACACAAATGTACATAACAGCGTTATTCATAATAGACATAAAATGGAAAAAAATGCAAATGTTCATCAATGGCTGAAAGGATAAAAAATGTAGTATATTCATACAATGGAATATTATTCATCTATTTAAAAAATGAAGTACTTATACAGGCTACAACATGGGTGAACCTTGAAAACATGTTAAGTGGAAGAAGCCAGACACAAAATGCCGCATATTGTATGATTTCCATGTATGTGAAATGTCCAGAATGGGTACATCTATAGAGAAAGAGAAAGTACGTTAATATGTTGCCAGGGCTGGGGAAAGGGGCAAATAGGGAGTGACTTCTAATGGGCACTTCTAATGGGCAAATAGGGAGTGACTTCTAATGGGCACAAAAAAAGGTTTATTTTTGGAGTGATGAAGATGTTCTAGAATTGGAGGGGAATGATTGTTGCAAAACCTTGAAGATCTATGGAAGATAATTCTGGTAAATAAATCATAACCCTGGTATTAAAAAGAAAAGAAGCATGGCTTGTCAGCTGTGGATAGGAAGAATCAAAAGTTTCTGTGCTATATGAGGAGAAAAGGCAACCTGCTACTTGTGGGTTCTGAGAAAATACCTTTTTCATGTATTGCTAGTTCATTGCTTTATGCTCAACCTACAATTGCTAATCTCTTTGTCTCTCAATAGTGCCCACTGTTTCCCCTTTCCTTTCTTTTCGTCAAGATAGCTAATGCTACCCTACCCATGTCAGCCTGTTTTGCAACTCTTGAAACTTCCCTGCTTAGCACAATTCCACATTTGCGCATACGCTGTACCCTTTGTGCCTGTGTCTCTTCCCCTTGCATCTGCCTGCACAAGACCTACTTATACTTGAAAACTGATACTGAGATATAATCCTCTCTCTGTCAGTTCTTTCCATTCCAAAGACAAATGTAAGTCTGTGCCCCAGGGCCACATGCACATAATGATGTAATACATTCATTATAAAACATTTATTTATTGTCTACTGTATCCTGGGCATTATCTTTGGGTAGAAGAGTAGACAGAAAGGTCCTTCTCTTGTGTGAATTATGGAGCTTAATGTCTAGAAGGGTAAACTGATGTTGACAAATAATCATAGGAATCAATGTGTGGTTGTGCTACATGTGGTGGTGCAAAGTGTGACAGCCCCAAATAGGGGGTCTGTCCTGGTCAATGAGTTTGGGTGAACGGTTTGTTCTGGGCAGAGCTGAGCAGAGGGACCAATGTATGTACAGGCTCTGCAAAGACACAGAATATGGTTCACTTGGGTGCCTGTGGCTGAAGTCAAAAGAGTGAAATCACACAAATGGAGAGTGGATGGGCAGGGCCAGACCTTGTAGTTTATTGGAGGAAATGCTAAGGTTTGGGTCCTTTTTATAAGAGAAATTGCAGAAGGCATTAGAATGTCTAAAGATGATGATGATGATGACGATGATGATGATGATGATGGTGTGTGCCAGGGACTGGACAGATTTTCATTGAAAATAGGTTGTTGTTGGCTACAGTACAGAGAGCAGAAGGAGCTAGAGCAAAATAGGAACAGGAGAACTAGCTAGGATGTTGTCCAGCAGTGAGGTGGTAGCAGCTTGGACAAGTGTACCAGCAGGAGAGATGGGCAGAGATGGCATTTTATGTCTTAAGAAGTAAGATGAACAGGGGCGCCTGGGTGGTGCAGTCGGTTAAGCATCCGACTTCAGCCAGGTCACGATCTCGCGGTCCGTGAGTTCGAGCCCCGCGTCAGGCTCTGGGCTGATGGCTCGGAGCCTGGAGCCTGTTTCCGATTCTGTGTCTCCCTCTCTCTCTGCCCCTCCCCCGTTCATGCTCTGTCTCTCTCTGTCCCAAAAATAAATAAAAAACGTTGAAAAAAAATTAAAAAAAAAAAAGAAGATGAACAAATCTTGGTGACTGATATCATTATGTGTTCAGTTCAAAGCACTTCTCAGGGTGTTCTATTCATTTCTACATCTCTTTTGCCCACTGGACTGGGGGATCTTTGTGATCCAGGATTACATTTTGTTCATCTCAATATCCCTGGTATTGTTTAATGCCTGGTATCTAGTATGTGCTCAATGTGTGCTGAATTTAACTGATAAGTACAAGAGATTTTCCAGGTAATGCAACCTCTCAGGATCCAGTGGGGGAAGCTAGAGAGTAAGAACTAGTCTTATTTGCATGAGGTCACATCCCATTGCTTGGGAAGCAGGGCCAGATCCATATTGTTTGGTTTTATAGACTGTGAGTGTGAACATAGCCTCCCCACATGTCCCAGTGTGATAGAGTTTTATATTATGCCGGATAAGATTAGACCTGCTATACTCTGATTGCTTTCCTCCTCTTGGTTCTATTATGATGAGAGAAATGGTGGGGAATGAGAAGAAATGATTATGAATTATGGAAACATAAACACACACCAGGAACCAGGAAGCATCACAAACCACACAAGCTTTGCTGTGTTTGTTTGTAAGGGTTGTCTCTACAGCATCACTTACAGAAATTATTTATAGACTCAGGCACACATCTCTTATTTTTAATTTGCACAATTCCAGCAACTGACCATGATCAGAGAAATTACATGCAGTCAAAGAGACTTTCTCATATGGTCCTGTTCTTTCTGAGGCATGGAGATGCCCTTCTTCTGGGAGGCTCCTTTTGTTCTTTGCTCTGCTGACATGCTGCCTCCCCCTGAGAATGCTTGCCACACACACACACACACACACACACACACACACACAATCAGAGTTTAATTTATATCATACAATTTTAAAGTCAAAAAGAGACATTAGGGATCATCTAGCACAACCTCCTCATTTTGCAGCTCACTTTGGTTCTAGCCCCAATTCTGTCAAGTATTTGCCAAGAGGTGGAGGGAAGTCCCCAAATCTCTCTTAGCCCACATGTCTCTCACACCAGAACCCCTTGGAATTTCTGGACCCCTAGGCTCTGGTTTCAGACCTCTTCCCTTCTCTACTTTCCCTCTTTAACTATGTCATAGCTTCTTTTGTTACTGCAACCTGGGGTCCCCTGCTTGTTCACTCATAGCATGACCTTGAACAAGTGTTTAAAGGTTTCTAACCTACAGTTTTCAAACTGCAAAGCAGGGTGGTGATCACAGGTAACTCATAGGGCCCTGTGAGGAATAAAGGGCAAATGAACAGAAAAGGGGAAAAGTGTTTTATTATGGTGCCTGGGACATGGGAAATGTCAATATAATGGACTCTTTAATTCCACTTCTAGATTCATGCTTCTTTCCTTCCTTCTTCTCTGTCTCTCTATTTCTTTCTTTTTTTTTTTTATCAGCAACTCTCTCTCTCTCTCTCTCTCTCTCTCTGAGAACTTCATGTCAGGAGGCACCATACAAAGAATTTGTCATGTACCATTTATTTTATCCTTGTGAAAACCCTATGAAGCCAGATTACTATTTCACATTTTGAGGATGAGGAAATAGAGGCAGAGGAAGGGTAAATAAATAAGTTGTCAAATGACACACAGCCAGAAAAAGGAAAAGCTAGATTTGTGTACCTGGTTCTGACTGACTTCAGAACCCAAGGTCTCAGTCCATGTACAAAGTCACAATTCAAGTCTGCTTGAATCCAAAAGCCATGATTTCTGCCCCCTAGCAGAAATTGTTTTTCTTTTTTTTCCCCCAGTTGGACATGGCATGGTAGGCAATGGAGAATTCTTGTAGGGTTTGGAGAAGTGTCTCTCACACTGATTATCTGAAAGGGCAGATAATACCAAAAACTCCTGCCTCACTGAGTAAGTGGTAAAACTAAATGAGATAATGCAGGTAATGTTCCAGTATCTTCTTAACCATGATTTCTTCCCATTTCCTGCCTCAAGCTCTTGGACTCCTTATTTATTTCTCCCGTGTCACAGAATATCACCACAGAAAAAAGTTTAAAAAGGGACACTATCACCTAGTGTTTACCCCAACATTTCACCACAGAGTCTGTGATGCTCCAGCCTCAGTGTTGCTTTATTTAGGCCCTTACTGGCTGGGACAGGTGGGGCTAGAGGCATGGCTGGGCTGAGAATTAGGCCAATCTTGTCCACTCTTAGGATTTAATGACCTTACCCCAACCTTACCATCAACTCCTGTCTTTTGTGAGTTCTTTTCTGCCCAACAGACCTGTCAGCAGGTACTCTCTGATATTACCTTTGTGTGTCCAACTTGCCTTCCTATCCCAAATCTTATATGTCTCATTTTAAACAGGGAGAGGAGAGGGAAATGGGTTTGCTTCATGCCCTTCTTCAAAGTGTGTCCCATAACCTTATCCAATACCCAGGCTCCACATAGGTCTGGAGCACCCCTATGGATGGCTGCAACTGCCTGGGGCACATTCACCCAACCTCTCCAAGCCTTCCTGACTTGCTCCATATTAAAGACTAGTACCTTGTTGCTCTCTCCCTGCTCTGTGCAACCCACACCCCACCCCAGAGCTCTCTGATTATAAGGCTGAGCTGCAAGTTTCTGCTATGCTCTGTTCAACTGAATAGCAACCTCAGAGCATGGATGGTATCTCAACTAAGCTGGCCACCCCCTTGGACATGGCATAGCCCTTGGGAAGTCCATCAGGAATCAGTCTCACATTCTCCCCAGTAATTACCCCACCGGCTAACTGGATGTTCCCTCTTCTCTACTTTTCTCCACTTGCTCTGTGCCACCATGACAGGTCATTGCAACTCACTCCTGCACTCATTATGCAACCCGCAGGTCTTAGATAGAGTTGAAGACAGGAGTTCCATGGAATCACATGCAGAAACTCTTCATCATGGGAGAAAGGTGACACTTGGGAAATCAGGAAGAAATGGGCACTTGTGCATAATCTCATCCCTACTTGGATGCTGCTGTGGAAGGAAGAGGGTAGAGAAAACTCGGCTCTCTCTCTTCCATTCATTAATTTTATGAAAATGGCAATTACCTCCATGACCTACCTTTTCAGTCTTTTGTGACATAAGGATGATAAAATTCCTTAAAAAGTTTCCAGTTATAAATAAATAAGATCATAAAAATAAGTACACTTGAAGACAAACTTCATATCACTTCACTCATATGTGGAATTTAAGAAACAAAACAAATGAGCAAAGGGAGAGAGAGAGAGGCAAACATACTCTTAACTATAGAGAACAAACTGATGGTGACCAGAGGGGAGGTGGGGAGATGGGTGAACTAGATTAAGAAGGACACATATCATGATGAGCACTGAGTATTGTATGGAATTTTTGAATCACTGCATTGTACACCAACATAACACTGTATGTTAACTAACTGGAACTAAAATAAAAACTTAAAAAAAGGAGAATATTAAAAAAGTACACTATAAAAACCATAGAATTCTATATACCTAAAATTCAGTATTCCCACTAAAGAAAATAAATCTACTGCCTTGGTTCTCCAGGATTCCACTGGTTCTAAACTTGATAAGTTTTGACTCTTTTTGCAAAGCAGGGATTGGCTACAGCTTTCACAATAATGTGATTTGTATCACAGAAAAGATACACCACGTAAGGTTTCTATAGGCCAAGTGAATCTTATATATTCTTTTTGCTTATCTCCCAACATGCTAGATCCACAAAAGACAAGATTTCTATTATGAAAAACATATTAGATTTCTTAGTATGAGGAATTCAGCCATTAGACACTCAATATAATTCTCATTTGAATCTTTCCTCAAATTTGTAAAACCTTTCTCAATTCCAACAAATCTGGAGAGTCTGGAAATAATGGTTGCATCCTCATTTTCTTACACTAGGAAAAGGGGGAGGGGCCCATGACTGAATATCGCTGATAAAAACATGATAACTGAGTCTCATTACAGCCAAAGACAAGTCTCATATTTTAGCATTTTTATTAAAGCTTTTTAAATTACTGAGTGTCTGGTATATTCAATACCAGCCTAAGTGATTTATATTAGTCTATCCCTAGATACTCCATCTAATAAATAACTTGGCAATCTCCTAACCCATAAATATCCCTGGCCCCAGCAAAAAGCAATTAAAGCACGTTAGGAAAAAAAAATGTGGCTTTCCAGTACTCCAAAATGCAGTGTCATTGGATGCTTCCAATGGAATAATTCATGTCATTTGCTGAGGGGTCAGGTCTCCTGTGCTCACCACTCATCCACAAGGAATTTACACTTCTGTTTCCTTCAAAAACAAAACACATCGGAAACTATCTTTAAATGTTTAACATGTCATAATGATGCAGGTATTTTATTGTGGAAAATATTATTCCCAGCAACAAGTGCTCTGTAATATCGTAGACAGCTTGGGCTGAATGTATTGTGCAAAAAACTTTTCAGAAAGCAGTTGTGCCAAAAATGTTTAAAACACATTAAGTATCAAGGCAGTGGACTAAAAGGTTATTAGAGGTTCCAGTGTCACTAGCCCAGAAAATATTTCAGGTTAATAAGGTTCAACCAGCATGACAGGTAAAAAGGCAATGATATTTACGATAGTAGCTTCAAGTTCAGTACTTTCTGGTGCAAAAGGAGGACACTTTCCCTGAAAAAAACAAAACAAAACAAAACAAAAACCTCTTCTCTGACTTTCCCTGAACCTCCAGGGCTGTGTGAAGGAGGAAAATCTGGGTCCTTACTTTCTATTCATATGAATCAGTATGCTCTACATTATATCTGACATACCAGCACTCAGGTAGAAGAGAAAAAAGTCACACACCAAGACATTTCTCCTTGTATTCAGGGAAGCTTAGAGGAAAAATTGCCTTGAGTAGGAAAGGATGGCTCCAGTCCAGGTTTTTTAGGGATTCTCCAAATTAAAATCCCAATGAGCCCATGACATACTCACCATAAATTTCAGACTCTTGCAGCCTTTAAATCAGCTTAATTTGATGCACCTTTTAATAATATTTTCAATCCTTTTATTAACATTGTCTATTTTTATGCACTTCACTTCCCAGATAATGGTCACATATGTATTGTCAGGGGAAAGGAGCAATCACCTTCTATAATTTCACAGGAGCCTAATAACACACTATATGTACAAGTCTTCTTGCTCCAGGGCACATCAAGTAATGTCATTACACTTGAACTTGATTGCAGGGCTGTGAAGTGGGGATATTTGGAAACGAAAATACTTCTTCCCACTCCCACTATTTCATTTATTGTGAAGAAGAACAAGCAGTAAGCTTCACTTCACTAAGTTTCACTTCCATAGCCTGGTGTCAGAAGATCTGGGTAACATGGTGAAGGGTTTGATGGAGAACATTTATTTTTGCCTAGAATAAGAGATACGTTATAATCAGATACTCAGCACCTCAGGATAGTACAAGCTACATAGCATCCTGTTTTCAAATTATTTAATTTAATCTTTTGAAATATTAGTACATATCCATGATTCAAACATGATTCTACTTTAAAAAGTATACATGGAAAACTTTGATGCCCACCTGTAGAGATGCCCACATCTATACCCCTTTATCCTATGGACTCCCATAACTTATTTGTATTTGCTTATCTGTCCAATGTTTACTTGTGCAAAACAAGCAAATAAGAAAATTACATTATCACCCCTCCTGATACAAAAGGTAGCAGAGTATATATACTGTTGTCTCTATATTTATAAAAATATACCTAATATATTTGCAGAGTTGCACTGTGTTCCCTTGTATACATGTATTACATTTTATCTAACTAGCATTCTATTCACAGATACGAGGGTTAATCTCTATTTCAGTCTGTTGCTAGTACAGTGACACTCAAGCTACCTTGTATTTGTATGTGTGTATGTACACATGTGTGTACATCCACATGTGTGTTTTAGACATGGAAAAATGTGTGTATGGAATAATAGAGTCCCAGAATAGGTACTGGTTTAAAGAGTAGATGCATTGGTAGTTTTGATGGTTGTTGATAGATTTCTTTCCACAGGAATTTTACTATCTTTCACATCCAGGAACAATCTATGAGACTACCTGTTTCCCAACCATCTTGTCAGCAGCATGTATTAATAAACTTTTGGCTTTTTTCCAATATGATAAATGAGAGATGTTATTTCTGTGTGGTTTTGATTTCATCATTTCACGTGTAAAACATTGTGAACTCTCTCCTTGTGTCCTTTGCCTAAGCTTGTTGGGCTTGCCAGTGTCCTTTTTAATAAATCACCCTTCTCTATATGTCAATTAGAGTTAATTTACTGTGTTAGTTAGAGCTTGGCCTCAGGAGACAGGGGGCCTGGTCTGTTTCTTGGTACTACCATTTCTTGGCTCTGTGACCTTGGGAGTTTTTCAACCTATCTGTGCCTCAATATTCTTTAACTCTAAAATAGACATAAAATTAGTACCCAAATGGCAGGAGTGTTTTGTAAGGAGTAAAAGAGTCAACACATATTAAGTAACAATGGTGTAGGCCATCTTATAGACACTACTGGTCTCAGATTCTGCTCATTATGAATTTCTCCAGGTGCTCAGTCCTGTCTCGTAAATTGGGTGCCCTGGTTTATGACAGCATTGGGCAAAGGAATGGCTGGGCAATCCTACTGCCATGGAGCAGGAGAAATGACTGGGGACGAGAGGCACTTCATAAGAGTCAGGATAATAATTAGTCTCTGCAAAACAAGATATCTGTGGACTGGCACTTCCTATAAGCTTGGGCACCAAACATAGAGACCACTTTAAATATGTGTTACCAGAGTAAATGTCAGATACTGTGGGACACAGTAAGGTGAATGGGGTAGAAATCATGTTTGGCATGTCCTCAAGTGAGGCAGTGCAGCCCCCATTTTATTTGAGCTACGATTGATAAAATTGTTCTCTTTCCTTGAAAATATAAGAGAAGAAATACTACAACTTAGGGGAGATGCCATAACTAAGGGCAGAAATAGGTAGGGTGGTAGCAGCAAAATTGATCTTGACACGTAGGCATTTATTGTGTCTCTAACTATTCCTCTATCAGACAAGGCAAAGTGGGTGCAATGAACTAGACAATAATGGCCCATGGGCATTGGGCCATCAGGAATGGGGCAATCCTACCCCTTGGCTGTAGATATATTAAGATGGTAGGCAGAGGGAATGGCTATGGCCAGAGATTCTCAGAAATAGCAGAGGCAGGGAACCTGGCAAAGTGAACCACTAGGTCCCCAATCCAATAGAGAGGACAACAGCCTGTTACTTTGAGAGAATATAAAAATCTCCTTTAAGTGAGGGGTGTCTGGGAGGCTCAGTTGGTTAAGCATCTGACTCTTGATTTCAGCTCAGGTCATCATCTCAAGGTTCCTGAGATCAAGCCAGTTCCTGAGATTGAGCCTCAAGTCTGGCTCTGCACCAACAGCAGGGAACCTGCTTGGTATTCTCTTTCTCCCTTTCTCTCTTCCACCCTTCTGCTCAGGCTTTGTCTCTCTCAAAAGAAATAAATAAACATTAAAAAAAATCTCCTTCAAGTGTAATGATGAATCAGATTTATTATCTTACACATCATCAACTTTATTGGGAGGGGTTTATTTTAATCCTTAACTTAGTTATCTCCTAACTTTTTTGAAGTGGGGAAGCTAAAACCTCCATGAAGAAAGTTTCCGGACAGTGCTATCAGTCTTAAAGACAACCGCATGTTTATCCACTGTACATGGAGGACCCTCCTTCACTGGAGATGCTATGGAGCAATATGTATTGATGGCAGGAGGAGGAAAGGACCCAAAGTAGCCCTCAAACGATGGATGATTAATTTCCAATGGATTTCATTTCTCCTACGGGTTTAAAAATGAGAGCTTAGGGGCGCCTGGGTGGCTCAGTCGGTTAAGCGGCTGACTTCGGCTCAGGTCATGATCTCGCAGTCTGTGAGTTTGAGCCCCGCGTCGGGCTCTGTGCTGACAGCTCAGAGCCTGGAGCCTGTTTCGGATTCTGTGTCTCCCTTTCTCTCTGACCCTCCCCCGTTCATGCTCGGTCTCTCTCTGTCTCCAAAATAAATAAACGTTAAAAAAAAATATTTAAAAAAAAAAAAAAATGAGAGCTTAGACCTGGAACCTGCTGTGGTACTTCTCAAGGTGATAAAAACTCATTACAGTTGGAGACATTTCTACTGAAAGTGCCAGAAGCAGAAACACAGAGCATTTGGGAGATTCAGAGCAGAGAGTCAGGCTTATAAATAGGCTGCATGTGTGTGCAGTAGACTCAACGCTTATCCTGCATTCTGCCTCTAATTCTGACCAGGGCTTACCAACCTGCCAAGCTGGTGTGGGCTTGTTACAGGGGCTGGGGGAGGAGGGAGAAGGTGGGCAGGGCAGGGAGAAGTGTCCATGAAATAAGTGGAATGAAAAGATTGGAAGAAGAAGAGGGTAGGATTGAAAGGAAGCAGGCAAAAATAAAAGTGGATATTTTCAAAAATTTGTCCCAGTTTAGAATCAGGTACAGAATTCCTGCTCCACTCAACACACACATGCACACACACACACACACACACACACACACACACTCCTAACTCAAAAACAAAGATGAAGGTAAATACTGGGACCATAATGACTCTGGCAGAGAGAGCATTATTAAGGCAGGGATTCAGCGGCCTCCTCCCCCAAAGACATTTACATTAATCTGCTCATATTACTCCTGAATGAAGCAGCATTTAAAAGCTAGAGAAAGCAACAAAGTAGTATTAATAATAATGTATAAAGTAACAGTATTTACACAATGGCAACACAGTGGACTCTGGTAATGAAGAAACTCTTCTCTATACAATTCTCTTAAAATATTTTTAAAAAATCAAGAGATCTCAAGGTATCCCCTGGTTTAAGAAAAATACGTAACTCCCAAAGAATGAAGTACATCACTTTAAGACTTGAATCACATTGAATTCAAAACTGAAGGTTTGTTGTTGTTGTTTTGTTTTTGTCTTTGTGTGTGTGTGTGTGTGTTTAATCCTTTATGTGTTTTCCAGAAGGCATCTCAGGCCATGTCAATTTTCTCTTTATCTTTCATTTTCTCTCTCCTTCTTCAGCCCTCTATCATCATAATACAATGGCTAGTGTAATTGGAATACAGTCATATTAATGCATAGATTGTATACAGGACAGTCACCTCTCCTCCTCTGTGAACTTGATTAATAAATGCCACACACAATGGGTGAGATCATATGAATATAAACTCAGTTTAAACACACGCAAGAGCTCCTGAGGCTGCATTGAAACATGAACCCAACCTAATGTATATTAGCGTCTCTTAATCCAGAAGCACAGAGGAGTCTGAGAGAAGGATGAGGGCAGTTTCCACCCACTGCTGCCCAAGAGAAGGGAGTGTCCTGACTAGTAGAATCCACCCACGTGGTTTCTGCATCAGAAATAATTTCTATGGATCAAGTGGATTAGGCAGAATAACCAGATGCCATAAAATATTTGAATAGAACAATTGTGTCCCCTCTGCCTGATTCTGCCAACTTCTGATTTAATTTTAGTTTCCCATTTAGCCTTCTAATGGGAAGTGGACTCCCGGAGAGATTTGTTGGGCTAGCCCATTCAGCAGGTTTGGCTTATTTGCAAATCAATAAATCAGCATTTGAGTTTCCCCAGTTTGTTTTTGGAAAAGCCTGACTGTGAGCCTTCCTGAGAGGCAGGCCCCTTCTTACCCTTTCTTACTGTACCACAAAATAAAGCTTCTGAACCTTCAAAACTAAGAGGAATGTGCGCCCTGCCTAAGAAGTTTCTTCCTCCCCACAGTGTGGCATTTCCACCAGTCCATGTGCTCTGGAATCAGGAAATAGGATGCAGGGAGAGAAGAAATGGCTTTGTCAGTACTTTCCTCAATTCAGATCTTGATTTTCCAGGGTTTCCCTTATAATCTCTGTATTCTCTGAACAGTGGTATATCTGAGTCATCTGGAGGACTTAGGGAAAAACACAGATGGAAGGGTCATTTCCCCAGAGTCATGTCAGCAGGTGTCAGGTGGAGATGGAATATTTCTATTTCTGACAGGTTCCAGGTGGTACAGATGCTGCCATTCTGGGGATTGCATTGTGAGATCTCCAGACTGGAAACCCACAAGGCACCTTTGTTAAAATTGGCTGGTAAAATACTACTTGAGACCACTCCCCCATTCATATGCAAGATTTTTCCAATTTAGGAGGAAATGGACATGTCCCTTCCTCACAGACTTGATCCCTCTCTTGTTCTCCAATATCCCCCACATTTAACTGTAAGTTGTAACTAAATAGTAACTTCACTTACTTGACATTTTTTCCCCTGGAAAATAGTTAAAAAAAAAAAAAAAGCACCCTGAATGCAATCAACAGTGGTTGACTGTTGTGGTTGACTCTGACAGAAACAAAGATAGACTTTAGCATTCTCAAATTTATGAACATAGCTCTTGTTCCTTGTGGCTAGGACATATTTTATCTTCCTTTTTCCCCTTATACAGAACTCCTGCTGATCCAATAACACCTTTTTCTTTTTTTTTAAGGTATCACTTCCTTTTTAATGCCTTCCTGGACCCTCTCTAACCAAAATGAATTAAATACTCTGTTCTACTTCTCTACCCTGTACTTTCTTCCATTGATACACTTCACATAACGAACTCAACTTAAGGTCCTTACCTATTTGATATCCCTGGAAAATGGGAGGCATCTGTTTGCCTCCTCTAATGGATGGCAACCACTCAAGGGCATTTTTGATAATCCTCAGTACCAAACACAGCATCCTCACTTAACTGAATTGGAATAATTGTTGATCTGAACTGAATAGCAATGTAGAATCATACAGGAAATAAAGTTGCCAATTTAATAGGCTTTGGTTATTTGCCTTTCCCTGGGGACATCCATTTATTCCTAAGTCATTGTGGACAAAAGATTAGAAGTAAGAAGAGGACAGAGTGCTATAAGCTGATGCACTGACAAGTGACACCCCACAGGGGAGAACACAGCAGATTCACCAGTAAAAAGAGATAAAATATGTGGGGCCACAGAAGAGCATGCCTGGGTGGCACCTCTGTGAGGCAGAGGGATATAATTAATTTCTCTTTAAACTATGATGATAACTAAGCAAGATTTGGTAAAATTATAATAAGGTGTTCTATTTCAAGACAGAAAGGCTTATAACACACTTTTTAAAAAGTACATAAATATAGTCTAAAATGTAAAGAAAGTTTTAATATTTAGAAAGGAAGATGCAGTTATCTAGAAGATTCACTCATTTGGAACATCTCATTATCTGATACTGTGGAATGAATAATGCATTCCTGTACATTTTCCCTGGATTCCCCCATATTCTCGCCTTTCCAGACTCTGTTGATCTGACTTCACAGATGAAAGTGCCTGAAGCAGAATTGGATCCACTATGTTTGGATTTGAATGCAGAATGAGAGGAGAAAAGATATTAATTTGGAAATGACCATCCACGACCTCCTTCCATCCTCTCCCACCATTTTTTTCTCCTTGCCATCTCTGCCCAGTGCCCAGGGCAATGAAGAGCTTGCCTGTGGAAAGCAAGCCTGCAAGTGACCTTTGTGGGAATGTTCTGTCCTGATGTAACTTCCTGGGGGTTGCAGATGTTAGAGCAAAGGAGAACATGCTGAGACCTGAAATTTATGTTTCTAAACTTGAGGATAAAAGTGCCCCCTCCACAGCTCTGCTGACAGATATCAGCCAAATCCTGCTCTCCTTATTTCCATATCCAGCTGTTTCCACAGCCATCAAACTGTGTTTATAAAGTATATCTGGTTTTAATTTGAGCAAAATCTCTCAGCCAAACCTACAGAATCTTTTGTTGTCTCTTGCTTCACCCTAAAAGCAGCTGACCCTGGCATAAGCCTAGTAGTTACTCTTCAATACAGAGTCAAACCAAAGTCTCCCAGATGTAGAGTAAGTCCCAAGGCATAAACAAAAGAGTCATTTCCAGCAAGTTGTTAACAAAAGAGTTAGAGCCAGCTCACTCCTGAGAACCACTGACACACTCATAAAGGAGAAGAGCAGGAACTGGTCACCAAATGGTGACCTGGCTGAGGTTTGTTGAGGGCAAATGGGGTCTCTCAACACTGTCAGGTCCAGACCACATGGGTTTGAGAGTCTTGGTGTCAATGACCCTCCTCCACTCTTCCCAGATCAGGTTCACACTGAGTTTCATAATTCACTGGAAGTCCCAAATGCGTTGAGTTTTAGCTGAAGAGTTAGCCTGGTAAAAAGGAAGGACACTGAAGTCTCTTTCCATGTACTTACATTACTAAGTACCAGTTTCTCTTTGATTATAGTTTCCACGAAAAATTAAAAAAAAATAAATAAATGAAACTAAAAAGAAGAGGAAGCATGGGGTAAAATATTATTTTTTGCCTCAAGCTATACAACTAAGATAGCCCTAGAGTTGAGATCCACTGTTTTTATCTATTTGGGAGTGTTCTGTGAACTATTTGGGGTATACCTAATGAGAATAATGTTCCTACTCCAGGACCCTCAGGGGCACACTCTGATGAGTCCATGAATATCAACTCATCCATGGAAGAATGGTAGGATCCTTGAAAAATTCAGACCAACATGATCCATTTGAGTGGGTAGAGAACAAACAATAGAATGTAAAGAAAAATCACGTTTGGTAAGTCAGCTCAACTTTTTTTGAGAGAAAAACATAATTTTTTGACTAGGAAGAACTAGGGAATTTAATTTATATTTATCTGGAGAGGTGGTTTTATCTCTAGAAAGTCTTGGAAAACTCTCATGGCTGACATATCCATGAGTCTGAAGAAAAGAAGGATGAAGGTATATAAACTTCTGAAGATTAGACAGTGAGCAACCATGCCCCCCATTCATTTTTGGTCATTGTTGATCAGAATTCTGGGCCCATGTGCACATCAGTCTGAACACGTAACAGTTTCTGTGATCTTCTTCCTGCCAACCTTGTATCTGCTGTAAGGCTGCATACCAACTGTTGTAAAGTGAAATAAACAAAAGATGGACTCTTTCTTTTTTACACCTTTTTATTAACGTTCTATATTTATTTTTGAGACAGAGACAGAACATGAGTGGGGAGGGCAGAGAGTGAGGGAGACACAGAATAGAAAACAGGCTCCAGGCTCTGAGTAGTCAGCACAGAGCCAAACACTGGGCTCGAACCCGTGAACCACAAGACCATGACCTGAGCTGAAGTCAGACACTTAACTGACTGAGCCACCCACATGCCCCCAGATGGACTCTTTCTAATGTTCTTTCCATGTAAACAATTTTAAAGGACTCAACAAAAATGTTCCCCATCCTACTAAAACTATAAGTATTAATATGAAGGGAACCAGAACATATTCATTAAAAAATGAATTAAGATCACTTACAAGAAACACAATTCTGATTTGATTTTTCTCTTGGTATTACAACACTGCCCATAGATCTTCAAAAGCATTTAGGACATTTGGGGATTTTCCTTCAATTTACAGAATCATGGAATTTTAGACTAGAAGGTAACATTAGTAATCTCCTAGTGATCAAATCCTCTTGTCTTGCAAATGAGGAAAAACCAGGGTTCAGAGAGAAAACACTTGCTTGTCTCAGTACATTTAGGCTGCTGTAATAAAACATCATGGACTGAGTGGTTTATAAAACACAGATATTCATTTCTCACATTTCTGGAGGCTGCAAGTCTGAGATCAGGGCACCAGGGTGGACAGGTATGGCTTTCTTCTGAGGGCAGACCTCTTGCTGAGTCTTCACAAGTTAAGGGTTGAAGGAGCTCCCTGTGGCCTTTTATAAGGGCACTAATCCCATTCATGAGGGTCAACCCTCACCATTTAGTCACCTCCCAAAGTCCTCACCTCCTAATGCCATATACCCTTTGGGGGTCAAGATTTCAACATAGGAATTTGGGGAGGACACAAACATTCAGACACACATGGCCTCCAAAGTCACCGAAAGCCAAGAGCCTGTGGAATTGCATGTCATTAACAAGCTTTTGGCAGCAGAACCAAAACTTCCTAGGAAAGAAGGAAGAAGAGATGGCTCAGCAGATTCTTGCCAGTAAAACAGAGTTAAAGATGATGGACATATATCTCCCACTTTCCCTTTCTCTGTCCATTGATCCTCTCCTTAGCTGGTCTGAGGTTCTTTGTAACCTTTGTGATAGCACCATTATTATACCTCCATTTCCTATTCAAAGATACTCTGGACATTAGCTTTACCTGCACAAAGTATTGCAGGAAAGGAGAAAGCATGATTTGAATTGGGCCCAGACTCTCCTACAAGCATATTGGACTTTACTTTTTCCTCTAAACTACCCTCAACCTGGAATTTTACCCACTTGAAATCCCATGAGGAGGAGAGGTCAGTCTCCTTCTCACAAAATATGTGCTTAGTTAGGCCTCAGTATTTCCCAAGTTGAGAATGAGTTCCTTATTTTATACATGAAACTGATTTTGTGGAAAAGAATATTAAAATAAAACTCCTAATCCTTGGTAGGAGTCAAAGATTAAACTTATGAAACTTAGGGAGACTAAATAATAATAAAACAAATAACACTATTTTTACCTTTTTTATTGCCTTTACAGCTGTTTTATTAAATATAATGCATGGGGGAAGTGCCAGATTAGATTCTGGAAGCCAAAAAACCATTTAAATTCTGCACAAGAGGCCATGGGTGGTAGTGGTGGATTCCAAGGTGTTTTTCCCTCAGTCAAGGAGAGAGTAGTGTTACGTCCCATAGAAATAAGCTAAAGAGGTATCTATATAAACTAAGCTGAGCAAAATCAGGGTTTGGGGATTTTAGATCTTCTTTCTTCCTTATTAACCCTGCAGACAGAAAGAGAGATGACTCACTATATCCCTGTGAAGCCTGGTCAACAGGATGTTTTCTCTGGCTGCCGTGGCCCCTGCTCTGAGGAAGGGAGATGCCTATTATGTCATTTGGTGGGTTGAGCCATTAGAGGAAGGGCCTCCAAAGCCTATTTCAATCCACAGCCTTCATCAAAAATCCAGTTCAAAATTCAGCTCTTCAAGAAAACCTTTCTCGGTTAACCTTGTCTGATTCATGGCAATCCTTAACTTATGCCTACATTTAACAAACATTAACTGAGGTCCTTCCTATATCCTAGCACAGTGCCAGACACTGAGGTAAGAAATGAAGATAAGGCTCAATTCTTACATTACATTATTTGTAAGAGGATAATGTGAGAAGCACACACAGTGTGATACACAGGTATGGTGTGTACCTGTAGACTCAAGAAAGGCTTCACAGAAGGGGTGACACTGTGGTTTTTTGTTGGAGGTAATTATAGAATAACTAGCTTTAATTTATTGTTTAAAATCTCCACACTTATTTCCCCTTGTTTTTGTTGTTGTTGTTGTTGCTGTTGTTGTTGTTTTTCTTTCTCTTGGGTGGAACAAATGAAACAAAAGGAAAACCCATACAAGCACCTTGTTATTTAGTCCTACTATCTGCTGGGCACGTCAGTAGATAAAGAAGTTTCTGTGAGGAGAAGCTTAGGTCCTGCCTGCCTCCCTTGTCCCTGATATTTTTGCTTTTATTTGAATTCTCTCCTCTCTTCCACATATTTAAACTCTCTTTATTTTTTTCAGACCCAGCTTAAATTTCCCTATTGTTCCTGAAAATTTCTGTGACCATTCTGCCCCATAATTACTTCTAATTTCTCTGGTTTTAATGGATATTAAGCCAATAACATCAACAACAAGAACAACATAAAATTGACCTCTATGAGATACAAGGAAATTTACAGGAATCATCCAGTTCAATCTCCATAACACCTTTTTGGAGTATAAACTCCTCCCTTTATAGATGAAAACAAATGAATATGGCTAATGATAAATAAAAAGCTAACCATAGGTGATTGTTCTAAGTGATACAGAAGTGGTATAGCCAGAAGCTAAAGTCTTGTCTTCATATTCCAAATCCATTTTCCCCCATGATCCTGCTTGATTATTGTCTCATTGTTGAATGTTCTGTCTCTTCAGCTAGAACCTTGATTTATGTATGAATGGTTCAGGCAAGGACAGTCTTCTAGACTCTTGATATTATCCCATCCACATGGCCCACTCCCCCATCAGAGACCCTAGCTCAGGGTTCATCATAAGAAAGTGCTCAATTAAAACTTCTGTTTGAGAATTCCCAATTCAGTTGCAGGTGGAGATTCATATAAATAAAGACTTCCATGTATATTTAGTTTGGGAGGTGGGAGAGAGAAAGATGAGAACAAAGAGAAAAGGGAAAAGAGGAAGAAGAAGGAACAATGCTGGAGAAGAAAGAAGTGAGGGGGAGAGAGAGAGAAGCAAGAGGCCAGAGTCAGGGAGAGAGAAAGAAGCATTCCTGCCTCCAAATCCAGTTTAGGCAGTTAAAGGAAGCAGGTCTGCAGAAAACCAAGACAAGTGCTACAAGGTTATGGGTAATAATTGATGTTTTTGTGGGGCAAAGGAAAAGGAGGGGTTGAAGATGAAAGAAGTCAGGAGGGAGATGGAAAAGTTTTCAGGGTCACAGGATACATTTATCAGAAGCTTTTAAAGAAGTGTTTAAGAGCAGCTAAGCTGTTGCTATGGAAATAGGTAAAAGCTAATCCATTATCTGCAACCTCTGGATGCCACCAGCTTGCCGCTGGGGGGCATTCTGCTTTTTATTATTATTTCTTTTTTCTTTTTTCTCTTCTATTTTTCCCCCTATCTAAACACATCACTAGAATTATGAGAAACAAATTAATAAAAGCTGAAGCAAAGGGAATTTGACTCCTTCAGAGATTATATTAACACATGAGGGAAACTTCACCCCATGTGTCAACTCGTAAAGTGAGAGGAGATTTCCAGAAGATAAGACGAAAAGGAAACAACAATATATGAACACCTGGAGGGATAAATGTCCTGTTCTTCCTAGAGCCACTCTTGTCCTTGGCTGCATCTTGGAAGTTTGTGTTAAAACCCACAGAAGGCAGTGTATACTTTCTGGTTTAAACCCAGACTGTGACCCTTAAATGGAGCCATTTAAGAGGCTTTGAAGCTTCAGGAAAGAAAGCCATTTTTTAAGTATCCCTCACTTCACATTAGCTATAGGCTCATTCTAAAGCAAATTTATGTAAAGCTAGCATCATTTCCCACAAATATACATATCTGAAATGTAGGTTTTAATAAGCTGTTTTTATATGTGCATATTTATGGGAAATGCTAATGACATTAATAATACCTGTATACTATAATTCCATGAGCTTTCCTCCCACATTGTGGACTCATCACCATTTCCTGGGTAATAAAAATCTCTACTGTAATTTGGGGTTAGTAACTGACTCCACACAGACACCTTTCAGAACTTGGTCATCTTTTTTTCATTTGCCTATAAAGTTATGTCTCTTGGATATATCAAATTATTAGTAATTATCAAAAATCAAAATCTAACACTTCTTTCTACCCACCTAAATACCTAATCATTCATTTGTATCCCTGAAACCTAAAAGCCCATTTAGTCCCCTCAGGGCTTTTTAACTCCAACAGCCAATAGGTGATCACATCTGGTGATATTCATGGTCTAAAATGACTTGCAGTTCCCCATTCCTCTTCATTCTACTACTACGGAATGGGGCTCTTATCATTTCTTACATAAACCACTCCAACTAACTCCTAAAGGTTTTCCTGCCTGCCTCAAGATTCTTCTATTCCATCTTCCATATTGTTGAGAAAGCAGTATTTCTAAAAGGTGAATGTGACCACTGAGCTCTGCTTCTTAAAATCCTTCACTGGTTCTTTCTCTCTTTTCCAAACTCTTTAGGACAATGAGACTCTTTCCCCTCTAGCCCCTCTACTGACTCATCAACTGTTTTACTCTTGCATTAGCCCTGGGTTCCAGGACAAGATGCCCTGTTAGCCCCACTAAATAGCCCCTTGGTGGCAAGAGCTGTATCTTGCTTGGCTGGGTCTCTTTAGGTACTGGGACAGTGCCTGGAAAAATAGGCACTCAAGAAATGCTTGTTGATTGCCAGTAGCAAGGATTCATTACCTCACTGTGCTAATGGAAGCCATGATATAGCTCATGCTCCAATCCACTGTGAAAAGTATTCAAGGCTTCAGTGTAAAATGAATTCATGTCTTTCTTAATCAGTTTGTGAATTTAAATTCTGAATCATGAGCTCACTTAGAAAGAGACATAATTACTAAACACCGCATGTAACTCAGTGGCCAATGACAGCATGGGGGAGTAAGGCCATGGGCAGCCAAATACATGTAGCGATGCTAAAATTTATAACAAATTATGATTCATTTTGCAGCATATTTCCCTTTCCAATTGAAATCACTGGGCTGTAGAGCTACTAGTCTGGTGCCCACATAACCACATCCTCAACAATTCTTTGACAAAAACAGAGTTACAAAACAGTTGCACTTGGATTGGACAAAACTGAAGGGTTACAGTGTTAAAGGGAATTCTTGAAGGAATTTGTAGTAAATTTCCTTTTCCCCAGTCATGCATGGATGGAAATCCCTGGCTTAGAGACTAAGAGAAGAATGCATTTGAGTTATAATATGGACTCTTATTTGAAAAGAGATGATTAACACTCCAAAAGTAGGGCTTGGCAACATAGGTCCCTCAAAATTAAAGAAGTGCAGCACTAGAAATTGATGTTTTCAGGGCAAGGGCTGTCGTTACTTAGTGCTTCGAGAGAAATGATGGATTAAGAAAGTAGGGGCACAGAGATCTTCTGTGAAGCACTACTTGGAAACTAGGGCTCTCAGAAGGAAAGAAAGAAAGAAAGAAAGAAAGAAAGAAAGAAAGAAAGAAAGAAAGAAAGAAAGGAAGGAAGAAAAAGAGAGAAAGAGAGGAAGAAAAGAAAAGAAAAGCTGTGTGAAAAAAAAAAAAATCAGAGGTAAACCCAAAGAGTGATGTTGAAATTTGGGTGGCTACAAGAAAGTGGCTCCTGACCTTTTTGTGACTAAGAGGGAATCCATAGCCCAAACGAAAGACCTGTTCTTCCTAATAGTCCAGAGTAACTAAAGTCAAGTGCCAGTTAAATTAAAAAATGGAACTGGAGTGGTTGATAAAATCCAGAACTGTAAGCCTGTACTGTATCTGATTTATGTACAGATTACTTCCAAGCTTCTCTTGTCTGTTTAATAGCCTGGTGTGCTTAAGGATATAATTAGGGAGAAATAATGAGGACATGTGAGGAGAGGGAAACCATAGTCTATGAAGGAGAAACTTTTGATCTGGATGAGTCCTGGCAGGAAGTTACCCAAGTAGAAGTGAAAGAAGACCTTTAGGTTGGGGTTCTCACTTCATCATAGGGCTAATCATTTGACTCAGACCGAGCAAATTTAAACCAACTGGCTAACAGTGAAACTAGAAACTGGCAAAATGCAAATGTCATCTATGATGGCCTCAGACATGGAAGTGCCTTCAAATATACACTGAACTCAGTAAGTGGAGACAGAGGTCCCATAACACATTAATAGGGGAGGTGACCTCATATAGGCTATATTCATTTGTCGCTTTTCACTAATACAGGAAGTGCCTGTCTTTATTCCTCACTGGCAAACAACCCTTATTTTATTGGGTATAGCTATTTTTTTATTCACTAAAATAAATGACTATACACATTATTAATTTAAGGCATAATATCCCTCTGAGATACAGAATTATTACCCCAGAATAGAGATGAGGCTTATGTAGACAGTCAGTAGCAAATTTAGGGTTTGAAGTGTGAAGTTTGACCTCACACTGTGTACTTGTTAGCACTCTGTTATGCTATGGGACAACACTATGCCAAGATGCTTAAAGAATTTCTGTTGAATTCATAGCTGTAAATGAGAATGAAGGGAGTATGCATGTATGTGTGTGTTGGGGTGGTGCCATTCTCACCTCCCATTGCCTCTGGGTTACTTTTTGGCTCTTTCATAATTGACCTTCTTCCTGAAAAAAACAAAAACAAAAACAAAAACAAAATGCTTAAGGGGTAAAAGGTTTTCCACTGAAGTGATGGATATATTTTAAAATTATAGTTGACCCTTGAACATCGATCCCCTGCACAGTCAAAAACCTGTGTAAGGGCACCTAGGTGACTCAGTTGTTTAAGCTGTTAACTCTTGATTTCAGCTCAGGTCATGATATCATGGTTTCTTGAGTTCATGCCGTGTGTCCAGCTCTGCACTAGCAACACCAAGCCTGCTTAGGATTCTCTCACTCTGCCCCACCTCACTCATGTTGTCTCTGCCTCTCTCAATACAAATAAGAAAAATTGAAAAAAAATAATAAAACAAATTTCTGTATAACTTTTGACACCCTTAGAGCTTAACTACTTACAGCCTGTTGTTGACCAAAAGTCTTACCAATAACATAAACAGCTGATTAACACATATTTTGCTTGTTGTATATATTATATTCTGTATTCTTAAAATAAAGAGAGAAAATGTTATCAAGAAATCATAAAAAGGAGAACATACGTGGGGCACCTGGGTGGCTCAGTCGGTTAAGCGGCCGACTTCGGCTCAGGTCATGATCTCGTGGTCCGTGAGTTCAAGCCCCGCGTCGGGCTCTGTGCTGACAGCTCAGAGCCTGGAGCCTGTTTCAGATTCTGTGTCTCCCTCTCTCTGACCCTCCCCCGTTCCTGCTCTGTCTCTCTCTGTCTCAAAAATAAATAAACGTTAGAAAAAAAAAATTTTTTTTAATAAAAAAAAAAGGAGAACATACGTTTACTGTACATGTACTGTATTTACTGAAAAAAAATATGTATAAGTGGACCTGCACAGTTCAAACCTGTATTAAGAGTCAATTGTAGATACAGTTCATCATTGCTCAACATTGTGAATGTGCTAAATGCTGCTGAATTGTTAACTTTAAAACGGTTAGCTTTATGTTATGTAAATTTCACCTCAATAATTTTTTTTTTTTTTTACAATTCACCCTCTCCAAAGTCCTTCCATGATTAGAACCACTTGATTAAGGAGTGGTACTTTCAGTGTCCACTTATCCCTTACAAAAGCAGTCTGCAGAAGCCATTTTTACAAGTTTATTTTAAAGCACTGAAGTGCTATTGTCAGCTTTTGCATTATGATAAAACTTTACTGCTTTGCAGTTTCTAAATAGGTGTTTTTGTTTTGTTTTTGTTTTTGTTTTTTAGTGGAGGTCAGGGAGATGTTGCATGATTTACATCCAAAATGCTGATGGCAACCAAAAATGTTACTACTTCCAGATAGTAATGCCCTAGGTGAGTAAGTTTGGATGACCACACTGTGGCCAACTACTACCATCCAAAGAGGGAGACTTACAACATCAAATTCTTGAGGGATATCAACTTACTGATTCCTTATATGGATGAGGAAGCTGAGGTCAAGGGATATGAAGCAATTTGGTTGAAATCACATAGAAAGATCATGGTTATTGAAGCTAGATATCCTGACTGAGCTCAGTTTGAGGCTCCCTTGAACTAACCGTGTTGTTATGACTCTGGGGTGGTAAGAATAAAGTCTCTAAGAGTCTATATGTCCTCCCTCTCTTCCTTTGTTCTGTAGTGAAATAAATCTCTAAGCCACAGCCCTCACTTGTGAGTATCGAAAGATTGCCAAGAGCTTCTCTAAGCACAGTGAGAGGCCTGATAATAGAGCCTAGGATTTGCTTTAGTGTCACCTCATAAATGTGGGCATATTTTGATGATTCTTCCAAGACTGTCTGTTTTCTGCATTCAAAGATCTAATCTCTTATTTCTTCTGAATCTCTCCACAGTTTTTTTCTGAAGGCTTGGTAAATATTATTCACTGAGTAACTAGTAGAGGCTGCCATTTCAGAAGCACAGTATAAACTGGTTACACTGAGGAAATAACCCCACTGTAAAGCATCACCCAAGGTTCTCTAATAAGTGTGACAGAAAAATGGGCTGCCTAAATGCTGTGATGTGAAGGAATTTATTTGCACTCCCTTCGAAGGGATTTTTCCCCTGTGTGCATGCATTTATACATTATGTACTCCATAGTGTTAAAAAAAAACAGCACTTCTGGTCTCTGTGTTTGTGTTTTATGTGTTGGGTTATACATGCTAAGGTAGCTCAGTAGGTGTCACAGTGCTGGTGACTAGACAAAGCCAGTGGAGTGTAGTAGATAAGCAAACAAACAAACATATAATTCATACACAAAAGATCAGTCTCTACCCCCAACTCCTCCACACTTATTAATAGGGTCCTGGGCATGTCACTTAATCTTATAGAAACTCTCCTTCCCCATCTGTAAAAAGGACATAATGATAGCAAGTCTAATCATGTAATGTCATGGTTAGGTTCCAACAAGATGTAAGGGGAAGAGCTTTGGATTGTGAAATTATTTTGTTATTAAATAATCATAACACACCACTACAATCTGTTGGAACTTGCACCATTAAACATCAGAAATCAAAAGGGTCACTTAGGTATCTACCACCAAACTTTTCTGCCTCATAGAGACCTCTGCAGAGTCTCCTCCCTTACCTATCAGATTCTACCTCAACCCAAGTATCCCTTTTTCCATATTATCAAAATATTTCCAAAACATACATGCTATGCTCACTTTCTCAATTCTGGCTTGTATCTCTGATATATACCTTAAAATCTGCTGGATGACTTTACAATAATTCCCACACATGGAACAAGTTCCTGCTACTCATTGCTCTTGAATGTGAACTTAGGAACCATGTAGACTCATTCTTATCTCCAAATTTTACTTTATCCAAACAGTTAGCCCTCACATGACTCCACTAACCTTACAGGGGTTCTCAGAGCAAATATCTCCAATACCCACTTAAAAATACCTGCCTTGGCTGTGTCCCTGTTCAGGCCCTCACCTCAACTATGAATCAAGCTCAACACTGACCACCAGAGAGAGTAGAATTTTGTAGCACTCCCCAAACCACCTCAATAGTTGTGATTGACATTTCCCAGTTACATATGAATCCATCATTGCATTTAACTCTCTAGATATGTAGAAAACCAGGGTGTCCCTCACTTTCACTACTTGTATCAAAGCATGGTGCTAGTCACTGCAGGTGATAGAATCTGGTAAGGGAGAAATGCAAAGAAAAATGTGAATAATTTGAAGCAATAAACTAAAATGTTTTTCTTTTACTTTGCTTAATCTTTTGGTGAAACACTTGGGTCCAAATTCAGACAATACCATTGTTAATGTATAATTAAAGGAACTTAGAGCTGCCTAACATAGGGCTTGAAATTTGAATTACGTTGTCTTTGTGAGCACAGCACAGACAAGTAAGGTGTTGGAATGCTTATCTGCTATAACCTCTATTCCCTCAGCATAGCTCTTTTTATAGGTGTTTGGCCCTGAATCACCCTAATAGTACATCAAGAGAGGCGGACAGCGAGAAAATGCTAGCTGTTAATAGACCAACTTACTGGGTTAAAATGTTCCAAATTATCACAGAGATTAAGATACAGTCCCTTGGAAATGTGTGAATAGTCACAAATGAATTATTCAATTTTCATCAACAATTTTTGTTGAAGGATCATTTTGTTCCAAGCATTGTGATAATGTTGAGTGAAACAATGGTGAGAAAGACAACCCACAAAAAGCTTATGTGCTACTGGACAATACATCATGCTGAATTATTATTTTCCATTTATTGCTATGCATGGTGTTCTTACAGAGTTTGGCAGCAGGTACTATGGAAGCACAGTTGAGGAAAACCCAACCAGCCTTGGAATGTCAGGGGGAAGATGTTCTAGATAATAGAACCATGTTTGAGACAAATGCAAAATTAAGTAATTATTACTGGGGCAAAACTGGATTAGTGGTGAAGGTATTGGATGAATACAGCATCCCAGGTGCAGAGACCAGAATATGCAAAACCCAGAGGAAAAGAAGGGCATAGTGCCTATGCTGAGCGAATCAGCTAGAATTTTTTGTTGTTGTTGGCAACAACTAGTGGAACAAGTTGTTCCAAGTGACTAGTGGAACAAGTTTAAGCAAAAGGAGAACATTTTGATGAGGATATAGATGGATATGATAAGTCCCAATGGCAGAAACAGAGTCGCCTCAGGAATGCAATAGGATCAGGGACAAGAGTTCAGCAGGGACTCAGAGAGTCTTCTCTCTTGCCATCTCTTACCTCTGCTTCTCACCACGTTATTCTCCTTCTCTCTGGTGGTAACAAAACTTTTACGGCTTTTCAGCTCACCTGGTGAAGCTGTTACCACTGCCAATAGCCACCGAGTTGCCATCATCATCACTGAAAACAGTTGAAGTGTACTACAGCTCCTATTTCAAATACTTTGAGAAAAGAGGGCATTGGCTTAACCCAGGTCAGGTGGTACCTAAGTTCTAATAAACTATAATGGAAGGATAAAGTCCCCTACTGGACAAACATGATTTTCCCATTACAACCTATCACAGGGTGGGGTGATTGGGGAATGATGTGCAGGGGAGGGGGGGAGGAGGGTGATTTTACTACAAAATTGGAAAACATTGTGAGCTAGAAAAATAGCCAGGTGGGTTTTCACTATAGAGAACTACAAGTTGTTATACATGGTAATGATGTGTATCATGAAGCTTATTATATTACTAGAAGCTTATATATTACTTAAAATTATAGGTCATAAAAGAGTTAAGAAATTATATTTAAAATAATGGATTTTTACCCTTGAGGCAATGAGAAAACATTCTGAGGTGGGAGAGAGTGTCAGGTAGTTTTGTTCTTGTTTTAAAGTTGGATTGAGAAGTAGGTAAGATCTGATTTGTCCTTTAGAAAGATCATTCTTGCTGTAGTTCAGGGGATATATTGGAGGCAATTAAAAAGCTTTGGTGCAAGATGACAGTATTGGCCAGGAGGTTGGTGTTTTATATTGTTTTATTTTGGTCCTGTATGTGGGATCCACAGGCAGAAGCCCTGACAAATGTTAGCATAATTAGGATGTGCAGGGGAAGGTAACTCAGCAGCTAATGTAACACATGGAAATGGAACCCTTGGCACAGAACAAAGGAGGGTCAATTCCTTTCTCAGCTTCTTCCTTCTCACTCTTCTTTCTCTCTCTCTCTCTGTCTCATGTTTTGATTAGTCAGGAGGAACAAGAAAGCGACCACTTTTCTATTTAGCACTAAAATGTATTGCATAGGTGTACAAATGCCAAGGGTTATAGATGGATGTAAAAACTACAACATTAATTGAGTAATTTCACTGCCAGGAATTTACCCTAAGAAATAATCAGTCACATGCATAGAGTTCCTTGTGTAGGGTGGTTTACTGTCATGTTTTTAATAGAAGGAGAAAAGGAAAGAAAAACCTAAAGCTCTAGAACCAACCTGTATTTTCAATGGTTAGGGATTGGTTATATGAATCATATCTATAACACAGAATGCTGTACAGCTGTAGTCATTTGAATAGCATCCCCCACAAATTCATGTCTATCCCAGAACCTCAGTGTATGACATTTGGATATAAGAGTCTTTGCAGATGTACTTATACTGGATTAGGGTGAGTCCTAATTCAGTGATTTGGTGGCTTTTTATTTTATTTTTTTTACATTTATTTATTTTTTAGAGACAGAGCAGTAGTGGGGGAGGGGCAGAGAGAGAGAGAGACAGAGACAGAGAGACAGAGAGACAGAATCCAAAGCAGGCTCCAGGCTCTGAGTTGTGAGCACACAGCCCGACGCAGGGCTCAAACTCACAAACCTTGAGATCATGACCTGAGCCAAAGTCAGATGCTCAACCAACTGAACCACCCAGGTACCCCTGGTGGCTTTTTAAAAAGAGGGAAATGTGGACACAACAGACACACCCAAGGAAGGAATGCCATGTGAAGACAGGCAGAGATTGGAGGGATGTAGCTGTATGCCAAAAGATGCCAAAGATTGCCAGCAAACACTAGAAGCTATGAAGAGACAAGGAAGGATTCTTTCCTAGGACCTTCAGAGAGAGCATGGATCATCCAACACCTGTATGTCATACTTCAAGCCTCCAGAACTGTGACAGAATAAACTTATGTTGTTTCAACCTTGAAGCTGTGTTTTCATGTGGCTGAAGGGACAGGGGAGCTCTCTGGGGTCACTTTTGTAGGGTGCTAATCATTTCCTAAAGGCTCCCTTTTCCAATACCATCACATTGGCAATTAGTTTTCGACATATGAATCTGGAGGAACATAAAGATTCAGAATATAGCATGCAGATAAATAGAAAATCTTAAAATTTCCAGAGGGAATTTAGATTACCAGCAAAGGAATGACAAGGAGCAGATTTCTCAGCAGCAATGATAGATAATGTTAGACGATGACCTACTGCAATCAGAGGTTCAGGAAAGAACAACAGCCAAAGTACAATTATATATCCAGCTATAATATCATCTGGAGGGAAGTAGATAAAATCATATTAAAACATAAAAAGAATAAAGAACATAAATTCACCTTTGCCATCTACATGTTACTATCAACATCTTTATTATCCTCCAAGTCTCAAACTCCAGACCTGCCTGTGCCACTAGCTAATGGATATCTCCATGTGCATGTTCTACAGACTGTATACATTACATGTCCCCATTGCCGAAACACACACACACACACACACACACACGGAATGATAGATTTTGTCACCCCGAGACCTTAGTCCTAAAAGATATATTCAGTGAAAAACAACAACAACAAAAATAATGAATTAAGATGAAAGAATGGGATTTAAGTAGAGGTGAAAAAAGAAACCAATTGAATACAAGCAAATCTAAATATTGACTGCAATCATAATAATTTTAAATTAAAAATGTGTGAATCTAAGCTCCTAGATAAGGAATCAGCAGGTTATATCTTATAGGCCAAATCTGCCCTTCTTTTGTTTTCATAAAAAAAGTTTTATTATAACACAGCCACACTCATTCCTTTACAAATTGCCAAGGGTCATTTTCATGCTATAACAGCAGAATGGAGTAGTTGCAGTGGAAACTGAATGACCTTTAAAGCCTCAAATATTTACTGTTTGGCTCTTTACAGGAAAAAGTTGTGGATCCTTGATGTAGATCACGCTGCCACAGAAATATCTGAGGAGATGATTGGAGGACATAGGAGACATGAAGTTTTATTGAGGTCCTCATTTTTGAGAGGAGGCATGGCATGCTGATTTTCTTTAATGTCATTAACAACTATAAATTTAACTATGCATGCATATGAAAACCTTAAAGGTAACCATTAAAACAATAGAAAAAAATCATTATTAAACTTGCAAATTCAAAAAAAGCAGAAGAATTAAAATTTAAAAACTATAAATCAGTAGAAAGTCAGGGAAAAATCAGGAAAAATAACAGTAAATAGAAAATATATAATGTGCTTCATGGATATATATGTATTTAAAAGTATTTTAAGAGTACTGAAAGAGTTGAGGGAAAGGGATTGGGTATTGGGGAAGAGTTTGAAGGGGCTGTAATTTTTTTAATCACCATATTTTTCTAATGGTTGTTTATATTAGGAAGAAACTACTCTAAGCAAAATGACAACTGCTGTCAATTCTAGGCATGGGAATTACAGTTTTTGTTTCAAGGTTATCCTTAATCTTAATTTCTCAAAATAAAACAATGACCTTGGATAAAGATTACAGGGTAGTGTGACTGCAATTCAGCTAGATCTGCATGACCACATGCTCACACACATATAAACAGCAGATTGGAAGCATATATATCAAATTTTAATAGCAGTACTTCCATGGCCCTAGCATATAAAACACAGGCACAGCAATGAATATCCTACCAAGAGGGAACAGAAATGCCCAGATAGATAACTTATGGGTCATTTTATTCCCTTTGAAAAATGGTGTGATGATGTCAAGAAGCAGACCAGAAATGAGACTTTCCCCCTGGGCTGGACAACCCCACGTCCTTTGGTGAGAGTTTAGTAAATACCATCTCTGCTGTTCAGATTGTAATAATATGTAAGAAGCCATATTGGTTACTTGGTAAACCTATTCTACAGGAAGCCTATAATAGGAAAGAAACAGGGTTCTGTTTCTTTTTAAATCTTTTCTTTCACTAAAATTCTGAGTTTAAGTTTTGACCGTTAGGTCCCCTTCTTATTAACGCTTAGGAAGGGACATCCTTTGGTGTATTGGCTATGTTCGTGGTTATACTAATACCATTACATAACAGGTGATCAAATAGGTAATGTTCCCTGACAGGCCAAAAGACTACTCTGTATATAGAAGCAGGTATAAAAGACACATTGAAAAGATGAATATGTAACTTAATACTGGTATTTAACCGTGTCTTCTAAGAGAGGATTTTACCCATGATCCATCTAAATTTTATGTGTGCGTGAATGCCCCTTGAGTTTGAATTTCTGGGCTTTTATAATGAATTACTTACTCTAGATTCCACATATAAGTGCCCAGCCCACTTAGCTTTTCCTGCAATGTCTTGCATGTTTGTTTACAAGTGCAATTAGAGAATGTTATTTTCCAAATTGAGTTTGCTGAGTTAAAAGTATATTCTTCACCAATTCTTTTGGGTTTGCAAATCACATTCCTAGAGAAAACAACAAAACAAAACAAAAAACCAAAAACCAAATCATAGCAAGAGCTCGAAGGAAAATAAAAGTAGTAAATTCTTCTAGAAGCAGAATAGTATATTACATATCCATCACAAAACAAAAAATTGAAAAATATAGAACAACAACAACAAAAACAAGAAAAACAACTCCTGATTTATTCTTAAGTCCTAATGGTAACTGGTTTGCGTTCGTGGAGCTTCATAACAAAAAGCTTTTGTCCATACTTGTATTCATTTTGAGGTATGACAGTTCCAAAGCCTTGGTAATGTATAAGCCATCCTTGCTGAATGTAACATATTAAACAGTTCACTAGGCTTACAATGGTTCAGAATGTTAAAAATAAAATTGTACCAGTAGCTCTACCCACATTGTGCCAAAGCAATACAGATGATTTTTGAATAAAGAAAACAACGGTGTTCATCTGAGCTTGCTAACAATACCCAATGACACATGCTGCTGTACAATATTCTGACTCTATCTCAAACACCCATTAGGGAGCATTATCATACACAATATTACATATTCAGGAACTGACAACAATTGATGCATGGCTGGCAAAAAACAAGATTGTGAAGTCACACTTGGGTTTTACCCTGTGGAAATCACTCTGCAGGCTTGATTCCTGTTCCTCTCTGAATTAACAAGTCCCCACCTTACCACACTAGAGGGAAAAAAATAAAAGCAACATTCTAAGTGATAAAGTTATCTACTTATTCTTAAAAGGATAGCAACAAACCAAATATCCACCCTGACTTTATCTCTGCCTTTTTTCTGGAGTATACAGTAAGGACTGAATGGGAGCCTATATTAAGCAAAATAATCTGGTAATATAAAGCACAAATTCAGTGTCTCATGTGCCATCCAAGTTTCCAGGTGGTCTATATGTGTCTGTCTCCCCTTCTCATCAAGCACTTCTGTGCACTTTCTACAGTGCGATAAGGACTTTGCTTTCTCCTACAAAGGGTGTTTTCCTTAGAACAATCAGCTACAAAGTGACATATTTCCATAACTTGAGTGGGATTCTCAAGGTGGCAAGCAGCTTAAAATGTGTGTGTATGCATGTGTGTGTGTGTGTATGTGTAGGGAATAGGGGAGGCTGGGAATGGTGAGATTAGTAGCAGGTCAGGTATAATTTTCAGCCACAGTGGTGATAGATGGTTTATGGACAAGTGGCAGATAACTAGAAGTGTCTGGAAATACCAGGCAAAACTCTTGACTGAAAGCCCTTTGGAGGCCAGAGGTTTTGCTTGCCTACGGTCACAGGGAGAGTGCATCGCCTTGTCCCCAAAGATCCCCGGAGCCTGAGGAATTCATCTGCACTCATCCTATTAAGAGCTTTGCTCAGTACAGTGGCACAGGGGGACGAGCCATTCTGAGAAAGGCGATCACGCTCTGATAGACGGAGACGCACTGAAGACGGAGTTGAATCTCAGCAGTCTAATGGGCCCAGCGAGGCAGTAAATTTCACAGCAACTTGACACATTAATATAGAAGTACAGTCTGTTATATCAAAGGGAGATTGTCTCAGTCCTTAAGGGGAAACCAGCAATCCAAAAATGAAAAGTGTTCACTGGTGTCTTGTGAAAAATGTAGTTAACACTGAGAGCTGAAGTGTCGAAGCTCTCTGCCTTACCTGGTTGGAGTTCTCATCAAGGGCAGATGCAGGCCCCTCCTGGAGACCACAAGTCCTGCAACATCCACATCACCTGACCCAGGCTCCCCAGAATCGCAAAGTCTTTGCAGACGGGGAGGAGAAGAACAGTTCAGAAGTTCTTATTTGGTCCTGTGGGATCCTGCAGGGTCTGTCTTCCTGCAGATCTGTTTTCCCCCAGGTCTCTGTCCCTCCATATCTGCTAGGAGAACAATTTTGCATGTCTCCTTAGAAAACAACTTATTTATGCAATAATATGGAAATGGTTTGATAAATTAACAAATGCCTTCATAATGAAATGTGATGAATCTACTGCAATGATTATACAGACCAAATAGAAAAAAAAATGGGGAATATATATGTTTAATGTTCAGTGAAAATGTAGACTATGACACGATTAGAGTAGATGGAAGACTATAGATTTAGAGAGCTCACGACTGGAAAGTCACATGTGAGCTTGGAACTCGTTATGCAAGAAGAAATACATTATGTGGGATTTTTTTTTTCATTTGGCAAATTCTCTTTAGCATTGTTGTAACATTATATTCTTAAGGCATATACTTTTAGCAAACTATGGGCAACAGGAGCTAACTTAATTTATTAACACCTTTTGCCTTTCTTGCTTAGTCATTACCTCATACTGATATTTTTAGCTCACACACTTAATTTTCTTACAAAGCTAAAGTCACAGCACAACTGTGAGGAAAGTCATTTCATTTCTTACACCCACGATTCAGTCACTTTCTCTATTACTTTGCTCACTTCTCAGCACTGTAAGAAATAAACTTGGTTCTTGCCTATCCTAAAGTTAATTTAACCATGTCAATATGTACTGGTCTGGCAGAAGCATTTGTTCCATAGGGGCCATCATTCCATTTTATTTTGGTTTGTTTTGTTTCAAATAATGTTGTAAAAGATAAATGACACAAGGATAAAATTTGATTAAATCATATTAGTGGGTAGGAGTTGAGCAGACCATGGACTAGTACACGTGGTTCTGTATGTACTTTGGAAGAGGGTCTGGACTGACAACACATTTAGGGCGATAACATTTCAAGTCTGTATAAGAACAGGCCTTTGACATGATACAATTATAGAGAGGTAACTAAGTCTGGATTGTCTAAATTCAGAAAAATTCAATTCCTCATACCAAGAATTATATATTGCTTCCTATGGATCATTATACAGTACAACAATAACTCCTTTATATGTTGTGTACTTAGTTATTATTTCTGAGGTATGCCCATCTATTTCTTAATATCAAAAGCAGTCATGTTTCAATAGAACTAAACAAATCACCTGTGCTCACTGTATCCTGACCCTTAACCTACGCATGCTTTTAGTCCCAGCAAATGCAAGGATCCAATCAGATCACAAAGACTGGGGGCTATCCTTCTCTAGTGCTTTGGCTTATTTCTGATTACGTATGAAGTAACATACCACTGGATGACAATCTCCCAGAGGGAGAACTGTATCTTACATATTTCTGTTCACCAAACTTTATTTTGAAAACTGAATTATTTTGCTGGCCTATGGTGGGGCAGAAAACTGAAGCAGAGGAGGGAGGCTCAGTTCCTACTCATGTCTCCACCTCCCTTTAAACATGAACAGGGTTCCCAGCGATCTTTTATGACTAATTCTAACTTGGCCAGATAATCTTTTTTTTTTTCCTTTTGGATAGAAGACTAGAAGCAACGTTTATTGGAGACATTGAAAAATGGGGCTACCTCTGCTTGACTGAGGTGACAATTCTTGCACTTGATGCTAGGAGATGTCCTAAAACCTCAGCATATGATCTCATAGGAAAGGGACACACATCACAAGTTGATGCAGTGATAGCTGAAAAATTCCAGATTTTCTTATGGCCCTTATGCTCGGGACCATCTTATCCCCAGTCCTAGAAACCTGGGCATATCTGTAAGCAGTCAATTCACAAACTGCAGCTCTCAGTGAAACAAACTGGTTTCAGGTTCAGTAGGAATAAATCACTCATACCTCCATGCCCAGACACCACTGTCCCAGTGTGAACAAAATGAAAAAGAGTTGTGTGACAACTATGTCTACATAAAGGTGTGTGAGAATGTGTGTGTATGTGCGTGCGTGTGTATGTGTGTGGGAGATAGAAAAGAAATTGCATGTAAAAGCCAAATAATCCTATCTATAAGAGGGAAGGAGCATACTTTTCTTATAATTTCTACTATAGAACAGCCTAATTCAATGAAATGGAAGTTTATATGAGGATAATGACATTAAAAAGATTACAGACATAAGTAAACAAGCTGAAGACCAAACAGTAAAACTGCAGAAAATAAATTAAAATTATCAAGGAATAGAATAAGCAGCGCTGAAAATAAAAATTCTAGCATGGCAGAAAGGTTCACCTAATCCCCATCATATAAACAAACAACAATGACAGCAAAAATAAATACATTAAAGTAGTTGGAAAAGCAATAATATATATGAGAGGCAGGCAATGATGATCTATAGTTAGGTTAATTTGGGCTCCTGGAATATTCAAGTAAGCAAATGAAATGAAGATGTTTTAAAAGATAAAACATTGAGGCGCCTCAGTTGGTTAAGTGCTCGACTTCAGCTCAGGTCATGATCTCACAGTTGGTGGGTTTGAGCCCCACATCACGTTCTGTGTTGTCAGCTCAGAGCCTGGAGCCTGCTTAGGATTCTGTGTCTCTCTCTCTGCCCCTCCCCTGCTTATACTCTGTCTCTCAAAAATAAACATTAAAAAAACTTTAAAGATGAAACAAGAGAATTTTCACCGAAATGAAGGGAAAACTGAATCTAAATATTGAAAGATCACATAGAGTTCCAGAAAAATTTAATATGTCTCAGTAGTCAATACTGAAACATACTTTTCGTTTAAGCCAATGAATTTTAAAGATAGAAAAATAACTATTTAGTTATTGAGGCAGTAAAGCAAATCACCAACAAGAGGGAAATATTCAGACTGACCTTAGGCTTTTTCCATAGCAATATTCAATGTAAAAGACAGTAGGGAATGTCTTTAAAATTTTTAAATAAAACATGTTTAGTACACAATTATTATACTCAGTCTAGTTTCTTTAATTCACCAATTAAGCATAATGTAAGCATTTTTAGACAGGAAAAAAAACCATTGATAGATACTGCATCCCATCTATCAATGCTCATGCATAGGGGAGATCCCTACATGACAACAAAATTCAGTGGATTCATAAATCAAAATGAATAACTTGACAATGGAGAAAACATGACCAAAAAAACCCACAAAAAACAGAATGGTAAGGTAAGGCCATTTAAGTAACTATGGGAGGGGCTTATGGGTGCCTTAGTTGGTTAAGCCTCTACTCTTAAGCTCAGGTCATGACCTCAAGGTTCGTAATTTCGAGCCCTGCATCAGGCTACATGCTGATGGTGCAGAGCTTGCTTGGAATTCTCTCTCTCCCTCTCTCTCTGCCCTGCTTCCCAACTTGTTCTCCTTGCTCTCTATCTCATAATAAATAAATAAACCTAAAAAAAATAACTATGGGAAATCATGGCTACAAAACAAAATAAGCAATTTATGTGGCTGAATATATAAACATAATATAATTAACAGATATTAAGTGATGGTAGGAGTGATGATGGGAGAAAATGTAAATATGGTAGTGCCCTCATCTTCACTGAAGATGAGTCAATTGATATGACCTAAATATAAAACATATTTCACTAAAAAATAAACCTAGATACAGTGAAGCCAACTTAAAAATAATTTTCATAGTTATATCTCCTTAACAGTAGAGGAATAGTTTCAGAAGTAATATATTTATTTGAAGATACACTATTTCTTCATTGGCACTTAAATTTCTTTTCTTTTTTTTTCCTTTTTTGATAAATTCAAATGAGAAGCACATTAACACTTTTCTAAAAAAATAAAATATGGGTTTCAATTCTATAAAGTATAACAGTACATTAATCTAGTTTCTGTTTATGGGCAAATGTTGCTCTCTGTAGACCATGGATAATGCATGGAATGTGGTTGCAGAACTGGACTCCCTGATAACAGTGGAGATCAGATCCCAAAGTAGTGACTGTGAGATGACAGGACACCCAAATAAAAGGAGCCAGATAACAGTGAATAATCTTCAATAGAAAAATGGGAACAATTATTGCTGTAAGTGACAAGATTTCAGTGGCAATGAGGGGAAGGGGTCCAGTTTTCCAAAAGCTATGGAGATGTGGGTTAAATCATGAAGTTTCTAGAGGCATAAGTAGAGACGTTTTGCTTAAGATGTAGACTAAGGAAATGAAATACAGATGATCAGGAGTCTGAATGGTTACCATTAGAAAAAGTAACTATCTTTTGCCCAGGTTCTGGGATAAAATGGCTTTCAGATTCAGAACTCATTGAAGGAAAGAGATCCAGCTTTTAGTAAGAAAAGATGCTGCAACCTGCTAGTAAATATATTTAATAGTAATTCCATCAGTCCTTCCTAAAGGGATCTCAAGCCATTTGTTCAGACATCTAAGTATCTGGAGAAAAGTGAATAGTTGGACACAGGGTATGAATTGACAGTGATACTCAGGATCCAAATCACCATTATGCCTGCCTCTTAGAATAGAAATGTAGTGGGGGACAAATGTCCTCCCATCCCATGCCCAGCTCTGAGCAGGTACTCTGAGTCCAAAGAACCACATCATGGTCACTTCACCAGTCCCCAAGTGTCTAATAAGATGAACAAATAGTAGCTGGTAAAGCCCTCACATTGGTTCTTTAACCTACTAAGGGCTACCATAGAAAAGGCCAAGTGAGAATCTCCATACCTGCTCCCACCCCAATGTCATTCATTCCATTCAAGTAAAAAACATACATCCCAGGTACTAATAAGAGAGTTTCAATTTCAGAGACTTAAAGAATATATGAGTGTTTCCTGTCACATCTTCATTTACTTCATGACAGTTTCCCTTATAAAAGCCAGATGGATCACAGCAGATTACAGTGGACTGCCACAAAATTAACCAAGTAGTAATCTCCATCGCAGCTGCCATGTCAGATGTGGTATCTTTGCTAGAACAGATTAAAACAGACTGTGGGGCTTGGTATATGGCCAGTGATCTAGTGAATGCATTCCCTTCCTTTCCTATCAAAAAGAAGAATCAGAATATTTTGTGTTGTTGTGGAATTAGCAACTATGCATTTATGGTTTGCCTGTCTATGATAACCCCTGACATATTCTGAAGGGTCTTGGACTGCTTGGACATAAGGTAGAGGATCACATCCATCCACTAGATTAATGACACCATGTTCATCAGAACAGAGAATCAAGGAGTGGAAAGTATTTAGAGATCCTGGTAAGATGAATTTACTCTGTAGAAAAGAAATAAGTCCTGAAAAGACTTGGAGGTGTACAATGTTGCTGAAATTTTTAGGGACTCTGAGACATGATGGGACATCCGCTAAAACATACGGGGTAAATTACTGCATTTCATACTTCTCACCACTAATAAAGAAGCACAAGGTTTGGGAGCCCTCTGCAGGTTCTGAAAGGAGCATACTCTGCACTTGGTCATACCAATCTGATTTATTTATTAGATGACATGGAAGACTGCCAGCTTTGGCTGAGGCCCAGAATAGAAAGGTACTCCTTGGCAAGTTCTGGCTGTAGTGCATGCACCATAAGACCAACAGGTCCTATGGTATTGGAGCTACCTAATATGGGGAATCACAATGTGAAGCTTATGGCAAGCCTCAGTAGAAGAATCACCACAAAGACATTTAGAGTTTTGGAAAAGACCATGCCATATCTAATAGAAAATTATACACCATTCATAAAGCAACTTCAGGAATGCCATTTGGTTCTGGAAGAAACAGACCAACTGCCCATAGAATATCAAATGTCCATGTTTTCAAAGCTGTCCATTATGATTTGAGTTCTGCAGACACACGAAGTCATGAGGTTGGGTGGCTCAACAGCAATCCATCATAAGACCAGGCACAGGCAGTTATCACACATACAATTTAGTGGCTCAGAGTCATGAGTTATCCATCTCTACTGCAATTGTGCCTTTAATTGATCACACCAATGGTGCTGCGGATGTGACCAGCTGCAGAAGGAAGACAAAAGACTTGCATGGTTCATAGATGAAGCTGAATATTTCATCTATTGATAGGGACTCTACACAATGTTGTTTTGAACCAGAGTACCCATTTTACAACAAAGGGGAGTGCAACCATGGGAATAAGGCCAAGGGAATCCTTTCATTCTATCACATTCTGAACTTTCCTGAACCTCTCTATCTAACGGAATTGTAGATGACTTCTTAAAATTGGAACTGAAGTATCAATCTGGGGTTGGTTTATTAAGAGGTGGAATACATGGGTACAGAAACCAAGAATTAGACGGAGGAGTGACCCTGCTTACCATCACCCCCAGTGATCCACATGGAGAATCAATTTTTCCCATTTTTGTAACTTTAGATGTACAGAGGTATACAAGGTTGGTTCCCAGAGATAAAGAGCTGGTAACTGAGAATGCAAGAGTCCTACCAGACTTTATGCTATGGTTGCCACCAGATCACATCATGACCTTCATGCCAGTAGATCAGTAAACAAGAAGAGAAGTCACCGAATTGACAATGGGAATTGATTCTGATCATCCAGAGGGATGCTGCTGCTACCCCACAGGGAGATCAAATAAGACTACGTTTGGAGTTCAGTGGTCCACTGGAGCATCTCTTGTGCTCCATTTCCAGTTTTACTGGTAATGGACAATGGTAGCAGCCATAGCCCAAGAAGTTTATAGAAACCAGGGTAGAATCTTTCCTGAGAATCTGGGTCATCCCACAAGGCCAAGTGTCTAGACCAGCAGATGTGCTGGCTACAATGGGAGGAATCCAGAATGTGTGTTTGTGGAAGTGAATAATGAGCATCAATTTCAGCCTCATATCACTACAGAAGTGGGTTTTCAAACCCATCCCCTTAACCCAAGAAACAAAACCACCCAAAAACCTGGAATAGCTGTCCCCAGATGGATGTTATCACTCTAAGTAGCAAGTAAATGTATACAGCACAAGGGTGGACCCTCTTACTCTTCCCAGTTCCCTTCTTTAGGGCTGATGTAACTGTCACTTAACTAGTAAGAATACCCAGTGGGGTACCCACTGAAGGTAACTCAGACTGAGTCCCTCACTGGGAACTGCCATCAGATGTGACCTGCCTGGCCTAAGCCTGTATGCATTCAAGAGGGAGCACAAAACAAAGGTCTTACCATAGAATGATTGAGACCAACCAAAGTGTAGATCAGCTCTCTTTCTTCTCAATCCTGTCTTCAGTTCTTTATTGATGTATCTCCCAAAAGTATTCCTCAGTCAACCCTCTGCATGCAATTCTGTCTCAAAGTCTGTTTCCAAACAGCAGAATCTAAAATAATCAGCCTAGGCTCCTGCATAACTACAATGCAAAGCTAAGACATGAACCTTCATTATGTGAAGCTGCTATAATTTAGGAGTCATTTGTTAGCACAAAGTAACTTGATATCCATTTTGTTCCCAATGAAGAACATCTGTAGACTGACAGTGACTATGACCTCCAACAGTTATCAAAATTTGGTAATAAAAGATCATCTAACAGATATGCAGTCTATCCACTTTCCTAGGCCTTCTAGATTTTAGACTCAGCCAGACCAGAATGCATAGAACCCACTATTTTATATTCCAACCTCCAAATCTCCTCTACACTTTGTATCCTTACCCCAAGAGCACTTTAAAAAAATAAATATATAAATGTTTATTTATTTTTGAGAGAGAGAGACAAAGCATGGGTGGGGGGTAGGAGGCAGAGAGAGAGGGAGACATAGAATCCGAAGCAGGCTCCAGGCTCTGAGCTATCAGTGCAGAGCCCGATGCAGGGCTCAAACTCACAAATCGTGAGATCATGACCTGAGCAGAAGTCAGACGCTTAACTGACTGAGCTACCCAGGCACCCCAACAAGAGCACTTTAATAAAGAACACATTCATATTTGCCCTCACTTTACATGGAGATGCTATAAAAAAGTGGAAAATTGAACTTCTTTATTAGTTTTGCATTCATAAAATACTTATTTACTGTTAATGTTGTGATCAACACTAGGTTAGATATTGGATAATTAATCGTGGGCCTGTTCTCACTGAAGAATTAAACAAACAACTGAATGGGTGAGTGGGTGAACAAGTGAGAAATTTCACATTCCTATTATTGCTATGATGGAAGAAATATTACCAAAACAGGTTGTTATTCAAACTTTATTTTTGTCTTTACCCACATCTCTTCATCTTTAAAAATAAGGATCTGATTTATTTTATATCTTTTTCTAAGATACTCCAAATATTTTTTTTGGAATTAAGTGCACATGGATGAATGAATGAATGAATGAATGGGTGAATGGATAATTCTAAGGCTAAAGCAAAAGTGCCTCTTTCCAGACAATGTCCACACAGACACCATATAGTGGGCAGGCAATGAAGAGGAACAAGCATGTGAAGCAGACTGCTGAACACTCTATTGTTTTTATTTTGTAATGACCACAACAAGAACCAGGACAATCATCTGTCAACTTACCAGGCAATGAATTTTTTTTTTTAATGCATTGTTTCATTTAAACTGTATAGCAATGCCATGAGACAGGTAAATTTCATATTTTACAGCTGATGAAAAACAGCTCAGGAAGTTGACAGCACTGGTTTCTCCTAACTCCAAAGTCCTGCTCTTAAGCACAACTGTATGAGAATTAGCCAAACGGTAGCTATGTGTGTATTGCTTCTTTTGCACACATGATCCCAGCACAGACAATAGAGCAGTTGAGTGATGGCCAGGGCCAGGGTGTGGTCACTATCCAAGACAGCACGTTCCTTGTGTGCTCTGCTTGTGGGGTGCCCGTTCCTCAACTCTGGTTTCCTTGGTAATTCCTCTGACAGCTTGCTGAACCCTAAACACACTTTTTATATAAAGAAAAGCCCCCTTTTTTTTTATTTTAAGTTTCTAAGGCTATGGTAATTATCTCAATGCTTTCTGTAATTCTCTGGAAGAACAAATATCTCCCAGAAACCTTTAAAACACAAACTATTTAAAACCAATTTCCCTTAGATCAGAGGTAGCCTGTATTTCTCCTCCCTTCCCTCTTCTCTCCTATTCAGATTTGCACAAAGCAAGATTGTTGTTCAGTAAGAATCTATCTCTTTCTGCTAGTTATCCCTGATCTGAGGTTATATAATCTCCTGTCTGTGGTTCTGTAACCATTTCCACAGGAACTCAGCAGGGTGCATTTGGAAAATGGGAGGTGCATCAAGAGGACAGGAGCTTTGAAGAGACGCAGGTCCTCCCGCCAGACAATGCTCTTAATCCCAAAGTGTAGGAGTCCAGACACGAAATCATTCTCTCTCTCTTTTGAGAAATGTATTTCATATATAGAGTGGTTCTTAAATTAAACACTGAAAAATCTGCTTCATTATGTGTAGAGTAGAAGAGGACCTGCTCTTTGTATCTTTTATGTTTGACCTTTCCATCAATTTCCTTAAGCAATATTAAGCACCTGATTCTTCAAGTTCTAAAAGAGGTTTGATGCACAGCATCATGGTCTGATGATCTAATCACAAGATTAGGGAGTTCACCACTCTGAATTTTAATTTCCCACTGTGTTGAGTGGCTTCTGTACCTCCTTGAACAGTGTGTCTCCTTTTGTCTCAGTGTTTTCATCTTTAAAATGGGAACAAGGGAGGATCATGTCTCTATGGGTATCTGTGAGGATCAATTACTTTAAATATATAAGATGCTACCATAACTGCTAGGTATTATTTTCTGTATTATCAGGAAAATAAAAGAAAGTATCGTTCCTGCATTTCCAAGATATTTTAGCACACATACATTTCACCAGAGACATTTATGTGTTCACGTGTGTATAAAGATAGGAAAAAAGATAGATGGGCAAACAGATTGATATTATACAGTGCAGGATAAAGCTGTGCAGAACTCTATAGCATAGCAATCAAATGTGATATACTCAGGTGAGGAACAGGCAGCCAGAGGAGATGAACACTTGAAAAAAAATACAGATTCTGTTTCCAGGCAAGTGTTCTTAATAGTAAAAAATGAGAGAGTAGAAATACAGAAAATGTGTGCTACATAAACAGAGTTGTTTCCAAATAGAAAGCTATACAAGGACCAATATCAACTCATCAAGCTAAAATAAGAGCAAATCCTCACTCTGTACTTTGTCTAAGTAAGGGATATGTTCCAAATGCAGCAGGAGCTATAAGCTGCTTTTAATAACATGCATTTTCTTTGGTCACATTAGGACATATGTGGAGGTATCATGAGAGATGGAAAGCCACCTGGGTCAGGACTGGGGGAGGGGCAATGACAGGTAGGGACCCAGATGGAGAAAGAACCCAGTCCAGAATTAGTCACAGGCCTGGTTTGCCCTGGGAGAGAAGACAGACAAGTAAAGGGATCTGAGTTACCCTTTTGTGTACAAGAGATGCAAAAGAGGGCTGGGGGTCTACCCTGCTGAAACACATTTTATTGCCCAGGCTCAGGCCATGAAGAGGCTCTGAATTACCTGATGTATATCAACTGGAATTCTCCCTCAGTGAGCAAGTTGCTGCCCACTGAGCATCTTGATGGCAAGAAACCTGAAGGGTTGGCTGGGCATCATGAGACCCTACCCTTTGAGCCCCCTGATGTGCTTTGCTGGAATTTTCTGGATGTAGTCGGGATTCCTATACCAGAGCTTCCAGAGCTTCCTCTCTGTCACACAACAACCTACATTCATTGTGTGTTTCTCAAAACAAAGGAGTGGTCCAGAGAGGGCAAAGATCAAGGGAAGACTGACCCAAATCATGCATCATTTATGACCTTGGGCCACTTAGCCCAAGGCCTAGTAATTCTGATGTGCCTGTTATACAGTAGACATACAAAATAGCTGCCCATTTATTTATCTAATTGTTATTAACAATCTGCTCTGTTACAGGTGCTGGGCATATGGCAATAAATAGAACATAGTGTTTCCCTTTGAGGAGAAAACATGTTCATGTATTTTCTTGAGAATAGGAGATGAACGGAAAAGGAGCACATGAATAGATACATAAAAATGACAATAACTTGAGATAGTTATGGGTCAATTAAGAAAATAAGAGTCTAAAAGTACATGACGTATCTGAAATCTAGGTAGGGGAGTCAGGGAAAAAATCTGGGAAGAGGTGGAATTAGGTAGACCCTGTGTGAAGGTGGGAGAAATGCACTCCAGGCAGGGTTAAGAGAAATTTCAATAGCCATGCAGAAGGCAAGAGCTTGGTATGTTTAAGTACCAGCAAAAATACTAGCATGGCTGGTGGGAAGCAACTGTGGAGGAGAGCTATAGAAAATGAAGTGGGAGAATAGGCAGGGGGATATCACTCAGTATCTTGCAGGCTATGGCAGGGACTTTGATTTTCATTTAAAACACAATGAGACCACATTCAAGGCTTTACTCTGCAAAGTGATGCTTCCTGGTTCATATTGAAAGAAATCTGCATGCAGAGCAGAGGATGGACTATTGGGGCTGGACAAGGGAAGTTGTAGTGAACCAGAGGCCAGCCTGGAGACTGCTTGGATAAATCAAAAGATAAATCATTGTAAGAGTGAATATGGGAGAGAGGTGGTAAGATTTGAGATCAAGTGTAGAAGTGTAGCCACAAGACCAACAATTAATTTGGTGTTGTGGATTGCGACTTGGGGAAGACAGCTGAGATGACCCCTAGGATTGGTTGAACAAAGAACTAATTAATTAGTTAATGAGTCACATAACTAATTAATTCATTAATTTTCCTTGTCCTGGAACTATGCAAAATCAATTGTAGGAGAAAGAAAGCTTTATTAGATCAAGGGGGGAAAAAGATGATGATCACAATAGTTAACATTTTAACAGGATTTGCCAGTGCTAAACAGTGTGCCATGAGTATAAATATATTGTCTCATCCAATTTTCTCATAACAGTAATGAAAAAAGCTGTGTGTCACTCCACTTCTTAGAAAGGTTAATGAACTTTATTAATTCCAAACAAATAGTAAGGAGGAAAGTAAGGATGGATGTCCCCAACCTGTACTACATTTTCAAAATTTGTTTTTATGTTTATTTATTTTTGAGAGAGAGAGAGAGAGGAGAGGGGGAGAGAGTGAGGGTGACAAAGAATCCAAAGCAGGCTCTGAACTGTCAGTGCAAAGCCTGAGGTAGGAGCTGAAGTCAGACGCTCAACAAACTGAGCCACCAGGTGTTACCCCCACCTGTTTTCTTAACCATGATTCTACACTGTCTCCCAGCAATGAGTTCACAAAGCTGCTGACTACCCAAATGGTGATATGAGAAAATACATACTCTGCTGACATTTAATATTTTTTACCTTTGGTGAAAAAAGGCATATAAAAAGAGGCAATGCATAGGTCATGAGTGCTTAAATAAATGAAAGGTAAATAACATTGAGATAACAGTTTTCACTCACTGATTTGTAAAAAAAAAAAATTTGTAATAGCATCCCCTCTTCACACAGACTTGGGAATATGGTAACTAATGATATTGGTAATTACTATACTCCTTAAAAAATATACATATGAGAAAAAGTTGAGAAGAATTACAGCAAATAGCAATAGTTGTAATAGAATAATGAGATAATTAGGTAATAATATTTGTATTTTTAAAAATATATTGAGATATGTTTTCAAAATTCAAAACTTAACTTTCTGTGGTGCCTGGGTGGTTCAGTCAGTTAAGTGTCTGACTCTTGATTTTGGCTCAGGTCATGATCCCAGGGTCATGGGATCTAGCCCTGCCTTAGGTTCTGTGCTGAATATGAAGCCTGCTTAGGATTCTCTTTCTGTGTTCCCACCCCCTCAACCTTCTTCCAAGTTGGTGTGTACTCTCTTTCTAAAATAAACAAATTAGCATTTTAATATACACCTTTATAAGAAATTTCATATCTATAAATTTCCAATAAAAAAAAAACTTTGTCAAATCATGAGTATCCTATTTCTTTCAGAAAAGCTAATGAAAATAAGCTATGGAATAGATATCATATAATCAGAACTAGGGAAAAAAAATAGTGTAAGTGTCCAAAAGGATGGGCTGGTTTCACTCAAAAGATTCTGTTAATTCTGGGTGAATATCAAATTACATCACCAAGTCCAAAAAAGTTGTTAAAGTCTAAGTTGGTTGAGTCTGGAGAAAATAATGCACAGTCATGAACTAACCTTTATTTCAGATGTACATCAACATATCTTCCAAGAGGACATTCCCTTTAATTGAATGACGGGGATCATAAAAAGAATTGTCCTTTTACTATTGTTACCATGTCATCAAAGATGCCAAAGACTGGTTCTGCTGCCCTGGACAAATCTCACTAAAACAGATTTCAATACAAGAAAAATAGCTCTATGAATTTTTGAACCAATCTGCATATGGACCATATGACCTTTTACATATGTCAACCACAAGACCTAAGACATCACTTTTGCAATTTTCTGCTTCTTCCTTTCCTGAGGAAAATCCCTGGGAACAAAACCCATACCTTGTACTTTTATCAGCTACTACCTAGCACCGTGTATGTCCCATGGAAAGCCAAACATAAATATTGCTGAATAAATGAATCAATCAATTCATCAACCCAGTACCAGGCACTCACTCTACAGATAAAACATAATTCCACACTGTTGGTTAATGGCACAGCCAGAACAACATGTGATGTTTTTATCACTCAAATTTCCTAACTGCTAGTGTATAGCAACTGCTGTATCTGTCTCAAGGCATGTACACATAATACAAAATTAAATCAAAATTAAAAAAAAAAAAAAAAAACCTTTACTTGAAATCACTGGGATAAATTTTGACCAGCATTGGAAAATACCATTTTCAATATATATAATCAGAGTTTCATTTCTTAGTGAACTGAGGGACTGTTGTGGGTGATGGATTCTATTTGCAGCCTGTGCTGTGGTTTGTAGGAGGGTTGGAAAAGAAAACTGCATCAGGAAACAGGAGGAGGAGGTGGGGGAGGAAGGAGAAAAGCATATTGAGAACATGATCCAGGGAGAGGAGGATTTTAAAAAGTAAATTAAAAAATATACCACGTTGTGCAAGTAATAATATTTCTACAAAAATGATAGTGAAATGGAATGGGGCCCAGCATCACATAATAAATGTGTACCCATCCTGCTGCATGAAAATCTGTGGGCAAGTTATTAACAAGCAGATGGTTCTCTCTAACACCTGTCTATATCACAACGCTTTTACTTCCTCTATTTTTTTTTTTTTTTTTTTTTTTTTTTTTTTTTTTTTTTTTGCTGAATTGCAGGTTTCCATTAATGAAAACTCTGAAGATTCTGAAACCCATTTCAGCTCTGGAAGCTGCCTACAGACAAGCAACTACAGCATTTAAAAGGTAAAGGCATTTGGGAGAGATGGGACATGAGCTTATTGCATGGACTCCACAGAATTCTCTGAACCCCACAGAATTAGGACCTGTGCATCCCGAGCAAAATTGAAATTTCTTTCCATGATATTTAAAGGTCTTGGAGGAAATCAACACTAGCACTTAGGCTGTTAAGGCTTTAAACATCAATAGGACAGAGCAGAGGAATCAGCCATGGAATGTGAGCATTGGCTTGCTTTCTTGAGCTATGTCTACCCTCTGCCTGTGTTGTTTCTCCCAGGGAATGACAAAAGTAGGATCAGCTAAGAGTGATAGATAGCATATGCATTGTTTGATTTGGTGTGTGAATCAAATATAGCTTTTCCTAACAGATACCCTCTACTGTATTTGGCTATAATTACAATAAGTGGTACATTTTTATGATTAAGAGAAGTGATTTTGGAACAAGTCAAATATGGATATGATACTGACTCAATCACTTGGCTATGTGACAATGGAGCAAGTGATTCAACCTCCCTAAGACTCAATTTTCATATATGTAACATCAGCATAATAACATTCTGCCCATAGAGTTTTGTGCAGATTAAATTAGAAAATGATTGTAAAGTGCTTATCACAGTGTCTAACACAGAGTTAAGTAATCAATAAACTTTGGGCATTATTGTTATGCTTGGACAAAGTATCAATTACAAAAATGCCTAAGAGACCAGATAGTTTTGAATAGATGTATGTCTGCCTCTGTTTGTGTTTCTTTTTTTGTGTCTCCCCCTTCCTTCTGTTTCTTCTTTGACAAAAACTACCAGTTCAAGTTCTGCTTGTTTATTCTTAAACAACAGTTATTCTGTAAAAGCAAGCAATTTCTTAATGGTAAGAAAGTAAACTGAAGGAGAGGAAATGACAAGGAAACTGAGTGAATTCACATATCCATCCCCTCCTGTGGTCCTCAAAGGGTGGAGTAACAACCTCTAAGGGTCAAGACTGTGTGTGTTAGGGAGATGTGTGAGCCAGGTCATGTTACAACATATCCAGGATGTGAGGATGGTTTTCTTGCTTCTGTGATTAGTAGACATGTCACTTACCCTGAACAGGGCTCCTAAGTCTTAAAAAAAAAAAAAAAAAAAAAAGCTCTCCTTTACTCTTGAGTCCTAAGCACCATATCTGCCTTTCCCAAAGTATGTGGAAATGGCATTTGGCTTAAAAAGGGTAACAAAATGAATCCATAGGAATTGGTTTCCCATTGAAATAACAACATCATAAATGGACTAGATTGCTTCAGAGGAATAGCAGGCTGCCCTCCCTCGGCCCAGGTAGCAGAGCTATAGCTGGTATTTTTGCTCACATAGATGTCTCCGGCACACCCACCCCTTGAATGGCTCGAAGTTCCAGTAGCTGCCTCACATTCCCTCCATGCTCCCTCTGCTCCCTCTGTCTGATATAGAACCTATGTAGACAGCATTTAGCATTTATTGAGGCACTATCCTTTTGGCTTAATATAGAACACAAGAAATGTCTACTCAAAGTGTTTGATAATATATAAAATCAAAGAAAGAACCGATATGCCATTTAGTCTGTGAAGTCTAACCTGTTTTTCCTTCTATTCTTCTAGTAACTTTTCCCCAGCTACCCTAGTTTTTGAACAGCTTGATTTAGACTTCTTATTACTATTTCTTTTCATAACATGCCATATGCAAAGATAGTTAATAACAGAGGCATTTTTCTTATTGTTGAATATGAATAAAGCTAAAATAAAAGAGGATGATATCAAGGCACTTAAAAAAGACTATATTTAACCTACTTAGAAGGGCTTTCAACATATGGCTTACATACATATGTTTGCCCTGTGATGATTCAAGGGCTCCTACTGGCCTCTTATGCTTGATTCCTTCCTGCCAATAACCTTCTGAATAGCCCCAAACTTTATCAGAACCAAGACAAAGAGAAGAAAAGATCACATTCCAATTATGGCTTTGAGATCCTAAAAAGTTCTGTGTTTAATATTGACAGTGACTTTTAAAATAAATAAGACCAAGGGTTGAAAAGCATGAGATTTACATAGAACATAGTGACAACAGAGGAGGTAAATGCTGTTAAACAGAAAGTATATGAAGTAGGACCTGGTCACAATGAATCATACAGAATGGATGTCTTCACAGCGGCAGAATCTTTGAGTTTGTATATATAAGATACAGCATATTTGGATAAAACACACAAGGATAAAATAAATATAACAAAAATGTGCTTTATAAATATGCACGTGTGTTTTATTTAGCATGTTAAGTATATGCATGTTAATGTTGCAGAATTTTCTTTTACTCTATTCACATACCAGGAGGTATATATATTCAAGTTTCTACCTGGAATAACTTCTTGTTCCTTTACCACTTTCCTTACTTATTTTTCTCTTTTCAGACCAAGCGTAAAGGTCATATCTTCCATGAGCCTGGTTCCAACAAGTCTTTTTCATTCGTGGTTTTTACCATTCTTTCATTTAACAAATAGTTATTAAACATATACCAGGTATCAGGCATTGTGCCAGGGGCTTGGATATACAGGTGGCTACTAGCATATTCTCTGCCCATGTGGAATGCATAGTCTAGCTCACCTCTTCCCCCATGTCACAGTGTGCCAACCTCTTTTTATACTTATCACTTTTTATCACCATTTTTAATATGTGTTTATTCCACCTACTAGATAATCAATTTCTTGATGTGGGAAACAGCTTTTTCTAAAATTACCACTGCATTCTAATTCCTGTGTGCTACCCAGAACATAGTAGGTCTCAATAAATGTGTTGAAACAGAATAAAACTTAAAAAAAAAAAAGAAAGCTGAGGCATGGGAGGGATATAGAAGCTCAATATTTCCAATGATTAAAATAATTTCCCAGAAAACCATTTCTATGAACATGAAATTGAATATGCAACTAATAGTCGCCACAAAAACAAGTATCAACATATTTTATTTAAGAAAAAAAAACTCTCATTTCAGCTTTAAGCAGTGCTTAGAAAATTTCATCAACACATTGTAATATTAATCAAGAATAAGCTGGTACATAATGTTTGGTGTGCCAAAAAATACATTTACACTATAATTTGTTTCTTGGAGAGGCCATGGACAGAAGTGCAATGAAAATGGTCTGACGCTGAATTTAATACAAATAACTCCCTGATTGATCGTCCTTTATAAATTGAAATATGAGTCATTTAATATTCCTTCTCCCACAGTTTGGTCAATATTTGTGCGCATTTTCTAGTTTCTTTTTTATACTGAAGCCAACCTTTTAAAAGATTTTCTTCAATGTAACTTGGTTTACACGTGAGAGGTTGTTCTCTCCCCTTTCACTCAGAACCAAATTTCAAGCAAGGAGGCTTTACTAATTCTGTGATCAATTTCATTGTTAGTCAGCAGGTGAAAACCTGAGCCAAGCACAAACCAATGGACTCTTACTTAGAAGAAGAAGAACAGCAACAACAACAACAAAAGACAGAATCACATTTCACTTTCCCAGGCAGACTTTGGTGCTTCCCACTTATTTCATTACCAAAACATTAACTTGAAGAACCCACCAAATACCTACACCTAGTTGTATGTAAAGGAGTCTATAGTCTTGATTTATACGTATTTTTACACAAATGGGATCATTCTGTAAATATTGTTTTGCAACTTATCTTTTTAAAACTTAACACTTTTACTATACCATCTTATACAACAGCATATGTTCTTTTGGATAGTAATATTGAGCTATGACCTATTCAAATATTCCCTTTTAGGTGAACCTTTAGGTTATTCTCAGAGATATTCATGGATCATCTCAGTCAATGGTTTTCAAACTTATAAAACTGAATAATCACTTTTTATTTAAAAATGAAATTTTATACAGAATGTAGTAGGTCAAAGTTAAGTTCAGGGCAGGAGTGTGTGTAGGGTCTGGACCCCACTGGCTAAGTTTGGGGGTTTCTCCCTAAGCAGCTCTGCCCCACACGCTACGGCAACAGCTTCTGAGGTATCCTGACCCAATCCTTGTGCTCTCACAATAAGGCTTGGAAAAACTAAAAGACCAGGACAGAAAGTCTAAGGATTCTCTGTTCTAAGCAATAAAGGTATCTGACCAATTGGTCCAGAGATCAGTAAAGATGTTATTGGAGAGGATATATTTAAGCTTCCAACTTGAGATATTTACAAAACTGAAGACTGTGGAAATGGCAACTAGGGTAACATTCAGGACATAGTCTTCACATATGGTAGACTGTGGAAGGACCAAAGGCCAAAGCAAGTCTTTTCAGCTTCTCCATGTGGAGGTACCTCTCTTAGTATTCAGGATGATGAGTAACAGTAATTTATCTGATATGAGATGAACTGTAAGAAAAAAATTAATTGCAACAAATTTGTCTTCCAAATTATGTTTTCCTTAGGCTAAAAATAAAGTGCATTTTCAACTCCTACACACAGCAACTGAAAAAAAGAGCCAGCAACACTGATATATGATGTATGACAGCAAGGAAACAATATGGGACTATATTCATATTCTGTTAAATGAGTAATAATGAGTAGGTAAATACCCCAGTTATTATTTTCTATAATGGGGAAATTCCTCAACTTTTAAATGCAAAACATACTCCACAATTCTCAGTGACTTATATCATTTTACACTTAATAGTTAAGTAGAAAATACCTGCTGAATCAAATAATTAATTTTAATGAAATTTTGTTTTCAACTGTATGTAATATATACACAAATTGTATGTTATATATAATTGTATGTAATGCACATACATATTAAAACAACGTGAGGGCATTAGGTACTATCCAGAAAGCTGATCAAAAGTTGATGGTAAAGTGATCTTTTGAGCTTAAATATTGAAACAAAAAATTCTGTAGCATGAACAACTGTCCATAAACTATCCTCATATGAACATGATTGTGAAATAGGCCCTTCTGCTCAGACCTTCTGCCTCCTTTTCCTGCACCTTTACCTCCTCTTCTTATCTCATGCCTTCCTCTGAGACTGCTCTGTGTGGCTCCCATCTGCACCCCGATATATAGGGCTCCCCACTTTGAGACTCCACCTAAGCTTTCTTAACAAGACACTCCCCCATAGTTGAGTGGTCTCAGATTTTCAGGAACAGCCCAATTTTAAAGTAATCAATCTTACTTTCACTAGCAGTACACTCATTTGTCAAAACATGTGTCCTGATTAGGAAACATGACTGATATTTCCATACTACAAAGTTATCCCTCTCTCCTTCATATCAGCTCACACCTCATCAAAGTACCATTCATTCCAGAAATATAAGTAAAAAATATCTAATGGAATTAAATCTTACCAAGTGGAAAATAATTTTACCAAGAGTGATAGTTGTAATTTTAGGAAGAGGCATACTGAAAAGCCATGAGTCTCTAATTCCAGAAGATCCATATTGGTCCATGAAGACTTCTCTAGTATCCAAATACACCTTAACTCACTGTGAATACAAACAACTCATTATTTTTTTCTGTTTTTTTTTAAGTTTCCTCATATGCTTTTTCTCCAGATGAGATATGGGTTGTGAACATCTGTTTATAGGTATATACAAAAAAAGAAACTACAAAAGACCATGGCATTTTGTTTGCAAACAATAGTTACATTGTGGTATGTTACTGTATTGATATTTTTCTATCTTCATTAATGGTCTGAATCATAAATATTCCATGCATTCTCTATTCCCTCCAGGCACTGTGAGTCATGTCTACTCAGAAAGACACTGTTCTCACAGGCTGCCACTCACAGCCATTGTGAGAGACAGACACTTCAGCATTCACTATGCAAGTGTTTACTGAATTCACAAACATGAGACAGCTTCACAGAAACACAATCTCAGTGGAGCCTTCTGCACAGATGTCAGATTTCCGTAGAAGCCTCCCCAAGGCACACAGATCCCACAATGGACTATTTTTAGGCCTGATAATTAATATTGGAGGAGAAAGGGAGGAGGATGAAAATGTGGCTCTAGCAAAAAACCAATTACCATCTATACAATATATTCTCACCTACAAGATGTGTTATTTTCAAAGAAATAGCAAGAGAAACTTAGCTCAAACCTATAGATTTTTATGCTACACCTCCTATGAAGTATACATTTAATTCTCCCCCTGAAAAAATCTAGAAATACCTTGGATTTATAGGTTAATATATGAAGCAAGTGTTATACCAGTGTGCATTCTACTACTACAAAAATATGTTTGTTTCTAAGTCCCAGATAGCAAGAGTTTACTTTCATCAGACATAACGAATAATCATGATCAGAAGCTGCTACTGTGGTAATGCCTTCATACTCCTTCGTATGGGGTCCCCAGTGTCTCACTTTTAAGACATTTTCCCATTCTCTACAACTTCATTAAAATTAGTCTTGCCTGTGAAGACGTTTGCATTGTCTGCAGATTCATCCATATCTATTAACTAAGGGCACTTCTGTGCCATGTAAATTAAAACCACTCCACGATGAAATGCAGAACAATCTTAAGGTCTGTTGGAGTCCAGAATTACAGTGGAAGGGATGGTAGAAACCCTACTGTGGCCAGACAGTGCTTGCATATACCAGTGTGCTCATGCCCTGAACCCATAATTAAGTGCTGGTGTCATGGAGGGAGGATAGTTGCATCATGGAGACCACCATGTTCATTTATGCATTCAACTGTCTTTTCAGTGGACCTCTCTGTTTTATTTGGGATGATTACCCTTTCCTTCTTGGAGTTCAATGCTCTCCTCACTCCTATGAAATTTGTACAAACTTTAGTTTTTTTTTCTGACAGCTTTTCCTTTATTTCCATCAGAGCCTGCTCTTTCTCTGGCTGCCACAGAAATGCTAGTGTAGGACAAGGATCAGTGTTCTTCTTCCTAAATTTACATGTCCAACCTAGATTTTGCCAAGACTTACATTTGTATCTTCGCATATCTGCCAGGTATTTCCCACTGACATACTGTTGAATCTCAAATCGACACCAGCAAAACCGACCATAATACCTTTTTTGTGCTGGCATCTCTGTAGCTGGTGCTACAATGCCCTCAGTCACTCCAAATCAACTTGCACATGTCTTCTGTGGCTCTGGCTCTCCTCCACATCCTGTGTATCACCGACTCAAGCAATTTTGTTTCCAAAAGAAGTTCAGAATCCATACATACATCTTTATCTCTACCATCACTACTGTGGTTCAAACCCTTATCATCATTGGACAACTGAAGCAGCTTCCTAAAGTGTCCCCATTTTCACATTCTCCAGTTCATCTTCCATCTATGAGAGAGATCTTTCTAAAACATAATCAGAACAATGTGGCTGCTCAACTTAAAACCTTCCAGTGGCTTTTTATCATCTGAAGGATACAATCAAGACTCCTTAGCATCGTATACAGCCTGGTCCCTGATTTTCCTTGTAATCTCACATATGCCTAAAGACTGTCATCCTTCCTGGTAAACTGAACTGTCTGAAGGTAATTTCATAGATGTTGCTTTTATTATCTCTTTAATTTGATCATGCCACCTACCTAACTCAATCACATCTTACATCCAGACTTAGCAACTATCTTCTACCCTGTAAGATCCAGCTCCAGGATCATTCCTTGATAGAGTTCCCCTAACACTCATGATGCTGTGTGCCAGCTCTGTCCCCAACCTCAGTGGTATAATTGCAAGTGCTATAATCCACTGCAAAGCAGACTCCATCAGAGCAGGGATTTTATCTTGTTCACCATTGTATACCCAGTGCCTAGAATTCTAGGTTCTTGCTCCATTTCTGATAGCGAGCATTCCCAAACACTCATTTAAAAAACAAGGTCCACAATGTGAAGATAAGCAATAGCTCAGATACATATAATATGTTTGTCCCATGCTTCTATCTTCAATGGTTAAGAGAAGCTCCTGAGAGTAATTAGGGCAAATTGAAGAGATTCACTTTGGGAACCAAATTAATTCTCTTGCTTGTATTTATTTTCCTACAAATGTTGGGAAGAATTTGTGCTTTTACTTGAAGTTTTCCTCTTATTTACGCCAATGTCTATCTGTCCACCTGTAACCAAAAGAGGCCTCTGGACCTTCTCCCCCAAGATTCAGTCTGTGGTTCTCTGTTCCCATCTCACTCCCTCCTGAGTCACTTCCTTCACACCCATAGCTGCACCTATTACTTCCTTGCAGATGATTCCAAATTCAGTTCCTGCACTGACTATCCTTCTGAACTTGGGGCCAATTTTCTAACTGGAGGCCAGGCTGCTGTCCTGAAGGTTCTATTGTCAATTCAAAGAAGACGCTAACACAAGATTTATCCTTTCCCCCCAAACTACCCCTCCCTATGACTTTTCTGTTTTATCTGATGGCACCAGCATTCTGAATCATTCAGCCTTGAAAATACAGAATCAACTTTGTCATCTTCTCCTTCTAGGCCTCCCACATTTAATCAGTAACAACAACCTTTTTAATGAATATGGATGTGGAGAAATTAACGAAGTTTTCAGACATGACAAGTAGTTTGGTTTAATTGATGTGCAGGATAGGTTAAAACACTGATGAAAGGTAAAACCAAAATACTAGAACAAAACCAGCTGCCATACAGCCTTAAATTCCAAGCCAAGGAGCTGGCAATTCTTTTGAAAGGAAACTTTGGAGTTGGTGAGTATACTAATATAAGAAATGAGTTTTAGTAAAAATTAATCTGGTCTAGGCATGCAGAAGGATTGGGATGGTGGTGGTAGAGTGCTATTTAAAGTTTAAACACAAGGGACACCTAGGTGGTTCAGTGGGCTGAGCATCCAACTCTTGATTTTGGCTCAGGTTGTGATCCCAGGGTCGTGGGATCAAACCCCATGTGTGGCTTAGCGTTGAGCATGGAGCCTACTTGAGATTCTTTCTCCCTTTCCCTTTGCACCTCTCCCCAGCTCATGCTCTCTCTTACTCTCTCTCTAAAATAAAAAAATAAAATAAAATAAAAATTTCAAGCACAAAGGATCATGGCTTTAGTTCCATGGCTCGGTCACCAGCTGTGTGACTTTGTTAAGGCAGAGTTTCTCTGAGGGTGTCCTCTCTAGAAATTAATTGAATAATAGTTATCATAGGAACATTCTGTGGGTTAGAGATAGTGCACCCAAAAGTGCATATGATAGTGCCAGCACATTTGAAGCACTAAATAACTTGTCTTCAGGGCTTCAAAAATTATTACTACTCACCAGGAGCCTTCCTTGATTTCTTGATGCTTTGGCCTTCAGCTCTGGCTGCAACTTAACTTAGCCCCAAAGAATGATGAGACTGTTTCTGGACACTTTTGGCCTCAATCAATGTTCTATAGGGACATTCTGTCTGCTCCCTTCCATTTAGGCCACAAGCTCCCTGAGGGCAGAGTCATGGCTTGTTCATCTCTAGATCGACAAAACATATTCAGCACCTAACACATAGAAAGATCTCAATATGTATCCAATGAATGAATGAATGAGCCAAAGTCCATAGTTGGACTTTCTCTCCTAGTGACTGGCATCTTTTCAATGCAGTTAGTAATGTTTATGACTATTTGAACATCAGTACACTTCTCCAGTTTTAGGAACACTTTTGAGTTACCCTTGGCACCTGTAAGCAGATATTATCTGGTACTTGGGTCCTTTTTCTTCTTCCAAGTGCTTTCAAGTACACTTTGAAGCTGTTCAAATTGGCAAAAGGAATTTCCTCTTATATCTTCAAGAAATAAGGTAATAAGAATGCTTCAGTTCTATTTACATTAAAAGTTAATGTCTTTATTTATTCATCTACTTTTATGGATCTATTGTGCCTTCCTAAATCCATCACCAGCTCTTTGGCTTTCTCTCTGGACACAGTTGCCCTTGCTCAAGCCGGATATATACATAGAAATGCACAATTAGCAGCCCTATAAAAGGCCTGTTGGGGAGACACTCTTCCTGTTCCAACAATGGCAGCTGTCTCAAACCACCCAGATGGGCTCTGACTTCCCTGACCTCCATGGGGCTATCTTCAGACTTCCACTGCCTGCCTCCTTTTGTCTGAGCATCTTCTTTCACAGGATAATGACTGGCTGATTTGGCTTTGTAATTTGGGGGATAAGGCAGGAAGTCAGAGCCTTTTCCTAGAAGGGCTGATCCAAGCAGGCAGGCCAGCACCACCCCCACCACCTTCCCTTTTCTTTGTTCATGAAGCAAAGCCACTTTACAGGGATCCTTGTGTCAATCTCCAAGGTTTTTCCCTTTCCTGTTTCTGGAACAATGGGACTATGTCTCCAACCAGGAACCAACCTGGAGTTGTTCCTTAGGTTAGGAGGAAAAAAAAAATAGAAAAATATGTTGAGAATTGGAATGAAAGAAAAAGCTGCAAGTAAAGTAAGGAAAAATCTTTTAGACGTGGACTAAGCTTGATAAATGAATGAACAGAAGAACATCACCTTTTTATCTACTATTTTTATTAATACTCTTAGATCCCATTTTGAGACACAGTGTGCAGAAATGGCTTCCTAGGTGTTTTGATCTGTCAGGCTTTAGTTCCCTAAGGAAGAGTGAGGTAACTTGGAAGAAAGGGTTACATTTTGACTTGTAATGGAATTTTGTTTTCAGGCAGACTCGAATTTTAATTCCAAATCCCATCTTTAATTAAGTAAGTGACTAAAGTTACCAGCAGAGTGCTTGAGTCACCAGTAGATACCCAACAAATGCTAGCTGTTATTATTTATAATATCATGTTGCTCTTATTGTTATCATTTTGAAGATTATAACATGGCCAGGAGGGGAATATCTTAGAAGTCAATTAGCCCCTTATCTTTTATCATTGTTGCCAGAAAGGGGGGTGTTCTCTGGAATGGTGGGGTACCCAGCTTGTAAAGGTTTGGCATCATGAAATTTTGGGGTTGCTTCTAGGGCTTATTAGGGTGTAAATATACACAATACAAAGGTCAGAATATTTCCCAGGGTGCTTCTCTTCCTGAATGGCCAAATACTGTCTGGATAAACTGTAAGAAGGACCCAATAAATATTGATTGGGCTGAGTTGAGTTTGGTAAGGTCCATAGCCTCTGCTTTTGTCTCTGATGCTCATTATAAGGAACTGGTAATAGAAGTTCACAAGTATATACTTTAATCACACAAAGAATAAAGGCACATCCTTAAACCACTTGCTTTCCTGAACTAAGAACACATCATACATTGGTGAAGGACATAGGTTCTAGAGTCAGATGTGGCTTCCAGTTCTGACTTTATGATCTCATTATCTGTGCAATTTTAGGTAACATATCTAATTTCTCTAAATTCTAGTTTCCTTTTCTGTGAATCAACATGACTGATGGTATTACCAGAAGGATTAGATAAAGACTTATTAGAAGGGTTAAATACACCAATTGTGTATAAAATATGGACCACAATGCTTGGCAGGAAGCAATTGTTCAAATGTATTCTATTTGTTTGACTTGTATATGCCATTATTGATCTATATGTATTTTTCATAAGTAGCCAGCCTCCTGCATCTTCAGATCGGCATCCTGCTCAGAGACACACTGCCACATCTTTTTTTTTTTTTATAATTCTGACCAGTCCAGGGATGAGGGACTGATATTTTTATTTCCTCCTTACATTGGAAGCTGTTCAAGTCCTGTCACTGCAGCTTGTTTTCTTGATTTTAATTAAGTAAGGCTTTACCGTACTTACTTCAGTAAAGCTCAAGTAATAGAGAAGAGGTTAGTGGTTGAACCTGGACTCCAGGGTGTTAGTCCCAGCTTTGCTGATGCTGCTGGGCAATCTAGCTTGGCATCTTGTTGTGGAGGAGAATTAATAAAAGATGATTATATCACTCTTCACAAATATGATTGCAGCAGAAATAATCAATGATAATAATGTAGGGCTAGAGCTTCTGGAGGGTAGACTACCCCTTACCAGTGGGTATATTCCTGGAAACCAGCCCCTCCTGAGCCCTTCTAAGGGCTGCCTGGTCTTCAGTAAGTGTCTGGGTATTCCAAATGAATGTGCAAGGAGTTCCTTTGGCCACTGCTAAATAGTCACCTCATTCTTGATTTTTCCTGCTCAATTACAGTTCTCCATTCAAGTGACTTCTGACATGTCTGGAATCTTTTTTTTCTTTTTTTTTCTCATCATTATCCCCACTACAGCCTTGGTTCTAGCCTTTATTAGTCCTTTTCTGGAAAATTGCGAAAGGCTTCTGACTGATCTCTTTGTCTTTTGTGTCACCACATGGTAAACCCTCTTTCATAGAAATGTGACACTGATAATTTTATAAGCCAAGAGCTAACCTTGTGACTTCTCTCTTTCTCTCTTTTAATATTTATTTATTTTTGAGAGAGACAGAGCACAAGTGGGAGAGGGGCAAAGAGAGGGAGACACAGAATCCAAAGCAGGTTCCAGGCTTCAAGCTGTCAGCACAGAGCCCAACGTGAGGCTTGAACTCACAAGCTGTGAGATCACCAAATGAGTTGGAGTTAGACGCTTCTCCTACTGAGTCACCCAAGTACCCCACCCTGTGACTTCTCTAATTCAGATCCTTCACTATCTTCTTGCTACATGCAGAATAAACCCCAAACTTTGTTTTAATTTCTTTAATGTTTATTTATTTTTTTGAGAGAGAGAGACAGAGCCCAAGTGGGGAAGGGGCAGAGAGAGAGAGGCAGACACAGAATCCGAAGCAGCCTCCAGGCTCTGAGCTGTCAGCACAGAGCCCGACACAGGGCTTGAACTCGCAAACTGTGAGATCATGACCTGATCCACTGTCAGACACTTAACCGACTGAGACACCCAGGCACCCCGAACCCCAAACTTTTATATGGATGGTATGCAAAGGAAAAGTGCCAAAGAGAACTACCAGTTGGTACTAACTCAGTGTCATGAATTTAATCCAGTGGTGTAACAAAATAAATTTTATTTTTATTCTCTGGCCCACTTTAAAGGAACTGAGAATCAGAAAGTTTCAGAGGGAATTTTTGAACTCATATTGTCTAACCTTCAAACCTGTACTCTTCCACCAGAACTTCAAAACCATCTGTGACATTTTTAGCTTCACTTCTTCCTCTGCCTACCTTCTTTCTCCCTGTGGTGGAGCCATTCTAAACAATGCACACTTACTCACCAAGATATTAATATCCAGCCTTCCATGCCTTTGTACAGACTGTTGTATGCCTATCATACCATTACCCATCATCCTTTCTCATTATGCCTCTATTCCCACTTCTCCTTGAAAGGATCAGTTGGAATGTCACCTCATCCAGGAAACCTATTAGGTATATTAACTGCTCTTAGTTCTGTGCTACTTTACAGTAGGAATTATCCTATCATTCATACCTCCCATTCATATTCATATGCATATATGCTACATTATCATTGCCTTTGCTTACGTGTAGCCTGCCCTCATCTACTCAATGCCTGGGAACTGGCTGATCGGTATCCGTATCTCTAATGCCTGGCCCAATAAGGGGTATATGGAAGGTACTCAAATCTACTCTGACTGCACGATAATAAAGCATTAATACCAGAAATTCTTTTCCTTGTACTGACACTTGTCTGTCTCTGTAGCAACCATCACAAAAATACATTTTTCTCCTTGTGAATTCAGGTTCGGTTAACATTTTTCAAATAAATATAACAAGAAAAAGGCTAAATCAGTTCTATATGAATCAAACAATCATGCATGCACATGCACATGAGAATCAATTACTTGATATCCCAGTTTCCAAAGGAAAAAAAAATCATAGACGTGCTGGCACCCAGCTAAATTATGAACTAGATGAAGCACACCTACGACCACATCCTCAAGCCCCCTGTCAATAATATAACAAAGTGCAGGCATCAAGGGGGGATTTCTTAGTTATTTCTTAAGATCATGCGCTGCCACAAGCACTGAAGGAGTCACACTTCTATAATACAGATATCTGGCTGGAACTCCCTTGCCAGTTGCTTTTAGCTAAAGTTTTCCCAACACAAGGTGATAGATGAAAGCTCTGTCAGTTTGACCCTTCAGCTGCACATCTCCAGGCTTCCCATCTCCATTGATGCCATCATTTAAAATAAAGCACACTGAAAAGAAGAGGTTGAAACCATGGCAAAATGCAGGTATTCCTATCATGCTATCTCAAGGGAGAGTGGGCTATCAGAGTGTGGGGGTGTGGAGAAAATAAACTCAGAGAGAGGAGCATCACCAGTGACCGCCATTGAAAACTGCAGCTAAGGCAGGGAGGACAGGGTGAGGAAAGGCTCTGCTGCCTGTGTCAATACTTGCAGCCAAAGAAACCACATCATTATTTCTGAAGGAGACTCTGGTCAGACATTTCATTTGAAAACTGTCATTTTACAAATGTTTAATTACTTCTCAAATGCAAAGGATGACTGCAAATTTGTGATCTGTCCTGCAAGAAGCTATCAACCTCAACCTCCTTGAGTCACTGGAAAGAAAAACATTTTACATAGAAAATTAAAGTGGTTTGATCAGTTTGTATTTAAAATGATTTTTCTGTCTTCCCTATGGCTTTGTTCTCTGATCTGATCTATACTTCAGGGGAGATTTCCCAGTTAAAGACCCCTTTCACAGCCAGATACAGCCTCTCTGGTCCTGCTGATCTCCTGCCACGTCCTCAAGATTTATTTTTGTTTCTGCTACATTCCTAAAAAATTACCTGAAAATTAGGTTCTGACTTTAATCAGGAGAACTCTGTGGTGTTTCTCTGGGCTTTTTGAAGGCGTAGTCCATTTTGGTTTTGCATGCAAAGCTTGAAGCTATGATAATTTTTTCATGGGTTTGGTTGTTGTTTCTAACAATGTTATGTGTTCATTTTCATTTGGCAAATATAACTGAATAATTTGGGGTCCGAAATTTAGCCCCAGAGGGGACATTAAGTGAGTGTGGGAAAATCCTCACAAATGCTGACTCCTCTGGTTTCCTCACCTGGAATGTGTCCTTACCTATTTCCCTAACCAAAATCTAGTGCAATTAACTCAAATCCTTTCTTCTCTATGCAGCCTCCCATGATAACTGGAAATGATCATGTCTCTACTGAATTTCATAACAGCTGTTTTTCCAGAATGTTTTCATGGTATAGTTATTGTTTTTTTTCCTTCTATTCCCAATTAGATTTTAAGTTATTTGAGGACAAAATTTTATCTTATGATAAAGCATGCAGTAGGTTTTTGAAACCCAATGTTAAATTAATGAAAGAAAAATTTCACCAAAGTATTTATATTGTGATGGAGGTATGTATGTAGATAGAGGGGGAAGACTACAATTTGAAGTGGAGAATGATCACTATTCGAAGAGAAAAGCCAAGTGTTCTACAGATTCAAATGCAAATATAATAATGTAATTAGAAGAACCAGTAATATGTCAAGGTTTGGGTGACCAACTGTCTGGGACTAAAGGATTCCACAGGATGGGGTACTTTCATGTTATCACTGAGAAAGTCCCTGGGAAATCTTCATGGGTTCATTGACCAATTCAAGGATGAGGCTTACTTACAAAAGGGGTGGGAGGAAGCATCCCACTGGGAATACAGCTTGTATAAAGCCCGAGGAGGATATTACAGGGCTTCTTTGAAGAAGCACTGAATAGACTGGTTTCATAAGCATAAACTGTGTTCAAGTATATAGTGGGACATAAGCCTAGAAAGGAAGATAGGCTCGGTAAAGACAGATCAGAGTAAGAACTTCATAAATCCATTCACCAGAAATGGGAGACATGGAGAGCAGGAGGAGGGACATTTGCCAACAGTTTATGTGGATTGGTGGGCAGCCCCTTTCTGACACTTCCCTTTACCATTATCATAACACCAACCCCTAATCCTTCCCATGTTTTCTAGAGAGAAACAGTGTTTCGGTGTCTATCAGCCATTAGAGAACTGATTTCCCTTTCTATTCAAAAAGTTTCAAATTCACTAAGTAGATTGTGACGATGGGCTGGTAAGAGAAATTGAGGATGACAGTAGATCTTGTACGAGGCACATTGTCTGGAAAGCTAATGGCTTGGGGGCTGGCACAAACCACTCTTATTCATACCACTTGGCTGCCCTCCAAATGGGCACCTCTGAACATCACAACAGGCATTGCTGTTTACCTGTTTATTGAGGAGGCCAACATGCCATGTTAGGGGCCAGGATGTCTGGAAACCAGGACTGGAAAGAACTACTGCTTGTGCAGAATGAAGAGTCTCCCTTTAGGAAAGCAGAAAAGCCATAGCCCAGAGTTGCTGACCTCGACATTTGATAATTTATACTGTCAAAAAAGTGTGTAATTATTTCCTCCAAATTTCTCTATGGCTATTAAGGGCTATGGTAGCCAGCTGTTTACATGATTACTGACATCAAAAATAGAATTAATTTGGACGCCTGGGTGGCTCAGTCAGTTAAGCCTCTGACTTCGGCTCAGGTTATGATCTCATGGTTTCATTTGTGAGTTTAAGTCCCATGTCGGGGTCTGTGTTGACAGCTCAGAGCTGGGAGCCTGCTTCAGGTTCTGTGTCTCCCTCTCTCTCTGCCCCTCCCCTGCTCACACTCTCTCTGTCTCTCAAAAATAAATAAACATTATATATGTATAAATGTTAAAAAATAGAATTAATTGGATTAATTTATGTTTTATCAAGAAGTATTTAGGAAGTTCAGTAAGAGCTTACTGACATTAAAGTATCTAGAAAATAAAATGAGTCATTTATATCCAAACTCTTTTTTTCTTGAAAAACCATAGAGGTACTAACTTTATGCATGGATTAATTGTACTCAATAATGAACATGCACTTAAGTATGCGTATGTGATACAAATAACTGATATTAACTGGAAAAGTTAATACAGCTTTCTGTTGTAGTCCAAGTTGCAAACTGAGGCAACCTACCTCATCTGACTTTTCTCAAGTTTTATGTGAAAGGCAGATTCTGAAACCTGATTTATCCTGGGAATTTTGTCAGTGTGCCAATTCAGTCATGCTCCATTCATCAGAACTGGGGAGCTGTGGGAGGGGAGAGTATAACAGAGGCTGGAGGCTGGAGGCTGGGAGTTGCTAACAGACAAGGGCAAAAGACAAATGCTGGCAAGATAAAATGAGTCACAATGGACATGAGTGGTCATGCAAAAGCAGAGACTTCAGAAGCCAAAGCAGGCACCACCAGAAACAAATGATCCTGGGAAGGTTGAGGAACTGTAGGCAATCAAGATGAAATGAAGCCGAGGGAAGTGTCTCATTTACAGCCAGAGCAAACGTGTTTGTGTAGGGCCTACAGCAGTGCTGGGAGCTGGTTGGAGTCTGCTGTCTACTCTCCTATTCTTTGTTGTTATTTTATATAGGAAATTCTGGCCCTGGAGGGCCATAAATGCTCCAGAAGTGGCTTCTCACAGGTTTCAAGGCACAGCTTCAGCTCATTCTAGACAGCCAACCAGAAGATGCTTAGCGGACTTCTGTGACCAAGCAATGTATTTGAAGCTTACTCCTGGACAATTTCCTGTTTCCAAAAGGGTCATTTAAAATTAGAAAAGGTAGAACACATGAAAAGAAACTGGAAAAAAATCATCCCTTTCTCTTGCAGAGGCAACAGCATGGGGTAAGCTGCTGTTCAGCAATGTTCCACTTTATGCACATCTAGGCCCCCTGAAGAGCCTCATAAGACCTGGCCAATTGCCATTATCCCAGAGAAAAGCAAAAAGGCATCGTAATCCTGCTCTTAAAAAAATGGCATATTGGGTAATCTTTTGCCAGTTCACATACAGGATATATACACTTTTACAAAAGGAGGGTCTCATTGTTCAAGAATCTGAATCAGGGCGTCTTCACTGAACCTTGGATCAATTCCAACAAACATCAAAGTCAGCTATGTTTTTGGGTGTTGTGAGAACTGTATAAACTCAAAATATGCATAAACAATACAAAATAGCTAATTGATTTTATGTATGTAGGTATTCATTTATAAGAGAAATCTTTTGGGAAATGCCTCTGCTGAACAGTTGAAACTGTTCCTAAACATCCTAAAGAAAGTCAAAGAAATAGATATTGGGATCTTGGGTGTTGGTCCTACCTCCCTGTTAGGAGTATCTGCAAATGGTGAAACATAAAGATGAAAGGCTTTTTTATGGGTCTGGAGAGTGAGCAGCATAAAACACTTTGTGCTGAATTGGGAGAATAGACATATTTTTTTTTTCACTTTAGAAAAATGGAAATAGTATTGCAAAGGCATGAGAATGGTTGGGCAAAGAAGAACTTGGGAAAAGCAAATGATGGATTTGGTTAAATTCCTGGTGTCATATGGTATGTGGGTATGTTTGCATGTAATGTCGGAATGAAGAGTCTCCTGAAATCTCTTCTGGGGGTACTTGATGTGTTTGTTGGGTTCTTCTCAATTACTTAATTTTAGAGATGAAGTGCATTACCAAACACAATTTTTTAAATCTATTTACCAAATAACCAGTCAACAAAATCAACACACTCTTACTTTAAAATAGACCTGATAAAAACTTGAAGTGGTATTCCATGACTGTGTCCAAGTGGAAAAAACACATTCAAGCCCTCCAACATCTGGACCTTTACTGGCTTTCCTCTTCCTTACCTCCCGCTGTCTTCTTCAAAGACCCTCTCTTCCATCAGCTGAACTTACCTACTTGTGCTTCCTAGACACAAAGTCTGTGCTTTTCTACCCGCTTGCCTTACTCTCTTTACATTTATTTGCTGTGAACAACCCACCCTCTAGCTGCACCTCCCATCACATCTTTCCAACACAAACTTTACCTCCTTGATGAAACTCTGTCATCATTAAAATCATACTGTTTCTGAGCTAAAAGAATGGAGTCACCCCTAGCCACACCCCTCATTTAGTATCTTTGAAAACCCAAAGACATTGGACTTGCTCAAGATTATATAAGCAGCTGGCAGCAGTGACATTTTCCTCTTCTGGCCCTTCTTAGTCACATGCAGTGAGTATTCTTACACTACAATTCTTTATTCGTGCCATCATCTTCTTCATAACCCTGGCTCTCTTACCATGAATGTTATGCTTCTTTAGGACAAGATCTATCTGAAATCTTGATTTCTTGAAAACCCTAGAGGAAAACCATTGTGCATATGAGCCTATTTTATTGGGATAAATAGAAAACAAAACCTTTCCCTCAAATTTGATCAGCAGTTAGAGGTAAGATCTTTAGAATGGCATTGTTAAAAGCACAGGCATTTCCCAAATAAAATTTGATCAGAGATATCAAAAGGTAGAGGTTAAAACTGAGAGAAATTAGGTATCTGGAAACTATTTGTTCTTGTCATGAACTGTAAAGTCCAACGGCATACTGGGGTTTACATTTTTTATGTTTTAAATCTGATTATTTTAACAAGCATTTCCTAACTTTTACCACTGCACTGAGTGTTTGACAGTTTTTATTGCCAAGGGGCTGATTAGCTGGAGTGTTCAATTCAAATTAAAATATGACAAATTTATTGCACATATGAATAATGTACATATATTTTATTCAAAGGACAGCTAGATACTACAAAGAATTTTAAAATGGGAAAAAATGGTCTTTGAGACTTCAAGGAGCTTACTTTTTTATTACTGTGTTTATGGTGTGGGGTAGAACAGATTAGATAGGTTGAAAATAATGATTTAAAAAGAATAAGTGAACTACTGGCTTCTGCTAAGGTTCTAGGAAGTTGATATTTGTGGACTGAGACTGAGTAAATCATTGAAACATAAGGGTAAAGACTCCAAGTTATAGAGCTCATTAAAATTTGCATAAGTCCTTATTCTTCCATCTTATATGTAGTAGAATCTTTGGAAAATTGCTTTATCTGTCTATGTTTTGGTCCATCTGTCAAATAGGGTTAATAATGGTTTTGCCATCAAAGAATTGATGTAAGGATTAAATGAGGTAATACATGCAAATATTTCACAAAAGTCATTGCAAAAACTCAATAAATGTAAGTTATGATTAGTTTTAGGAATGCAGTCTACACAGAAAAGAACCTTAGGTGAAGTCTATGTTACAGAAATGAGAACAAGATGGCAGCCAAGAGAGAGAAAGAAAAAAAAGAAAGAGAGATGGAGAGAGAGAGGGAGAGAAATAGATTGTTGAGGACAAAAGCCACAATCGTTAGTGGTATAAAACCAAGTGATGTGAAGAAGAACCAGTGACTACACTTTGAAGAAATAGGTCCATTTACAGCACCTTGTTCTCTAACACCTAGCTGGATAGGAATAAAGAGAACACTTAGAACATCTTTTCTAAGATGCTGACCAATCCAGAGTAATTCCACTTATGCTCAACAAAAATGTTTTGTGGTACTTACCATGTTGTTTTACCTTTATCTTTGGAGATACACCTCGCAGCATGTTTTAAAATGGGATATGAGCTGTGTTAGCTAAGGAAAGGCCTTGGGCAGCAAAAGGAAACCCACCAGATTTTTATACATACATATTGCTAAACTAATGCACAAACTGTGTACAAAATTCATAGCTTGTGCTACTGAAATCTAGCTCTCTCTTGACATAAAGCTATAGAACATGACTTCTTTTGCCAGTCATGGTGATTTCTATTATATCTACTAAATGTAGAGGTCTGAATATAGAAGCTATAAGATCTATATTAATATAGGGACTAGGTCAAACTGGCTAATTTGTATTTCTACAATATAAAAAAGTAGATTATAACCTACATGCTTCTTATACTTCCCTCACTTTATAAAGCTTTGTATAGACAGAGGCACTCACATGCATCCCTTCTGTTGGCCTTTAAACATAGTAATATAGTTAAAAGTGTGATACAACTACATTGCTAATCACTCAAGGAAATACTTTTTATTTATTTCTTTTATTTCTGTTTTCCTAAGCACTTAATACATGCCAGACCAATGGGAGGCACTCTATAAATGTTTGTTGAGTTACTGAACATTATCTATCCCATACTACACACTGTAGCTACTTTGTTTTCTTAAGAAAAGTTGTTCTGTTTTGATATCTATCTCTGCATTTCTCTGTTTATTTCCCCTTATTAAAAATGAATATAGAAACTCATGCTTTTCCCTCATGCCACTTTCACTTTAGGGTCCCATATTATTAGCACCTAGGACCTGTGTTCCTCTCCAACAACATGTCCAACGAGATGGGTGGGACAGAAGTAGCTACTCTGACGAAATGAGCCTTCCTGACCTCCCAAACAAGGAGGTCCCTGAAGTCATGAAATATCCTGAACAGGACTCACCTAATGGCATAATATGGCAAAGTGGGCTTGTAAAGCCAGACTGACCTATGGATCCTGGAAGAGCCTGCTGTAAATGTAGGCATCTGATCAGTCACTGAGAATCTACGTGAAGGCAAGTTCCATGCTGGTAGAGCCTATTTTTCCTGTGTACTGGTGGTGCCAAATACTTGCCTGGAACATAAAAGGCACTTAATAAATGTCTGTGGAAATGTGAGGTAATTAATTAATTAAGAGGGGAAATGGCAGGTGGAACTTAAATACCATAAACATAGTTCCAAGCAAAGACCAAAAGCTAAGGTGTCAGTCTGGAAGTAGTTACAGGCTAAGATAATAAAATTCAGCATCAGAGAGAACTGGTAGCAAAAGTTGGGGATGTAAAACTGCTGAACATGTAGGACTAAGGCTACCAGCTAAATTCTTTTCCTTTTTCTTGTTCTTTTTTTTTTTTTTTCAATTCAAGTATAGTTGATACACAGCATTACATTAGTTTTAGGTGTACAACATAGTAATTATGCTAAGTGAAATAATTGAGACAGAGAAAGACAAATACCATAATTTCACTTATATGTGGAATCTAAAAAACAAAACAAAACAAAACAAATGAATGAACAGCAACAAAAGAAGCAGAAACAGACCCATGAATACAGAGGACAAACTGATGGTTTCCAGAGGGGAGGAAGGTGGGGGATGGGCAGTATGGGTAAAGGGGAGTGGGAGATACAGGCTTCCGGTTATAAAATGATTAAGTCACAGGAATAAAAGGCACAGCACAAGGAATATAGTCAATGGTATTGTAATAGTGTTATATGGAAATAGACAGTAGCTACCCTTGTGATGAGCATAGCATCAGGTACAGACTTGCAGGGCTACATTCTTTTTGGAGCTGAGGTTCAAGGGTAGTGACTGTTGCCACTGAAAGATTGAGGTTTCCAAGGGCTGGACAGCCTTATCAGCAAGGCTGACTTGATATTGACTCAGAGAAAGGCTGGCATACAATTCCAGACATTTCTCCCACTTAGGGATAGAATTGGGCATAAAATATGGAGGTGGACTGTTGTCAGTAATGACACTTAAGAAGGTCTAATCAGCTAGCATTAGAAAAAAACAGAAATAGGAAGGAGCAGGCACATCATTAAAGGGACTATTTTGTACATCTCAGAGACTGAGATTTTCACCTAGATAGAACCACAGAAGAAATCAGCTTTAAATCTGGTTTAAAAAATCTGGGTCTTTTTCTAGGTTTAATGATTACAGAGATAAGAAATACATAAATATACAGCATGAGCCTGAGCTAGTCATCTATCTGGGTGCTGAAATGCTTGGCTAGTTAGTGGTGTGCTGATGAAGCCAGGGTTACATCAGTGATATTGTCTTGCCAAGAAGACAGCTAGTGACTCAGTTACATTTTTATACTAAGGCGTTAGAACTTTTCAAAATTTAGGGCCTTTTTTTTCTTTTTCTTTTCTCTCTCTTTAAAAAAACTCTTGAAGATTACAAAATTGGCCTTTTTTTTTTGTTCTTTTCAGCATAAGGGAGAAATATTTATGAAGCTTATTAGCGAGCAGACAGCACTTTACTTGATAAATATAAACTATTCCTGAGCCTCCCAGTGTCTTCCTTACAATCTCCCAGAGGAGCAGAGCAGGGTTTTTACACATTAAAATAAATCTTCAGTGCTTTATCACCATGGGTCCTGAAGGAGTTGAATGCAGTGTCAAGAAAATTATTCAGAAATTTTTCTCTCAACTCACAGTTTTGTAACCTAATTTGGTGTATCCTCACATTCGCGATTTCTTTTCTGAGAAAAGCTGGAAATGCAAGTCAGGATGAATTATATGGAAAGCTTATTTGCTTGGACATGTGATCACTTTGGGGGCAATGGATCCACTTCTCTACACCAGAATACATTCTAAGAGGAGTCTAAAGTTCCCATATACCCAAGCCCTGCTGGTGCTGTGTCTGGACTGGTTAAGGGATGTGCAAAGCCACATGCATGGGGTGATCTAAGGCCTTTCTTCAACCTAAAATTCCAGAAAAATTCAGCAAATATATTCATGGTAGCATGTTTACCTTGAATCACCCATATAATTGCTTTAATTTTGTACTTCACTTTACTAATACAGATCTATTCCTTGAAAGGTTTCAGAGATGCTTGTTTAAATCTGGATTTTAAGGAAATAACAAAGCATCATTCATCCACAGACAATTTAGAACAATTTTATTAAAACAAAATAATAAAAGCACTTACATCGACCCTAAAAATATGAATATAGCAAACAGGTAACTGGTTGCACAAAACACTCATTTGCATACACAATCAGGCATTTATGGAAGAAAATGCCCAATTGTGCATGCAAGGGCGGGTTTCATTTGCACCTGATTGCTTCAAACAATGGACATCCTGTATCCTGGGCGTCTATTTTCAATGTGTAGCTTTATACACTTACCATTTCAGCTTTCTTTTCCTTAAATGTGAGTTGGTCTGCAAGCTGCTAGCTCAAGTTCAACCTCCTGCTGCTTGTTTCTGTTTGGGAGATTCTAAGTGATGACTTATGATCATAATTGTCTTGCAACCTTCATTTTGGCTTCCAAGGACAGAGGAGTAGAGTGAATAGAAGAAATGTTAAGGGTTTCAAGAAAATGCCGCTTGTTGACAGCAAAGATTATCTTGTTTGATAAAATCAATTTTGATGACAGCACAATCTGAGATCTTCCCTGAAGTTGATTTTATCAAGGTAATAGATTAAATATGTCTGACAGCTAGATTTGGGGCAACAAAAATTTTATTTTTATTTTTTGTCAAATTTTTCTAGTAGGCAAGACATACATTATAAGTCCTTGCTTTTATTCTTTTAAATAAAACACCATTTTAGAAAGAAAAAAAGTCTGTGACAAAATATCCTGAAAGAAAAAAAATGAGTCACTTTTCTTTCAAACTCCTATGCTTCCAAGAGGACTTTTTATATGAGCCATCAATCATTCCTGAGCCCTATCAGCATTTGTCTAAAGTTGTTTCCTTCCCTGTCTCCTTCTGCCTGCAAGAACAAGGAATATAAGAAAATAGATTGGAAATAAATTAAGTGTTCTTAGCACTTTGCAAATCTATACCAGTTTTCATTTTGCAATGACAGGGGAAGTTTTGTTGTACCAGAAAATTCAGCAGATCCCATGGTTTTAAACATGGGAATCTGGATTTTCACAGTGCTTACAGATGTTTAGAGGGAGGAAGGCCTTTAAATAATTGCTCATCACTGTTCTACACCCAAAATTGATCCGAAGGGCTGCTCCATATTGTAAACTCATGTGTGATATTTCTCTCTCACAGTTGAAAATTATACTGAATTGCCAAATTGTATGGATCCTGAACCACTGAGATCTCCAGGAAAATGTCCTTCTTTGAACATGTACCTCCCTGAAGAAGATCTCTATATAAGTAAAGGAGTGTTATATTCCTAACTTGCATATAAAACTGAGGTAGAATTTTGTGTTCTGGTCCTAAGTGTATAGGCTCAATTAATCCTCACTAAGGAGCTGGTGACAATGGAAAAAAAAATGATTTAATTTTCTGGAACCTCCTGTCGACATCTTTAGAAATGAGGAAGCAGGATTAAGAAACCATCTAGGAATAGATCTAATACCCTATCAATCTGTTCAATGGTTGATCCTGCTCCTGAAGCAAATAATAGGTCATGGGCCCAGGAACAATAATAACATTTAAGTTTGGATTTACTTGTGTTTTATTTTTTTTCAGAAATATAATATGAACCCAAAAGTATATTTAGTTATTAGGAGCTCTATATAGAGAGCTGCTGTGCAGGAACTTTTTATATTTGCAGATCTTTTTGGGAAAGCTTTTACATGTAATTAAGCCTGCTATTGTTTTTTACCTACTCAATAACTATTCCCACCACCACCACCACCACCGAACTGCCTTCTTTTTGTATGACAGGGGCCACCTTCCCCTAAAGAGGCTCAAATACCATAAACTCACTTTCTGAGCCTCCCCTGCATCCAGGCAGGGCATGGGAATGTCACCTAATCTTAATTAGAAGGATCTGAGGTAAAGTTTAAGGGAAGATATCTGGAGAAACATTCCCTCCTTCACAAAAGGAGATATAAGAGCAAAATCTCCATTCTTTTTTCTTCCCCTACATGTTGTTGTCTCCTTGTGTTTGTCTGCAAATGCTATCACCATCTCTTCACTGTGATGGTTCAAACCTAAGGACCAAATACACATAGTGACAGAAGACAGAAAAAGTCCGGATTTTAAGGCAACAATTCTGGTCGTGATTTACACCCTTCCTCTGACTTTGAGATAACACGATGTTTTTCTTGGTTAAGTCCCTTTCAGCTGGTGTTGGGAAGGACCCCTCCCACCCTTCCCCCACTCCCACCCCCGGCTTTACCACTGTTGTTGTTCCTTATATCTGAGGGAAACCCTGGACTTTCCCATACACACCCTCACCACCAAAGGAGGAGGGATATCTCAATCTAATGAGTGATTTTGGTAAGGAAAAAAGAAGGAACTGTCAGGCCTTTGTTTTCTCTTGGGAGCTGATATTTTCACAGAAGTCTGGAGTTGTGCAGTACAAGACACAGGGCCTGGCCTGGGTGGCCTAGAGTTCCCTAGCACTTCCTGTCACTAGGGTTACAGGCATCTAATGCTTAGATTTAGAACTAAAATGGCCATCTGCCTGAAGATATAAACCACATTATCCACTTTCAACTTTTGTCACAAAGGAAGGTGCTATTTTTAGCTCTATTTTCCCCTTATCTATCTCTTAAGTTGTTCTGAAACTTAAGGGCAGGGAAAAGAGATATTACTAATAGCTCCCCTCCAATGTTGCTTTACTTGCAACAGAAAACATATTGTTATGTTGTGTGTACAGATTTTGTGATTAGAAGAGGACCCCCTTTAAAGCTGAGACAAACATCATTTCCTCAGGTTCCTCTGTTACCTGAGCTCAGAGGTCAGCATCCAGCTCACACGTAGTTCTGGCTGGTGATGAACTGACTGACTTGTCATGAAGACATTTGAAATAAATTTGTCATCCTCGATTTTTGTTTTCAATATGGCGAGAACATCATTAGTTAGGTATCCAATAGGTGCATAAAAAGGGCTGAATAGTCATGTTTCTTTATATTCTCTGATGGTGAAACTCCTCCCTGCCCATCTGAACAGTTGGAAGGAGTCCAGAGTTGAACAACAGTGTTGCTGAAGGCAATGGCTGACACAGAGGTGTGCAGACAGAGGAATTTGCAGTTTGGCTAAGTGACAACTGAGAGGCGGATATGACAGAGTAGATATATGTTTCACATACTAAGAAGAGTGATTACCTAGCCTTGCTGAAGGTGGGGAAACAGAAAAAGACAGAAAGAAGTAGACACTGTTAGGCTGAATATCATGGAATCTTTCAGGAAGAGACTTCTCTGAGGCTACATGATTTTGTCCTGGAGATAGATTGACACAGTGGAAATAATAAAGCCATAGGGAGAGGCAAACCTCAGTTTAAGTCCCAGCTCTATTACTTAAAATATATCTGACCTTACAAAAATTACTTTATACTGCTGAATATCAATGTTCTCATCTTTAACATGGAAATAGTATTACCTGCTCTTCTTATGTCACAGAGTTGTGAAGGTCTAATGAGTTAATGAATGCAAAAGAACTTTTCAAATCATAAAGTATTATATAAATGTCAGATATTGCTTTGATGGCAGTTCCACAAATTTATGATCTCATTCTTGCCCCTCCTCCTTCCCCCCTCCACACACACACAGCTGCTCATATAGAATGTCGGACGTTCCCTCAGGGCCCTAACAGGATACTGCCTAAATCTCTACATGATGTGCTCATCCCATGATTATCTTCTGTTTTGTTCAGCTGGGTCCAGATTCCCTATCCTAGGGATATTTATAGGAGGGACACATTCAGGATAGAATTCATTTTAACAGCGTCATCCAGGTCAATAAGACTACCAGATGTTCATTTCCAGTGAGGTGCTTTGTTGCCAAAACAAACCTTGACGGAAGTTACGATTTGGTCACCTTCCATAGACAGATCCTCGACATTCAAAAATGACTTGGTCGTTAACAGAAAAAACAACAACAAAAGTATTATCTGACCTGTGCTCTTAGAAAATCTCTGATACATCTCCTTATGCTATATTATTTATAGATTATCTGTTTTATGCTTTTAAATATATTTCCTCCTACTGTTAGTCAACTCATTTTTTATACTATTGCCATAGGATAATTTTTCTAATAAACACTGTCAAATATGAATATCTTTTCCTTTTTAAACTCATTTTTAGACTTCTAGTCTTGAATTAAAAAACAGATATTCTAGGGGCACCTGGGTGGCTCAGTAAGTTGAACGACCCCTAGGACTCATGATTTCAGTTCAGGTCATGATCCCAGGGTCATGGGATCAAGCCCCATGACTGTCTGCCATGTTGGTAATGGAGCTGGCCTAAGTCTCCCTCTCCCTCATCCTCTGCCCCTCCCCCACTCACATTATTACTCTCTTTCAAACAAACAATAAATAAGTAAATGTTCTTCCTAAAATTTGGGATACCTATAGCCTAGGTAAACAAACATATAAATGATCTTTTGAAGTTATTTTTTTTTAAATGTTGAAGGATTTAATCCATTTTTAAATTCATCTGGATTTCTTTGTTGAGATAAAATTTACAAACCACAGATCTTAAGTGTACAATTGGGTGAGTTTTGAAAATTTATATGTTCAGGTAACCATCAGGTAGACAATATTTCCTTAGAAAAGATCCCTTGTGACTTTTCTCTATTTTCTGTCACTATTTTGGTTTCTATCACATTTTAGTTTTGCTTATTTGAGTTGTAGGTATGGCCTCAAATAGTATATACCTATTATTCCTGGCTTCTTTCACTTAACCTAATGTTTCTGAAATTTTTCTCTATGTTGTATATGCTGGCAGTTGATTATTTCTTTAATTTTTTTGCTGAGTAGTGTTTCACTGTATGAATATATTACAATTTGTTTATCCTTCTCCAATGTACATTTGGGGTAATTCCAGTTTTGTGTTATAATGAATAAAGCTGTTATAAACATTTTTATACTAATCTCTTGTGGATTTTTTTTTTTTTTTTCATTTCTCTTAGGTAAATACCAAGGAGTAAAATTGCTGGTCTTGGAAGAGATGCTCACTGACGTTTATAAGAACCTACCAAATGGTTTTAAAATCCCTGTTCTTCTGTATACTCTTACCAACAGTAGATGAGAATTTCACTTACTCTCCATCCTTACCAACACTTGATATTGCCAGTCTTTTCAAGTTTAACTGTTATAGTAGCTGTTTAGTGGTATATCCTTTCAACCATGGGAACACACACACAAATATACACACTCATCTATCATACCTACAAATATACATATCTAGTTGTCCTGCCTTTGTACTTATTGTAACACACACATTTTCTCATATCACCAAATGTTTTTTACAAACACAATGGCTGTATAGAAACTACCTTTTGTTGTTGTTGTTGTTGTTTTAGTAATTAGAAAAACATTTTTCACTAATCATAAATAACAAAGAGGGGCACCTGGGTGGCTCAGTCGGTTAAGCGTCTGACTTCAGCTCAGTTTATGATCTCACAGTTCTTGAGTTCAAGCCCCCCACATCAGGCTCTGTGCTGACAGCTCAGAGCCTGGGGCCTGCTTCAGATTCTGTATCTCCCTGTCTCTCTGCCCTTCCCCTGCTCATGCTTTGTTTCCCTCTCTCTCTAAAAAATAAACATTTACCATTTTTTTTAAATAAATAAAAAATAAATGAACATCTTTATACATTGTCATGTGGTGCTTAGTTATTTCTATAGTAAAAATTAACAAGTGTGGTATTACTGGCTTAAGGGATAAGAATGTTTTAAAGGTTTGGGGGACATATTGCCAATTGCTTTCTACAATAACTTACACCGCACTGATACGGTTTGACCTTTTTATCACAACCTCCCTACTACTGAGTGTTCTAATGTTGTTTAAATGCCAATATAGTAGCTGAAAAATGGCATTTGAATGTGTAATATCTTTATAATAAGAGAATTAAGTTATTTTTATGAACACACTTGTATTAATATTTTTATATCCTCTTTTTGAAATACCCATTCTTATTTTTTAATCTATTAGTACTTTTTATTTTCCTTGAATTAATTATTCCCTATTTATAGAATAATGATATTAACCCTCTGCTTAACATATTTGCAGTCAATTAATTTTTCCAGTTTTCTCAACTGTTTGATTTTGTTTTAAATAGAACAACTTTCTACAGAGCAAAGATGACAGCGTGTCATAAACTGAAGAATATGATATACTCAATGCTGCACTTGGGGCCAACTAGGAAAAAGCAAAATAAAGCAAAAAATCATTTTTAGGTGTTACTGACATTTTTAAAGAGGGTTTTATTGGTATAAAGAAAAAAATGGTTATGTAGCAGCATTTTGTTACTAATTTTTGCAAGTATCTTTAGAATCATCCCTAGTTTTAAATACAATAAAGACATCACTAATGCAGATAAAAACACACTAAAGATTAAATATAAATTATTTGATCATATTTAAGGTCATATCTATATACTCCAAAAGTGACCGCAATGCTTTAGATGTACACACTTCTCACGGGTATTTATGTTCTTCTTCTGATCAGTTAGGCTATATAAGCAAGCCCAGAGTTATCAACTGCAGGCAATATATTGTTTTAATCAGATAACTGGGATTCATTTTGATCAGGTATGTTAAGACACACAAACACAGAAATACCTGATTTGAAGGTAAAAATGTTTGTTATACTCACAGGTCCCTAGAAGTTTATTATACTCACAAATCCATAGGTCACAGCATAGCACACAAGGCCACATGCGGAAGCACTAGGGTCAGTCAGAAGGCCAAATGAGGGAAATCTTGGTTAGAGCCTGTATTATGGTGTCCATGGGAAAGGCAAAGTAAAGCAGGAGAAGCAGGTTTAGGATTGGGTAGTTTGAATAATTTCTGCAGGATCTAGATTACACGTGTTGTCTGGTACCTGGTCCTGGGGTTGTTAGGGCAGGTGGATGGTGACCCTAAGTGTGAGACCCCAATAAAGATGTGGTTGGGAGGTGTGGGATCTGGATTGATTGGTTTGCATAAAAAAGATGTGCTTGTTTGCAAAGAAGTTTACTATCTCTAGGAATTGGTTAATCCTGGGCAGGACAGATCCAGTTCCTCCAGTGTCAGCAAGAACCCTGATGCCAAATGCAGAAAATAAAATCAGGGTTAATACATATGTTAACAGGAACTCCCTTCTCAAACATTTTTATGCTGCAAACGGAACTTGAAAAACATTCCTTTTCACACAGTTTCCAAATGTTTTTCTAACTTCTTTATCCAAACTATCTTTTTGAAACATACTCTATATTTTTCTCTCCCTCTCCTCTGCTCATCTTTCTTTTACAACCTGCATGACTTCTGTCCTGGTTACGGCAATTCCCTCCCATGAGACTTTCCTGAATCCTTTCCTCCTGGGCAACTCTTCTGCATATCTGCCACAGCCTAATTTTAAATAGTGTTTTTCTCAGGCCACTCATCTACTTGGAAACCTCTAAATGACCCCCTATTTTCTTTCATATCAAGTCAAAGTCTCCAATTTAGATTAAAAGAGTCTTTCTTTGTAATTTTCTTTTTCTTAATTACCACCCTCTTTCCAAGTACAATCCATTCTTCAAGGCCCAGTGGAAGCTCCATCTCCATTTCAAAGCAATATCTTATTCTCCCCAATTTCCTCCTCCCACAGTTATACGGATTAACTCTGATTGGATTTGCTCCCTTAGTGTGTATTTGAAATTCATCAGCCTTCTCTTCCAATTGGATGCTCCTTGAGGGCAAGTGTTGCATCTTGCTTCCACTGCTAAGCTAGGACAATACTTCATCACAACTGAGATTTTGCATAAAGTTCTCTCCAGGGAGAATGTTCCTAGGGTTTACCCAGCTGGAAATCACCTATCATCTGAAACTCAGCTCATTAAAGATCTCCAGGACCACACCAGGGAGTTAGTCATTCTCTCCTCTATAAAAAGCCATAATGTTCTCCTGGAACACAACTGTACTTCAGCATTTGATTATAGTTATCTACTTCCGATGTCTGTCTCTACTACCACAGTGTAAACTGTGGAAGAAGCCACAATTTATACGTGGCCACATCTTCATACCTTGACAGGTTGTACACACACAGAAGGTGTTCTATATCTGAAGCATGAATAGCTAAGACTAGGAATCCTGAATACAACAACCACCTCTAATATTCTTGCTGCACAGATTGCTATAATAATTTGGTTTGGATTATTCTGTTTTATTTTCTGTCTATTTTTACTCTTGCAGAACACTACATTTCACATACAAGTTAATAAATCCAATTAATTTATAATAATTCTTCCAATAGATGTATAGTTTTTCTGGTTATTACATATCTTATATTTCATGTTCTTATGTGGTTTAAGCAAATCAATAACCATTTATCTTTAGTCTGCCATCAAAATTATCTCCTAATTGCAATAAATATATAATGGATATGGTTATTTTTCTCTCTAGATTTATACTTCACTCTGTATTTATAGCCTTTCAGGGCTGGCAGGTGTGATGTTTCATCATTTGACTATATCATAAGTTTTTTTTTAAAGTATATATATATGTGTATATATATATATATATATATATACACACACACACACACATACACACACACACACAGAGAGAGAGAGAGAGAGAGAGAGAGAGAGGGAATGTTCCCTTAAAAATGTTCTGTACACAAGAGATATTTTCAGCAATAAAACAAATGTGAAAGTGTCTATAATCCAAAACCCAGGCAGCTTGATTAGTAACTCTCGGTCTCTCTGTCTCTCCTTTTTTTTTTTTTTTTTTTTTTTTTTGAATCTCATACCATATAGCAATAAACCAGTTTATTTGAATCCTAGGCCCACTCCTACTTCTTATGGTGGACTCATTTATTTGGGCCATGTCAGGATGCCCTTAGTGATCATTATTTTTAAGAGGAAAACCTACTCATACAGATAAGCTGATTTTTCATTTTCTACCAGCCTTTCCCATATCTTCTGTACACCTTATCTGCATTCATGATAACATACATATAGTTTTTAAATCAAAATCTGGTCACATTAATCATAATTCTCTCCCAGCTTAAAATTCTTCTGTGGTTTCCAAATTCCTTATCTTTGCATTTAGTTCCCCAAGGCATCTGACTTTTGCCTTTTGTCCAGCTTTATCTCCCCCCTAATATGTTCCAGCCATCCATAGCTCCTTAGAGTATCTTGAATAGGGCTTGCTAGTCTACTGGCCCAAGCCTGTTCTCCCTTGTTAGTTGGGGTTATTCTGCATCGTTCTTCCAGGATCTGTATAGTGTCAAGCCTTCTATCAAATGTATCCAGCTGTCCCCATAAGGTGACCATTTCCTCTTTTAGCCCCATTGTACCTGGTTCATGCATATATTCTAGTGCACAAGATGGGGTATCTATCAGTATTTTGGTTTATTTATACTAATGATTATAAACTTCCTGGAGAAAGGGACTGAATTGGACCTGCTCTCTACCTCACAGGAGCTCCCTGAATGTTTCCAGAAAAAAATAAATGTAGACAGGTATTTAAATATATAAATAAGATACAATATACATGCTACTCTAAGAGTATGTCTGATATGAATAGAGAAGGTAGCCTATAGTTCCAGCAGCTCTATTAGGGCATTTCAAAATGGCCAGGAGCCGTGAGGACTCCTAAGGATATAACAGGGGTTGTGAAAGATATTTGCAGGCATGGATTTTGGCCTCCTTTATATTCCCATCACAAGCACGAGTTGAGAGCTCACTGATGCCAAGCACTTTGCTAGGTGTTGGATAGATGGAGACTAAAGATTATGTCTGAGTCTAAAATCAGACCAGCTCATGGTCTGATTTTGAAAACAGATAATAAGCAGACGATTACAATGCACATAAGTTTCACCACAGTGGTGTAAGAAAGACACTTTATTTAACATTCAAATTTAAGAAAGGTTTTCCTGAAGAGATGACATCTAATCTGCATTCTGAGGGCATGAGCAGAGATGTTTCTGCCAAAGTCACAAGTAACTGCCAAGGCCTGGAGATGTGAAGATCATGGTTGTGATTTAGAGACAGTATAATAAATACCAGAGCTGATTTTAGAGTCTGTAGAAGAGGAAGCATATGAGCTGATAGAAGTCTTCAAGTCCTACTGACATCATGGATGGCTTTCTAAAATGTGCTTTTCATACCAGTGGTCTATATCAAAGCCTGCATTAGTTCTCCTGTGATGGTCACTGTTCATATAACTTAATATGACATTAGAAGGTCACTCTGATTGTCTTGTGGAGCATAGACTGAAGGGAAGTGAGGCAGGAGGAAGAACAGGAAAATTGGGGGTATCTGAGTAAGAAGTGAAAAGAATTTGTGTTAAGATATTGGTTTTAAACATAAAGAAAATTATTCAGGTAAATAAACTACTAGAAAAGTGGACTTAAACCCACGGATGATTGTCTTTGAAGGCATAAGAGAGAGGGAAGTGTCAAAGATGGTCCCCTTGTTTCAGTCTTTGGTAATTAGCAAGGAGATACAGTGACCAGATAAAATACAAGACACTCAGGTATATTTGCTTTTAAGTATTGAATGACATTGGTCAAATCATCACTTTTATATCCTAAATGCATACCATTTTTATTTGTCAATTGTAAATCAATAAAGCTGCAAGAAATAAAATTTAAAAAGTGAAAATTAAAAAATGTTGAAGGGGACATACTAATACTAAAAAATGATTTGCTGCCTCTCTGAACTTCAAGCTTAACAAAAAGTGTCCTGTTGTTGTTTTTCCTAAATGTGGCCACTTTCATGGAGCCATAGATATAGTGAACTGAATAGGAAGAACAGGAGGAGTAGATAAGGAGAACTTAGAGCTTCATTTTGGACCTATTGAGTAGAGGTGACTGACAGGATACTCAGCATGTATATCTAGCAGATGACTGCTTTAGGAGTTCAAGAGAATTGTCCAGACTGTTGAACTAGGATGAAGATTTTGAATCAGTGAGATCAATACAGGGAATTAGTGTGCACAAAGGAGGGCATTAATGGAATTACAGTGAGCCCTGCCATGACAGGTTAAACCTTGAGGAAGTATTCTTGAAAGAGAATGAAAAGGAGTGGGTAAAGGCATGTAAACAATGTGGCATAACATCATAGAAACAAGAAAAGAGTATTTCTATAAGGAAAAAGTGGCTAACAGCTTCCAAATCTATTGAGGGAGGAACTGTGTGAAGAAATAAGTCCAGCTACTTGGATGTTAATGATAACCTTGATATGTTAAGTTTCAATAAGGTGGGGATGGAAACCAATTATACATGTTCTTTCCACCTGCTCTATGCTCATAAACCCTTGAACCTGGCTGCTGAACTCATTTGCCTATAGTTGTCTTTATGTAAATCGTGGTTATTATTTCCACAAGAGGATAGTTTTATTAATTTATATATTAAGTTCTGCAAATAAATTATGGTTCACAACTGCAACAGTAAATTGCAAATATTTATTGAGCACCTGCAATAATCTAGCCAAAATGCTAGGTGCTACAGATATGCTAAACAATGCTGGATAATTCTGAGCTTCACAGAGTTAACAGTCTCAAGTAGATCTACCAGTATATGTTAATTTCAACAGAGCAATCTGTCCAACACAACTAATTGTCACCAAATACCAACTTTTCAGTGTCCATATGAACTTGAGATTTGTTTTGTCCCTAGTAATGAAAACCTGTGACAGATCCTTCAGTGAAAGTGAAGACTATTCTTATATCTTTTATTTTTTTAAGAAAAAGAGTAACCACAGAAAAACAATTTAGTTTTACTGTCACCATCCTAATGTATTCTAATGAGTCACAACTGTCTAGATTGACCCCATGTGAGGGAAAAGAGACCTAGACATATATGGGGAAGTAGCAGCCTTAGGCTACGCCTTCCCACCCACACATTTTCAGGGTACATCAAATGATATACAATACCCAGCCCTTCCAGATTTTCTCTTTAAAACAGTGTATATAATAAAATGAAAATAACGATGTTACACCTACTGTGTAACCACCTGTCAGTAAATTTATGAACAATTAGAAAATGAAAGTACTTTCCAGGGAGCAATTTGTAGAAGCGATAAAATGCTCATTTTTTCCAGAAATATAATAGGACAACAACTTTTCTCTTTTTTCCCCCTAAAACAGCTTTTGCAGTAATTAATCAGCTCTGCTTTGTTGTTGTTGATTTTTAATGTTTCAGTTCTTCAAAATGCCCTAGACAGGCACAACTGCAGGCCATGAAGGAGCCATTTAAAATTTCTAGGCTAAGTGAAGCTTAGAGCCTAGGATGTTTTGCGTTGCATAGGTAGTCACACTTCTCAATAAACTTGGTTTTATGCACACTGTCTCAGGGGTTTAACACTCAGAAACAGATGCCAGCATTTTCCCTTGTGCAACAACCATTAAACCCAAGACACTCCTGCAGAATCTATGTGCTTTTCCTGGTTAAGTTCATTAGCAAATGACCAGAGGTCTCCACATAGCATCCTTCAATAACAAAACTAACAAAGATAACCAGATATGTATAACATAATATAATGTAATGTAATATAATATAATATAATATAATTAATATAATATAACAATATAAATGACTAAATTTGATAGTGTTTTATGATGGATGAAGTCTTTCTTCTTTGCTATCCCATTTGCAGTATTGCCCAAGTGACATTATTCCCAATCTACAGTTGAGAAAGTAGAGGCTCAAAGAGGTAAAATCAGTTGCCTGAGGCTCCACAATAAGCAGAGGGCTAGTTAGCAAGCCCAGGTTTCTGGTTCTTTTTCTTGTTCCACTGTATGAAGATATTTTTCCAACACCAATTAACTAAGATTAATGCTTTCACCATTGACAAACAGAAGACAAGGATACTATCACCTCCCAAACAAAATGTGGTACCTTGGAGATAGAATTCTCAGATCAGTACCCTAAAGCCCATCCCAGGGCTAGTGAAATCTAACAAGGACTGTCATGGCTCCAGGTCCCTGGAACTCTTCTCCATGGTGGTCCTGTACTCCATCTGCCGGGGCCGTCCACGCCAAATCAGAGCCAGTGGATGGTGGCTGGCCTCCTGACCCACATCAGGCTCAGCCCCTGCTGCTGCAAACATCGATTTTCTAGCACAGCCATGTTTTTCCTCAGAGCAATCGGTGAGTCCTTTTCCCTCTGTTATTTCACCCCTTCCTTTTAATCTTTTTTATTTTTATTTTTCATCTCAAGTCCTTCTTTTTTTGTGTGCTTTTCGCTTCTTCAGTAGCCTTTTTATAGATTTCTGTGCCTCTCTCTCTTCTTTTCATGTTTGGTTCTTTTGTAAAAGGTCCTCTTTCTTCCTTTCTTTGTTTGTCTGACTCCTCTTTCTAGGATGCCTTTCCCCTCTATTCATTGTTATTCTCCCTGAGATTCTTCTCTTGTAGCTCTAGGGACTTGAATTTTGATCTTTACTGCTGGACTAAAGCTTTGTCATCCTTCTGTATTTTCTTTGTGAGTCAATTTTTTTTCCCCTCATCATTTTTCTTGGAGCAAAAAGAAAATATCTTTTACCAGTCTATATGATCCATTTGGTGGCTTGTGTTTTGACCTAAATGTTTGTTCTTCCTTTGATCATTCATTATTTTAATTATAGCTGTCAGGGCTCTAGAGGTGGAAGAAGACAATGGATGGTCCCTTTCCCAGAAACTGAAAACAGTTCTTTTCTTGTAGAATCTACAAATTCCATGGAGGACAAACTTGCTCCATGTCTCTTAAACAAAAGGCTTTAATCAACAATTCCCAAAGCTGCAGGCTTTGATATTATTTGTCTGTATGTTTTTATAGTGATTGAGATTGTGTGTGTGTGTGTGTGTGTGTGTGTGTGTGTGAGGTTTAACTTAGATGCAGCAAAGAATATAGATTTCAGTGTACAGGTCAGTGGACTTGTATATATGTATTCACCCATTTAACCACAACACAGATCAAGATAAAAAAACATTCCTCCTCCCAGAGTTTAATGCTCTTTCCTCTTTAATACCTCCTCAAATGATTGCCACTAATATGACTCTTGAATTTTGTATAAATGGAAGACTATAAGCAGTACTCCTCTGTGTGTAACTTCCTTCACTCACCATGATATCTGTGAGATTCCCATGTGTTGTCCGTATTTGTAGTTCGTTCTTTAGTAACTGCTGTGTAGTTTTTCACTGTACTTATCCCATAACTTATTAATCTATTATCTTGATAGGCACTGAGTGGTTTCTAGTTTGGGGTTATTGTAAAAAAAAAATTCCCACTCTGAGCATTCTTATTCATGTCTTCTAATGTGTACATATACAAAATTCTTTTGGAAAAATACCTAGAAGTTGAATCTGGGGGGCATAAAATAGATGCATGTTTAGGTTTAATAGAAATTACAAAGCAACTTTCTAATGGAGTTGAGGCAACTCCCAGCCACAGTGTCTGAGGTTTCAGTTGACACCCATTTTCACAAAGAAAATGTTATCAGTCTTTTCATTTTTGCCATCTGGCCAGCGTGAGAGATTCAGGTTGAAAACGCAACTGCACCAAATCCTGCAGTCTTTCAAAAGCCTGTGTATCAGATATGTAAGATATATATACTGCTCCTCAAATTCTCTTGGCCTCCTTAACTCCCAAATCTTTGGTCTCTTGCTCGGCTTCCTCAGCTCCCATGGCTGACCTCAAGCTGACCAGCTGAGCATGCAAAGTCTCTGGATCCTCTACCACATTCAACTTCTGATGAAATGCCATCTTTCAGGACACAAGATCTAGCTTCCCTAGTGGTTGCTGCAGGGGCCATGCAATGAAACTCAGAGGTCTGAGTAGTTAACTCCCTATAAACTTATACCAAAGGAAGATAGGAAATGAGTCAAGGAGCGAATCAGGTCAGTAAGTCCTCTCTTCATTCTTCTGATCATGGATGGTTTCAAAGCAGAGTCTCTCCCTGGGGCTGGTTCGTACACTTCTTACATGGCTGAGTGGGAACAGCTGGCAAGTGGTCAACTACAGATCTTCACTGCTCATCATCGATCTGCAGTCAGTATTGATAAGGTAACATCTCCTATCGCTTCCCATATTTCTCTTCCTCACTTCCCTTTGCTTTCACTCTCTGCCCTGGAAGTTCACCCCAAAAATGAAACATCGGCATTTAATCAGGATCTGTTTTCCAGGGACCCATAACTAAAAGCTTGGCTAAAACACTTCTTAAGATTTTAAATCAGTTTGACTGATATTATCAATTCATCTAATTTCTAGAGAACTGAAATATGAGGATGTTAATGGGGGACACCAAGACTAAAAAGGAAAAGAAAACCTATCTGAGAGTCTGAACAATTAAGTTCTACTCTTGGCATTCCTATTTGTGATTTCAGTGCATTTCTCTATGGCTGTGAGGCTATAGTTTCATTTCTTTTAAAAGCTCTCAAGGATGTAGTAGAAATGTCAAAGATACTCTATTAAAGGAACTTTAATATCAAATATAGTATCATGTGAAATTGCTTGCTCAGTAGTTATCATTCAACAATATTGTTTTTCTTTCTCTTCTCTCCAAAGAAAGGCATGCTTTAAAATTAAGAAAGATTCTTTTTTTGCAATATTATCCTGATCATCAAATCATTATCACCAAGATTTAAAAAGAAGTGATGTGATAAAGAGACTTTATGGCAAATGAATAAATAATATAATTAAAAAAAAATATGCTACTTCATCCAGCAGGGAATGGCTTCTTCCTTGTTGTAGGCCAATTTTATCAATGTTTTCATGCTCCTTTCTTCCAAGTCATCTTCTGTGTCACTCTGATTTCAACCCTTTCTGCTGCCGGTAGCATTCATCTGTTCACTCATAACTTATTCATCAAGTGCCTATTATATGCCAGGCATTATTTTGGTACTAGAAATAAAACATTGAACATAAACCGTATAGTATCCACCCTTATGGAATTTAAGGTTCATTGGGAGGAGATGTACATACTACAAAATTTTGAAAGTATGAACAATAATGCAAGAAGCATTTGGAAAAGAGGATTGAAATGCTAGGAAATTCTATGATAGGCAGGTTTGGCATAGTCAGGAGTTTGAGAGGAAACTGTTGAGGAAGAGACAGTTGAGATAAGATCTGGAAGCTAATAGGAGTTGACAAGGCAAATGGCGAGGTGAGAACACTTAGAGAGAAGGCAGCCAATGCAAAGACCTAGAGGTGAGTGGGGACTTGAGAGCCAGGAAGTTCTAAATGAGAGCACAGAATCTGAAGGGGAGAGTGTGTTTACATCAGGCTAGGAGGCAGCTGTGGATCAGAGCTCCCATGGGATGAAGGCTAGCTTAGGGACTTTTATAATTTTGTTAGGACCAATGGGGAGTTAAGTAAGGGTCTAAATATAGAGTGTGTTACAAACAGGTTACAATGGTTCAGCCACTCTAGAGAACAGTATGGAGGCTCCTCAAAAAGTTAAAAATAGAACTACCCTATGACCCAGTAATTACACTACTAGGCATTTACCCAAAGGAAACAAAAATGAAAATTTAAAGGGGTACATGCACCCCAATGTTTATAGCAGTATTATCAACAATAGCCAAACTATGGAGAGATTCCATATGTCCATCTACTGATGAATGTATAAAGGAGAGGTGGCAAATATATACAATAGAATATTACTAAGCCATCAAAAAGAATGAAATCCTGTCATTTGCATATCATTGCTAGAATGTAGTATGCTAAATGAAATAAGTCAGCCAGAGAAAGGCAAATATACCATATGATTTCACCCATATTTTACACGGTTTAAGAAACAAAACAGATGAACATGTGGGAAGGGGCAGGGAAGAGAAAGGGAGGCAAACCATAAGAGACACTTAACAATAGAGAACAAACTGAGGGTTGATGGAATGGGAGATGGGCTAAATGGGTGATGGGCATCAAAAAGGGCACTCATTATGATGAGCCCTGGGTAGTACATGTAAGTGATTTCACTCTTGAAATCAATATTACATTATATGCTAACTAACTAGAATTTTAAATAAAAGTTTAAAAAACAAAAACACTGTGTGTGTGTGTGTGTGTGTGTGTGTGATTAGACTTTTTGGGAAATAATTTGGACTGCATGGTGGCCAAAAATAGAAGCACAGCAGTTACAGAAACTGGGGAGAGGAAGGGATAAAGAGTTATTGTTTAATGGGTACTGAGTTTGGGATTATGAAATTATTCTAGAGATTGATAGTGGTAATTGTTGTACAAAATTGTGAATATACTAATTGTCACTGAATTATATACTTTAAGATGGTACAAAATAGTAAATTTTGTGTATATTTTACCATTTATTTTTTTTTAGAAAAGATATAGATTAAAAAAACACTTAGTAGGTTTTTGTAGTAATTCAAGTGATTGACAACAATATCTTATTCTAGATTATTGGGTGATGAAAACAGAAATAGGTGGGGAGATTTAAGATGTATTTTTGGAGAATGGTGGATTGGACTTCGTATGTGAGAGACAAGTTAGCTATTCACCAAACCTATTCTTCTCTTCTTGGGCACACAGCTAGACTATATTTTCTAGATGTCAGGGAATTCTAGCCAAAGGAATGTGGACAGAAGTCATATATATCACTTCCAAGAAGCCTAGCCCATAAAAATTAAAAAAAAAATAATAAAAACATATGAAAACAAGCCTCTCTCACAACAACAACAACAACAACAACAACAACAACAGTCCACATCTTTTTATGTTCAGTCTTTAACCTCCTTGCCAGTCAGCCTGTTAGGACCAGAGTTGACCTTGTCGCCAGGCTTTGAAAGGGGCAGAACCTCAATCAGGTTATATCCTGAATGATTGCATGGAACCTAGCACTTTGCCCTCTCCCAACTTTAGATAATTGGAATATCTGAACAAGCAATACAGTTTTATTGTGTCAAGCCACTAATAGCTTGAGCTGTGAGAAGCTGGAGCTACCCTACTTGTTATTTGTTTAAGACTGAATTATGATCCCCAAATTTCATACGTGAAGCCCCAACACCCAATGGGACTGTATTTGGAAATAAGGTCTTTAAGGAGGTAATTAAGGTTAAATAAGGCCACAGGCATGGCATCCTAATCTGATAGAATTAGTGTTCTTATAAGAGATCTCTCTCGCTTCTCTCTCTCTCGCTCTCTCCCTCCCTCTCTCTCTCTCTGTCTCCGTACATGCATACAGAGACATGGCCATGTGAGGACACAGCTAGAAAGCCATTTTCTACAAGCCAGGAAGAGAGTTCTCACTACAAACCAACCTTGATGGTACCCTAATCTTGGAATTCTAGCCTCCAGAACTGTGAAAAAAAATAATTTTTATTGTTTAAGCCATCCAGCCTGCGGTATTTTGTTATGTACCGAACTAATTAAAATAGTGCCAATGTTTAAAGGGACTGAGAGAGGTATATAAGGAAATGATCATATTTCTGGTTCATGGAACTCAGTGTATGGTGATGCCAAACACTTGTGTAGGCAACATTTGAGTTCAATTCTGGACATCTCGACTTTGAGGTGTCCCCCAGACATCCAAGAACAGATATCAAGTCAGTCTACTTGTAAAGTAAACGAACACTCACAGGCTAATGCTAAACACTAAATATATGTTTTGGCAAAATATACACTTTACCTGTTGCTTAGTTCAAACATTTTTCACTAATTGTTTTAGGAGGGTATATTCTGTCTTCCCTCAGGAATGAAAACCTCCTTGAACTCTTCCCCCATTTCTTTCCATAGTTCCTATCATATCATGAATATAAAAACATTCAATAAATGATTAAGTAGGTGAATTTGTTTTTTAAGAAGTGACTGGTGTCCAAGGGACAAAATCTTACCCAGACTACCTTGGAATTTTTAAGGTAAGACTAGACTGGTGGCTTAACAACTTACCTGCCACAATATTTCCCCAAATACATTTTTAATTACTACAAAAGAAAACTATAATTTATTTGTGACTATTGTCTTCCTGTTCATTGTTCTTGCTCCACACTAAAAATGTAAAAATAAGGACAAATTTTAGAATTCAAGTGGGGTTCATCTTAATTCTGTTCAAGCAAACATTATTGAGTGCTATTATCTACATTGCACATTTTAGGTGTTCAGGTTGACACAATCAATCTTTTGTTCCCCAAGGACAGAGTGTAAAAACCCCAAGGAAGGAGGTGTGGATATCATTGTAAAAGGCAGACTGATGATTTACATTATTTTATCCTTGGTGTTGTAGCAAAGCACTTAATGCAGAGATGACGCTTAACGTATTTCTCATTGAATATGCTTTCACTTAGTAGGTATTAAATATTTAGTGAACAAGCAGATAAAACAGTGGATAGACTACAATATAAATCTATCTGTGATTATAAAATATGTAACTCCAGGCATAAAAATCTAGGATTTCAGAGCAGGAATGGATTTCAAAGATCATATATTTCTCTCTTATTTTATACAGCAAGAAACATATCTAAGAAAGTTAATTCATATGCCTAAGACAGCACAAGTAATGGATGCTGAAGTAGTTTCTACGTCTTTTGACTCATCATACTATGTTCTTATAACCAAGTGATTATTTTCTACAAACCAGGCATTGGACCCTTGCATTAAAAAGATGCTGGCACCATAGCGGTACCTAAGGACCTTTTGTTACTCACAAGAAAGAAAATGGATCAGGGACCCAGTAAAGTTTTCAACACATGAAGAAAGAGCAGGTTGGTGGTCTGAAAGCTGATTTCTGCAGAGATATGCAGAATTTACTAGAAGAGAGGAGGGGAGCCTTGAGAACATAGGCCTTACTGAGAGCCACTCAGGCAGCTTGCCAGAGGGCATGCTATCAAAATGTGAGAGGCAGTCCCCTAACTCTTAAGCTAACTATGGACAAAATGACACTGGGGAGATGTGGATACAGAAGCAGGAGCCCAGCAGGGTGACTTTTGTACTTGGAGATGTCCCACTGACACTTGGGTCCAACCTTCATTACCATCAATAACACTCAGGCACCCTTCCTGTGGAATAGCAATGACTGCAGCTCCTCTCTCACCTAGTTGTGTTCTGTGGAACTGAAAGTTCCTGAATCCAAACAGAATCCTTTCCTGCCAGGAGCAGAACTTTGCATAATCATCATGTTTGCAGGCCAACTAAATGTAAATGTATGCAAATGTACTGGCAAAGTTGGCCTGGCCCTCAGGCTTTTGCGAAGAGGCTTTACCTGCTTGCAGAAGGTAAGTGAGCACTGCCTGCTTGGAGGGCAGAGGATTAAGGAAGAAGGAAGGGATGAAGGAATCAGTAGAAGAGGAAAGGGAACAATGGCACCTTCAAAAAGCAGAATGAGGGAAGGAGATGTTAACACAGGCCACAAGTAAGTGGGCAAGAACTGACTGAGCAACCAACCCCATTCACCTACCACCGGGACTGCTTTGATTCACAGTAGCTGCAGCCCAGGGAACATTTACTCTCTGAGACAGAAAATCACTGCAAGGGAATAGTTTCCGAGGAAAATGAGAGCATGTTCCAAATTGTATTATACCTAGAAATTATTTTCCCCTTCCTAAAGTCAGAGAAGTCTATAAAACCCTTCTTGCCATAGCCCAAATGGGCACTTTGTAGTTGATGTTGTTTCTGCTAGAAACCTTACCAGAACCTGTTCACACTGGCAGGGAAGCCCGGGAGGTACTCCACAGACTCCTGCAGTAGCAAGTAGGAATCAGAAAGAACTAGAGCAGGGGCACCTGGGTGGCTCGGTATGTTAAGCATCCTACTCCTGATTTCAGCTGAGGTCATGATCTCACGGTTTGTGAGTTTGATCCCTGTGTCAGGCTCTGAGCTGACAGTGTGGAGCCTGCTTAGGATTCTCTCCCTTATCTCTCTCTGTCCCTGCCTGCTCACAGGGTCTCTCTCTTGCTCAAAATAAATAAATAAACATTAAAAGAAGAAGAAAGAAAGAAAGGACTAGTGCAGGATACATTTAATAGATGAACTCTTGAGTGTCATGGAGGCTGAGCACTGAGGACACACTGAAAACCCACAGCAATTAGCATGCCATCTTTAGCCAAAGGAAATGAGCATTGTGGTGTAGGATGCTAAATCTCAGAGAGTGGTTTGGGCTCTGGAGAATGGAAGAAAGAATTAGGAGCCCCCAAATTAGCACAAGATTAGAGACAGGCCCGGGCTGCAATGGAGATCAACACCGCCTTAACCAGTCTTGACTGAAGAATTCTTTTAAAGCCTATGGAGGAAGGAAGGATGTGTATTTACCACCAGACTCATACCACAGCTATCCCTGAATAATATGTGATTCATAGTTTATTTTTGCTTGTACACACATGCCAAAATCAATATTTTTCAGTTTCCCTCAACCAAATATTTTTACTTATCATTAAATACTTATTGATTGCTCATTACATGTCAGATACATTTAATAAGCATTTTTGAGCATCTAATCTATGTCAGGTCCTGTGCCACACATGGGAAGTAAAAATTTTTGTCCACAGGGAGGTGCAAACTTTGTCCCCATCATCACAGTGCTTATTCTTTGGTGGGGCAATCAGGTATGTAGCTCCATGGTTCCAGCCCAGTGTGACAGAACAATAGCCTGGGGCAGGGGGTGAAATTTAGAAGGTCTCAGATCCTGTAACAACTGCAGGGACACATAGGGGAAGCCCCTGAACTAAGCAGACACAAGTGAGATACAATGGGCTTCATGGGTGGAGACAGACAGAGAGGTGGTCCCCACCAGGCTGTGCCTTCTGTAACCAGCCAGGGAAATGGCACTGCCTAGTGAAGGTCCCTGAACCTGGAGACTTCTCTTGACACCATTTCTGGAAAGCTTCTAATGAGAAGTCAAGCTCCTCATTAACAGATTAGTTCTGTGCCTTCAGAGCAGGTTGGTGAGTGTACTCCCCAGGGCTTCTCATCTGCCAATTCCTAGTCAGCAGGTACCACCTGGACTGGACCCAGTCTGAGGGAAAGGCAGGCCATGGGGAGGCTCAAGTGACTTGTATTTGAAATGTCATCACCTCCTGCTCACATATGTTCCTTAGGAGCACAATAGCCAAAACTCATCGAGGGCTCTGCTGTTGAAATGAAGATAGACCCAGAGGCACCAAGGCTTCTGATGATACTGGTGAGAGCCTGTCCTCCACCATCTGGAGGGAGGGTACTGGGAGGCCCTACCTTCTCACCCCCACCTTCTCCCCCATCAAGGCTGTCACACCTTAACTTCTTACATGCCCCAAAGTGCTCTTACTCCAGGAATGTCTCATCTGAGGTGTTTCCACCCTCTGCCTGGCACTTTCTCAAAGAGAGTTTCCTTTGCAAGTTGCCTGAGTGCCTGCTGATTGATCCCTGGTCTCTCTCAGAGCTATCTTTGGGTGTCTTTTTAATGGCCTTACCTTAATTGCATTTTCCTGTTTGTGCCATGCAGTCAGCATGCAGTTTAATAAAAGATTTTCAAGCTGCTGGGCCATTCTTCCCTCCCCACCTACATCTTATGTAGTAGAAGATTTTAAGCCTTATTTTTAAGGTGATTGATTTGGTGTGTTTTCCACTTTCCTTCCTGCTGTGGGGACATTTTGCCTCTATGTGTGATCATTTTTTTAAAAGCAACTTTGATTTTCCTGTCCCCTCACTTTCTACCCTGCTGTTGCAGAACCAAAGACTGGGAAGCTTTATTCCTCAAGGAGCTATTTTGCGTTTTCTGATTCTGTTATTGGTTGTTGGTGCTTTGGATTAGCTGTCGTCAGGGCTCAGGGCTTGTCATTCAACACTCACACAGTGAGTGTGTTAAAAGTGGGCATTTGAGGGGGGTAAGCTGGAGCCACGGACTTATTTTTTAAACTGGAGCATAAACTTTTTATTTTATTTTATTTTATTTTATTTTATTTTATTTTATTTATTTTACTTTACTTTAAATTACATTACATTATATCATATTATATTACTTTTACTTTATTTTAATTTACTTTACTTTGGATGTGATGCAAAAAGGGGAATTAATTACAAATGAAGCTATTACAAATGAATACTATTTTGTATGTAGTACAACCCTTGGTAGTGAACCCTTAAAACCCTTAAGTGAACCCTTAAAAGATGGAGTCTTCAGAAGGTATCCATGTTTTGCATTTCCTTATATAAGTCATATTTATGCAAGGATGGAAGGTTCTTAAGGAAAACACAGTCTTTGATGAAAGTTTTGATGATCAGTGATTTTTTTTCTTTTTGCCTTCAAAGTTGTCTATTTTATCTCTTAATTTTCTCTCAATGAGTGTAACTATTGAGACATCACACACAAACATAGATTTATATATATTCAGAAGATGACATAATTCTATCATTATCCATAAAATCCAATATAATTTATTAAAACATAGGAGGCCAGTGGGCTATATTTTTATGTGTTAAAACTGTATCAGGATGAATAGAGGGTAAGTAGTTCTTAGTACTCCTGAATCACCCTTCTGTAATGCCTGTCATGCAAACCTAGAGGCATTTTTAGAAATTAACCTAGTATCCTAAAATACTTTTAATATTTTAAAATTTTAATATTTTCTTTGTACAAGATCTAGTAAAGTATGAAGTGCTATCCATTTAATGCACAACAGTCTTAAGAAGGAGGTTCAACAGTCTTTATTTCCCACAACTTACTGATGAAGGTACTGAAATTTAGGGTAATACTTTTAAGGTCACAAAACAAGCAGCCAAACCATAAGTTATGTTTTGCAGACCTCCTACCTCCAAGTAGCCTGGTGAGTGGGTTTCTTTTCTGTGTATGTTTTCATGAAGGTTTGGTTATCAACACTGCCTTTTCTGTTGGATTTCTCTAGGTCTTACAGCACTTTAGAAACGTAAACCCAACCATCAGTTGCCTGAGATGTGACCACTTTTCACTGTTGGTGTCTGGGGAACAGGAAGATGGCAGAAAGTAGGATTCAGAAACATTGCCTGAGCCTGATGCTCCACATGAGTTGTTGCATCAGTTTCTCTCCGCCTCTTGCAGAGGACATGCTCAATGAGCTAAAGCAGAGTAGCAGACAAACAAGTGACAGCAGGCATTGTGGAGAGGCCATGGAGTGTCCTGGGAACCAATGTGAAGTATGAGTTGCACTGGAGAAGCCCACACGGAAAGCCTCAGGAACCAAAGGCAGCTGAGCTTGGCATAGGGCGTTGCCACCTCCATAAGGGTAGGTATCTTCAGTATACTAGGTCTGGGCTCCCCTGTTTCCCTTTCTCTTGACCACTCTTCCCCTTCTCTGCTTCCTTTATTTACAAAGGCATCCACTATTTGCATCTTTGTAGCCCTCCTTAGACATCCTTGGGATCTTCTTCCATCTCTTCTCTTGTCGCCTTTTTCTTTCCTAAATATTCCTGGCCCAAGCCCCACTCCTTCTACCCTCCACTTCCATGGGCTACTTAAACTCCTATCCAGTGAAACAAGAGGTGTAACCCCCCCTCCTCCACATCCCTCTCTTTCAATTAGCTCAGTGTGATCTGTTTTGGAGAACTTTGTGCAAAGGAGAAAAGTTATGTGCGTGGGTGTTGTTAGTAGTAAATTAAGCATAAAATCTATATTCTGAACCAAAAATTGACTGTTAACTCTGTGTCAGAGGGAGACCACAGTTCTTGTCCTGGAGCAACTTGTGCCTTGGAAATGAAAAACGTCTGGACTGTTATTAGATCTTAGGCCACTGCGGGAGTTTTATAAAGCACTCTGCTCCATCCAGATTTCTCACTTGGCATTTCTGGGACACAGAGAATCTCTTCTGTCAAGCTACAAATTCATTTAAAATCTGTGCTTTCTCCCTGAAAAATTCTACTACCTAAAATAGCCAATAACAATATGATAATTAATTATTATCTCTATTATAAGATAGAGCTTTTTCTTTTTTCAGCACTCACCTCAATTAAGGTGACATTCTGAATGCAGTATTTCTGTAGGTCTGTTAATCACAATTCACACATCAAATACAGGGAACTCCCCTCTGCTTTCAACTAATAAATAACACAATCATAAAACTCCAACTCCTGGAGGATACCCTTACTTGAGGATTTTAGATCAGCCAGGTACCTGTTATGTTGTTTTTGAGGGGGAAGAGTCTATCTGAACAGAAATTAAGAAGGAATTAAGAAGATATAAAGAGAATAGGAAGTGAGGAGAAGGAGAACTGTAAGAGAGGGTAAAATCTATTCCAATAATATCTTCTTCTAAAGCTGTTTATGATAAAAAGAGGATTAGGTAGCCTGTATTCCTGCTATATTGAATTAAATCCTAGGCCGCCTTCCTTAGGCACTCACAGCTCTGAGAACATCAATCCTGTCACGACAAAATAGCCCTTGGGAAAAGGAATCCTCCTGGCAGTGTGCCATCCTGCTCTTATAAACTGTTAACCGTGGTAATGAACCAATCCAAGAGACATATTAATAATGACATGAAGAGACACATTTATTGTTGATTGTTGAGATGGTGGCAGATTTATTGTGAGCTTGCCAGGAGGGAGGGCTTGGCCCAGCAATGGTGCAATTAAAAACAAATTGAATACAGGGACAAAGAATCAATAATCTAACAGGGCAACTTTTAGTTTGCAAAATACAAATATAAATTAATTGACCTGAACACAGTTGCTAACTGGTCATTAATGTCTGCTTGCTGGCCAATCACAAGACATCGCCCATCCCATTATGTTTATTGCATCAAGCTGGGTGCACACACTTTCAGCTCTGTCTGCCAGGGCTGCCCTCTGAGGCATCTTGTTTAGAGGTGATTTCCAACTCCACCAGAAGAAAGTGGTTATATCAGATCTTTCCCCTTGAGCTCTGAATTCTGAAATTAAAAAAAATGTTTCACTAAGAACTCTATTCAATAGGAATATTTTCAGTGCCTACAGTGGACATCAATCCACCCTAAGCACAGGAAGGCAAAGGTATCAAATCCAAGGTGGATGCTGCTTTTTGTGATATGGTCTCTAATAACCTCCAAGATAGGATATTTTGCCTTTATTTTTATGGATTAGAAACATTTAATATAAATGTGGTAACTGGTCATGCCAATTCAGATTGTGATTGCACCCATATAAAAAAAAATATGACACTAACTCTGGCCCTTGTCTTCAAGGAAATTATAATCTGGAGGTAGAAAAGAGTGAAATCCACCAATAGCTGAAATATAAAATAAAAAGTTTCAGTTATTCTAAGAGAGTGTAGGTAAAATGGTATTAGAATTCCAAAGAAAGCCTTTGGCTTTGGATATTTAACAAATCTAAAATTGTACTGTCCAATATTATAGCCACTAGCATATGTGGCTATTTTTAATTAAATTAATTATAATTAAATAATACTAAAAAATTGGTTCATCGGTCCTACTAGCCACATCTCAAGTTCTCAATAGTCACCTATGGCTAATGGCTACCATGTTGGACAGTGCAAATATAGAACAATCCCATCATCACTGAAAGGGCTATTGGGCAGGTAAGAGGTCTATGGGACAGTGCTGCTTGAAAGGGTCTGCAGAATTTGGAATCTCAGAGAAAAGAACATTCAAGACAGATGGATGGTGTGAGAAATTGAAAAGCAGGCAGAGCACTGTGGGTAGGGGTTTTACAAAGACAAGTTTGCCTACATTGTGTGTAGGATACACAAATGGAATAACAGAAAGCAAGAGTGGAAAGTAGGCTTGGCTTTTAATTGTTTAGCAGTTGGAAAAGCGATCTAAGAGGGTTTGACTTTATCATCAATAGGGAGTCATTACAATCATAAGGAGAGGGGAGTGACATGATCAGATGTGTGCATCAGGAATGTTTAGACAATGGTGTTAAATTCAATTAAGAGGTGACAGAGACAGGATTGTGTAGCAATTACGATGTGACTAAAAAGTGGCTTGGGAGTAAGATTTTGCACTTTGATGGAACAGAAAGGAAGACAATAACTTTATTGGACATATCTGCTTTGATAGAGAAGAAAAAGAAAGAGAAGGGTCAAAGTTTATGCAAAGTTTTGTACAAGGATGGTGTGTCTATGAATAGGAATATGAACTAAAAGAGGAAGAACAAGATTTTGAGCGAAGAAGGTTAAGTACAACATGGGACATGCAAAAATGCCTATGGATGCCCAATATGAAGAGTTCAGGGACAAATCAGAAATTAGAGGATAGAATTATGGAAGCAATTCACAACCAGAAATATTGATTTAGCAGGATGATATAAACCTGATATTAACTTTGAGAAGGATGTTGTAATTACTAAGATAACTAGAAGGATAGAAAAAGATTTAAGGAAGAGAGACCCTAATTCTAGAGATATTAGACTGAAATCCTTTAACCAGAAATAACCTGGCAAGGAAAGTATGTGTATTGTAAATGAACTGCTGTGGCAGTCTGGCCTGCCTATATAAAAGGGATGGAATTGAGAGGAAGTTCCAAGTGGGGGTTTAGTGTGGGCTCTCCCTACAGACTGGACACAGCTGAAATCACAGGTCTTATCAGCTGGTGACCCAAGGCAAGCTTCTTAGCCTTCTGGACTATTTCCTTATTCAGAAAAGTAGGAAAATATATCCCACCTTCTGGGCTTAACTGGAAAATAGAATTGGACTATGTCTGTAAAATGACTGCCATACTAGGTACTCAGTGCATGATAGCCATGATTTATGATTATTAACAAAAATCCTGTTTTACTTCACTACTATTACTTTTAAATTCCTATACCTATGGAGGAGAATTATTAGTGAGTAAATAGTCAAAGGCTTTTTGGTATCTTTATGAGAAGCCAAACTAGGATAAGTACAGAAGATAGTTATTTTTGCCAAGACACTGTGTGTGAGATAAAACTTGTTAACTAGGGACCCAACTCCAGGTTTCAGAACACAAGTCAGGCTCTCCAAATATGTGTACACACACTATACATAGGAAAATATTAGTATTCTGAATTTACATATTACTCTGTCTCTAAGCTATGACTAATCTTGTGGGTGGTGAAGTTTGAAATCTTATGTAGGATCCTGACTATATGAGAGCCATGATGAACTTTAATCTATTAGAATTTATGAACATTTAGTAATTTATCTTCTTCTAAAATGTGATTGCTTCCTCTGCCCACAACAGTAAAGATCCTCTTGTATTTACTTGAGATATTGACAGACTAGCTTCTTAGGAAATGAGCTGAGCTCACCATGCAAATTGAGTAGAACATAACAGGCATTTCATTTTCTTCTCCATCTCCACATTAGTGATGATTTTGAGAACAGACTTTATGACTGTTCCATTTATTTAATTCACTTACTATATTACTATTATTATTATTATTATTTTAGATAAAGAGCATGAGTGGGGAGAGGGGAAAGGGGAAAGGGAAAGAGAGAATCTTAAGCAAGTTCCATGCTCAGTGTGGATCACAACTTGGGACTAAATCCCACGACTGTGAGATCATTCATGACCTGAGCCTAAATCAAGAGTCAGGAGCTCAACTGACTAAGCCAACTTGGTACCCCCTATTTCTTTAATTCCATTGAAAATAAGGCAGATGACAGCCCCAGGCCCTGGCACTTCTCTTTCTGGCTACTGTATATATCACTAGGTGCCTGGATTGGTAGCACCGTCTTAGATCATGTGTCTGTGCCTCAGTATAAGCCCACACATTTTAAAAGCCAGAACTCTCAAATGAAAATGTTGCCCCCTTGGCAGACAGGGTCATACCATCTCCAGCCCCGACAAAGTGTTCATCCAGTGTCTAATTTTGCTCAGATCTCATTCACCATGGAAAATCCAACTCTTCCTATTCCTAGAACTCAAAGATTTTAAGCGTTACAAGAAAAATTGAGCATATACTCCCCCTCCCAGCCTTTTCTAGAGGGAGGCTAAACCTACATATTTTTTAAACATTTATTTATTTATGAGAAAGAGAGCAGACACATATGAGCAGGGGAGGGGCAGAGAGAGAGAGGGAGGCACAGATTCTGAAGCAGGCTCTGTGGTGTCAGCACAGAGCCCGGCATTGGGCTCAATCTCATGAACTGTGAGATCATAACCTGAGCCAAAATCAAGAGTAGGATGCTTAACCCACAGAGCCAACCAGGTGTCTTGGCTGAACATATATATTTAATGGAGGGTGGGACGGAATTCCACAGGCCAAAAAATAGCCATGAAGCCTGTGAAAACTGTGTGTACATGTATGCGTGACCATGAGTGGCTGTGTGTGTGTGTGTGTGTGCGTGTGCTGTGTGTGTTGTGTGTGTGATGATCTTAGCTTCTAAGCAGAGCAGAACAAAGTCCCATATTTCTCCTCACAAGGACAGGAGCAGAAACTTGATAAAAGGAGGTATGTTCTTTGTTACAAAATGTGTCTTGGACTGTGTTGTAGCCAACTACACATGATGTCACGAGAGGTGTAGCAACCTGGGAGACTAGGTGGAGTGAACATCAATCCAGCTCCAGCTACATGGCTGACAAAGTCAGATAACAGTTGAGTAACACAGTCTGAAGAAAGGGATAGAATCTTTGAATGGAGAGTGAGAGCATGGGCTTCATTCCAACCCTGAGGCAGAAGGAGACCAGGTCAAGTGTGAAGAAAGCCTGCGTGGGGATACCATTCTTGTGAAAGAAGGCTTTTGAGGTACCTTCCTCTATTGTATTCTGGGGGTATTCTGAGGGCAAGAACTTCATTCCTATCCCCTCTAAGTTGTAGTTGCCTTCTTAGTTTATCCAGTCCCTAAACTAAAAATGTTAGCATAGGGGCGCCTGCATGGCTCAGTCAGTTAAGCATCCAACTCTTGATTTTGGATCAGGTCATGATCTCACAGCTCTTGGGATCAAGCCTCATGTTGGGGCTCTTCACTGAATGTCTCTCTCTCCCTCCCTTGTTCATGCTGTCTGTCTCTCCCCGCCCCCAAATAAGTAAAATAATCCTTAAAGATAAAAGAATGTTAGCATATATTACACTGTTGGATGTGGGTTATGGCGGCTTACAAATATCAGAGTGGAACAGGGAAGGAGAGGATGTCTTTCTTTTCCATCCTCTGAGCCACAACCACTGTGGGTGAGCAATGCTCAGAGTCACCACTAAAAATGGTGTGAGCAAGGGGACCTCAAATCTTAAGGTCTCTGAAGAAAATACAAATGAGAAAGAGGATAAGAGCAAACCTTTCTGACTTCCCCATCAATGGGTGAAGGAGGAAAAGCCGGGGAGTAGAGATGCCTGGCTATACAAAAATCCTCCAGAGAAATTACATTAATAAATCCTAAAATATAATAACTAGAAAGGACTTCCTTACCATTTCTTCAACACTTCCATTTTAAAATAGAGAAAATGAAGCCCAGAGAAAATCTTCTAACTTATTTTGTACTATGGACTCTTTGGCCTGTGTGTTTTATTTGCACATGCACATAGAATTTGCAGCTTATAGACCCTTTCTCAGTATCTTATTTTCAAACGCAAAATATAATTTGCATAATATATAAGATCAAGGTATGCACATGTGTATCTGAATAAAATTAAGTACACTGACTTTTATTATTCACCCAAGGATAAGAAGCCAGGAAGGGAACCCTAAAAATACAGTCCTGGAAGTCAAGAGCAGTACTCAGGCTGGGGAGTGAGTTTTCTGATGCAGTCTTGTTCTTTTCTACTTTTCCACCCTGACTCTGTGAAGAACAAGTGTGATTATAATTTAAAATAGAGACTGAATAAATTAAATTTATTTCAGGTTGACTGGTTGCTTTTCTTTAGGCCCAAAATTACACATGTTAATTGAAATGACTGTAATATTTGGGAGAAGAGGAGAAAATAGCAGAAGAAAAGAGGTTGGTTACAAAGGAAAATCTGAAAATAGGTTGCTCCTTGGCACAACTGTGACTTGCAGGGCCTGCTTCCCCTGCCTGCTGCACATGCTCCCCCAGAGCCCTGCCCCACATCTGCTCCCCGGCCTCAGACTCAGCCTTGCCACTCCACCCCTGCAAATCTCCTTGGTATCCACTCTTCTTAGCAGTACTTTAGAACTTTTTATATTTCTCTCACTAATAGTGACATTTACCTGTCCTTTTATTTAGCTATGAAGTAGCAGTCTGGTGTGTGAACATACTGGATCTAGAATCATATCATCTGGCATTTTTTATTAAGTGATGCTTTGCCACTTACTGGCCAGGGTAACTTGGACAAATGACTTCAACTCTGAATCTCAATTTCTTTTCTTGGAATATGGTAATTTTCTGTTTTGTCTCCCAGGGCTTTTGTGAAGAATTAATCAAAAGATTATGTAAGTAACATGTTTTTACTCTATTTTGATAGCTGTTTTCCAGACACAAATCTAGTGAAGAGAATTTAAAGCATTTAGTAGGTGCCATCATCTTTGGACAGTTTTAACCTCTCTAAGCCTCAGCTTCCTTATTTTTAAAATGTAAATCTGATGTAGACTTTGTAGGGTTAGTGTGAAGATCAACTGAGCTAAGGTTTATGCTTAATGTGCCCAATTCAGAAGTTGGCTGGTACTCAGCAGAATCTAGGACTGGACTGGTTCACAAATCAGACTTCTATAAACTCAACATTGGGTACCAACCAGTCTCACCTGAATTGACTCCAGGCTCAAAGACTCAAAGTGTTTTGCAGACACAAAAATTGCATGATGTTGCTGTGGAGTCTCAGATGTGAGAAATTCACATAGTTCGGCATTTCTGGCAATTTGCATAAAATTAGGCTGAGCAAGAGGAGTTTGTTCCATGAAAAGAAGTACCTGGTAGTAAACAGATTTCTGAACTAGCCAAGAAAGCAGACAGAAAATGTCAACATCCAGGGAGCAAAGAGCCAGCACATCTTCCTGCCGATCCATCCTGGACAAAGACTATGACCATGGTGACACCAGATATCCACAGAATTTCAGAGTGCTGAAGACTTCATGACAATTAGAATCACAATTAGATACTGGATTCTCAGAGGGGCCAGAGTTTTCAGTACTTACATAGGATAAAGAGGTAACATTTAAAACGTGTATCCCTGGAGTGATGAGCTACTAGTAAATTAATTATCTTCTTTGCTTCACTCAGCATCTCTATACCATTTGTTGTAGCTTTGGCATCCCACCCCCACTGCTAATTTTCTTCTTGAGCTTTGTCCTCAATTTCTGATGATACAATGTAATATCAGTAGCAGGGAAAAAAGGGGGGTGTGTGGAAAGACAGGATAACTGAAAAATTCCCATGGATTTAAATTAGAGAAATAACCTCAGACATGGCTGGCAGGGGGGATGCTGGAGCATGCTGGAGAAACATTGATCTTGGAGTCATATGGCCATAGTTCAAGACCCAGCTCTGCTACTTACTCACAGGAGACCCTGGCTGCTCTCTTAACCTCCATGAACTGCAGTTATTTAATTTGCAAAACGAGGAGAACAGTCACTGCACTTCAGCCTCCCAGGGCTTGTTGTAAGGGTCAAATGAGACAAAGATTGTGACCAGTGCTGTAAAGTGCTAAATAAATGCATGTTATCCCTGGTATATCTCTTAGCTTGTCACACTGAAGACCCTTATCCCTCCAGGGAACTGTTCCCAATTACTGTCCATTCCAAGTTATCTGGACAGTGTCTGGCTCATTCCCCACCCCGATCTGCTTGCAAGGGGCTTTATGATCACTGCCTTCAGATGCCATTTCATTAGCTGTATCAATCTGTTCTTCCATTCATTTTACAAACATTTGCCGAATGCCTAGTATGCCTCTGACAGTGTACTATGTGCTGGGGTTGGATATAAATAAATTATGGTCTCTGTTGTTCTGTAGGAATAGTTAATTTCAGAAATCTTACCTACTGTCATGTTAATAGGTTCATAATGGATCTCAAATATACCTTTTCTGATCCTGAGCTACACCTTAGTTCTATAGCACATGTTTAATATTTGTGCTTTCCTTGTCCCTAAACCTAGCAAGACTAATGCTTTCCTATCCTAGAGGCCCAGGATCCTAATTCCATGATTATTAGCCATGCCGTCGATATTTCCCCAAACTCAAAAATGGAAATGATATCCTTTTAATTCTTCCTCTTTTAAGGCATTAAGATTAATCCTCTCAATTTCCCTTGGACAATATCTTGAACTTTCTCCATTTCCACAGGTAGACATACAACCCACTCACATCACACATTGGGGTGACAGGAGTAACCTCCTCCCCAATACTTCTGCTTCTCTCTACTTCACTCCATCCCCAACAGAGCTGCCAGGTTGATTTTCCTACCTGACTAATCTGACTCCACAGCAACACCTCTCTCTTGCCCTGGATTTTCTTAATACCTAAGTATACAGTCTAGGTCATGTTATCATACATATTCACATGGTGCTTTTTAAAATTATTCCCTCAGAGGTCAAGATGTGTCATGGGTATCAGTGATAATATTTTAACGAATGCAGCTCTCTTGAAGAGGACTTGGAAACTAATGCTATCAGGTATGTGGCAAAGGTCACCTTATAAAACAGTAAAGGACAGGCTCTGAGGTTAGTGACAGAGCCTCTCTGAGTTCCTCACTTTGCGGCAACAGGGAGCAGCAAAGCCAGGGCCCCATGGGACTGCTCTCCCTTCTGCTAATGGCACTTGGTTGGCAGAGGTGACGAGATTCTAACATTCTCAAATGGACAGAAGATAAATCAACCTCTCTCTCTCTCTAAACAGACATGTTGCAGCTCGGAAATTTTTCAGTTTTTCTCATTGCAAAATCAATAACCATCAGCAGTTTGAAATTAAAGGCAAGATTAGGCCTCAGTTTTATACATGCCTTATTGTATTCCAAAAGCTTTCTACTCAGTCAGATAAATCTTCTTTAAGAGGATTAGGAAACTTTCATTATCTTTATCTAACCTGAACTAACACTAAGTCTGAAAAATTAATCTATAGACTGGACAAAAGCCGATAGCTGCTGGGAAGAAGGAGGACTCTTGGACTTCTTTCTAATTGAGCAGTGGGGTCTCTGCTTCCTCCCACTAGAAATTCAACTGGTCTCCAAAGAAAGAACAAGTCACCCATTGCTAACCAAGACAGAAGAGAATGCAGCTCTGTGAGTGCCTTCTTTTTACCTCTCAGTAAATGTAAAGGCCCATCTGCTAAGTGTTCAAGGGAAGGTTGTCTCCTCCCACCTCCACCCACCCTGATCTTTTGCATTGGATTTCACACCTCAGTTGTCCAGAGTTATAAGAGTCTCTTGGTCTGCAATGTGGAGACTGTGAGGAACTGACCTCTGAAACTGCAGTCACTCCATGGCTCTGCTCTCGCCTCTTCTTGGACTCTTGCTGACTCAAACCTATGAAGCCCACAGGGAAACACCACTGGGTTCCATATCCAGCCCAACGAATTGCTCCAAGGGCCTTATGAAGCACATTATCCCTGAAGCTCTCCATCACTAGCACTTTATGGCCTGTATTGACTTTGACATGCTTACACAATCTGTCTTATTTCCTGAAAAGTGATAGCCTTGTTCTGTTTGAGTCTGTTTCTGTACAGTGCCTGACAGTTCTTTTTTATTTCAGTGCTGCATTTCCTGAATTTGAAGATAACTTTGCTGTCAAGGCCATGAAGGTGCCATGGAGGCGTCACTTCCAATGCTGAGAATTTCAGCTCCTCTGGAACTAAGCCCAGGTGGCAGGCGGGGTAGTGAGAACTCACACCCCCTTGTTTTCTGCACCCCCAGAAACTTTCAACAGACATTCCAGCTCATCTCAGATAACTGATCTCACCAAGTGCCTCCACCATCCTCTGAGAAGAAGCATCAGACATGACAGCTGCCTTTATCTCCAGATGGCAGGCCGTCTTGTAGTTCCAAAGCAGTGATCATCACCAAGCCATACCCCTGGGTGGGACATGAGTGGAGAATGGAAACAGCAGAGTGTACAGACATCTGTGGTATGCAGGCCAATGTGGGTGTCTGAAAGCACTTGGGGATGAGACAAGGGCTTGGAGGCTGAACTGAGGCTGGGCTTCAAGCAATATGGCAGCACCCAGGGCCTGGTGGAAAAGAAAGCTGCAGCAGAATGATTTCTGGTCCAGCACAATGCCATTACAAATGTCCCAAGAACCAGAGACCTGGATGTTAAGCTAGCAAAGAGCTGTTTCAGCCAAAAGAAAGAATGGCCACCCTGATTTTTACAAGTGAATGAAGTGTGAAAAGACACTAACCCCTATTCAAACTCTCCATGAAACCAACTGATGTGAGTAAAGTATTTTTTTTTTTAGTAAAGTAGGGGTGAAAACATCCACATTATCTAAGCCAGGATGCAGCAAACATTTCATAAACTGGAAACAATTCGTCAAATATACTACATATGGGAATTGATAAAAGGCACTTTTTAAAGTCTGAATCACACACAGGGACTCTTTCTGAGATTTCAGTGTACAGCTCCAAGAGGTAAGTATAGGAGACTCTGAGAAAGGTCTACCCAAGTCTCTCATTTGGTGGAGGAAGGCTGTGTCACTGGGGGATGGCCAGTAGTATCCTTAGTACTTCATTGTTACCATGAGTCAACACCTGAGATAAATTACTTTACATAGAAATGGTGGGGCAGAGGGGTGATGTTAGTTGGGGGTAGTTCAAAATAAGTTAATTTGTATTGTTTCCTTGTTTTAAAATCGCTCCCAAATTCTCATAGCTGCTATTTGAATGTGCTTTTAATTCCTAATACTTAATAGTTAATATCTGGGATTCTGACATTTCTTCAGCCTTAGTTTTTTTCCTACAATGTGAAATTCTAATGAAAAACTATTGTACAATATGTTTGGGTATCCTGACACAGATTTTTAAAGAGAGAATGAGAGGGGATGTTAAGGAAAACCTCCCCTTTTTAAAAATTATATGGATGTATTTCTGACATAGACCTGGAGATAGCATTTTGACTAGTATCCCTCTTAATATACACTCCATTGTGAGGCTAACGGGATGCACAGACCCAGCCACCATGCTGGGTTGTACTCGAATGCAGAATCCAGAACCCCTTCTGGAATATGCACACCCAACAACCATGCAAAACTAGTCACAAGTCATATAACATCAAATCAGTGTTAACCTTTTATTATGAAATAATCCTGTGAAAGATAATTAAAAGGCACAGAGAGTAATACCACCTCTATTTTTTAGTGTTTCTTGCCCTACTTTAGAGTGCTAAGTAACTTAAGAAAGCTCAACAAGCACATGCCAAACAACTTATTAACAAGAACAGAAGGACCAAAGGTACAATTGAGAGACTGTGAAGATATGCAGTACTTAGTCAAGAATTCAGCAGATGGGAAGGAATCCAGAACATACACTCAGTCTCTGGGTTCCACAGAGGAAAATGTTTCTCATGTCTTCACACAAGAATAGAAGCAAAGACTGAGATAATGTTTCCCTTCCATCATCGACAGGTCCACCAAGCCCCGAATTCAGCTGTAACTCACCTTGCACTATGAGGTGGACCCGGGAAGTTTTCGGGTGGTTGTCTGTTTGCACAGAGCAGGTGTATGGGCCCTCATCATACACATCCACGTTCTGGATCATGATGCTGTATTGGGTTGGTGTGTTGACCAGGATGATCACACGAGGGTCTATGGACCACTTGTCATTCCCAGCATAGAGGATGGTGCTGCGGTTTAGCCAGGCTACCCGGGTGACTCGGTCATCTATGGTACACCTGTGAGGGAGGAGGGTGGGGAGTGGAGATGGAGGACATTGGGGGAGGGGAGGGGAGTAGGGGAGGGAAACATTGAGGAATGGAGGTGGGGAAAGGGAGAAGAGAGTGTTGAGAGGCTGTGTCATAAATGTGGTTGCTGTATTCTGAGGAGTAAATGGAACAAAATAGCCCCATGCTAAAAGGAAACAATCAATTATTGATGAAACTTCCTAAGTATAGGGTAACAGTGGCCTGAATTATCCTGAAGAACTGATGATACAAAATCGTTTCTATTTGATTTAGGAGCATATTATGTGAAGATCTTTGTCATATATTTGCTTTCCATCTTATTTTTCCCCCCAGGCTTATATGAAAATTAGTTTATATTTCTTGAGCACATTTACCACCTTGTGGGAGACATGGCCCAGGGGCATAGAGGCAAGAAAGTGGATCAGTATTTCAAATAGGTCACAGATAATCTACAAAGCAAATACCTAACTTGTTAGTCAAAAATTGGACATATTTACCACCAGCCCTCCCTGGTACTGATAATCTCCTTTTACCCCTAAGCTACGCAAATTCTGCAAATTATAATTTATAACATGGATTGATAAAATTCACCTTAGAAAGCCATCAATTTTTAGGAAGTCCTGGCTGCCTCTGAAGATGTCAGCAGAGGTAAGAAGAAAATGATCAGAGTTCCTCTTCCCTCCTACTGCCACCCCCTACCCACCCCCAGCCCAGAAAACAAAGTGGCTGATGTCACATGGGTTATCATTATGGTAAAAAGCTAATCTCAAAAAAAAAAAAAAAAAGCTAACCTCTACTTCCTCAACCTCGCACATACTCAACAATTGGAAGCTGTGAATGTAAGTGGAATTTGTTGTTTGGTATGAATGACTTGCAGGGTATTAGGTTTAATGAAGAAATATTTATGCCTGGTGGTCAGAAGGAAAATTTGCATATGTTCCCCAGGATTTTAAATCTATTGAAAGAAAATGGAAGAGAATCCCTTGAAAATGTGGGCTTGCAAAGAAGAGTGTGTTTCAAGGGCCCCAGGTATATGCCCACCTGCCACTCACCCCTCTAGTCTAAACCTGAGTTGCGGTATCTGGGCAAATAGTGAGGTCCAGTTATAGCTGTGCGATTCCCATAAGATGTCCCAGCAAACAGGTCTGAGGCCCACCTTCTGGGCACAAGGAACATCAATCCAGCACCTCCAGATGAGAAGACAAAGCAAACAAACAAAAAAAAACACTGCCTCATCTCACCAAATCTGATCCCATTTTGACTGAAAGCAGAGATCTTTCTACAAGGCTCAGGAGACAAGAACACCAAAGACACTGACAATGGAAGAGAGAGCATGAACTTTTGGACATGCTGTTTTCCCTTAGCAAAATGGCCAGCCAGACACAGCCTGAATGGCCACGGGAGCAGAACAATACTGGAGCACTAAAATGACAGCTTCTGTTGAAAGAGGAAAATGCTCTGTCTAGCAAAGTACTCTCCCTGGTTGGTAGGACACATAGAAATAATACTAGCTTCCAATCACAGAAGTCTTTGTATGTACAGGTCACCTGTCATTCAGCAGGTTCCGGCAGCTTTGAGTTAGGGGTGGGGTGATAATTAGATGCTTTCACAGGACGGCAGGAAGAAAACTTTCTCTTCTAAATTTTCTTTATTTGCTGTTTTTCAAACTACAAAAATAAAATAACCATATATAAATGTGTGAACAAATGAGGTCCTTAATTTGGTAACACTCTTGTTACCTCTCCTTCTACATCTCACTTTTTACATACACATATTCACATAAATAAAGACTGTGTTGATTTATTTACCTGAAATAGAATTATACTCTAATATTCCTATGAAGCTTTTTTTTTTTTTTTGGAACTTTATCACAGGTATCCCTTAACGCCAGTAGTTATAGATCTATTTTTGTATTTTTTTTTTTGAGAGACAGAAAGCAGGAGTGGGGGAGAGGGGAAGAGGGAAAGGGAGAGAGAATCTCAAGCAAGCTCCATGCTCAGGATGAAGCCAGACACAGGACATAATCCCACAGCCCTGGGATCATGAGCTGAGCCACAATCAAGAATCAGATGCTCAGCTGACAGCTATCCAGGTGCCCCTACTTTTGTAATTGTTTCTAAGTAAGTCTAAGATCAGCAAGATGAGTTTTGGAGGCTCAACCACATTTAAAATTAGTAATAATTCAAGTATCACTGACTCTTTGCCACCTTCACAGGTGTGTCATAGTGATAAAAAAAAAAAATTGAATGTATGCAGTTTCCTTCATATCCTGGGACCCTAGCTTCACTCTGCAGTTTGTCCTTCTGCAGCAACTTTCCATTTCCCTAATGCAAACTGAAAAGCTCTTAATGGACCTTGCACTCTACCCTTTCAACAGCATTTCTTAGGGGAAAAAAAGAACAAAAAAGATAAACACATTCATTCACTTTCAGTTGAAAATGATTGATGAAGTTTCCTATGCAACCTTTCTTTATAACAGCTGTGTTTTCATAAACACCAAATTTCTATTTGAATAACTTCTAACAATAAAGTTCTAATTGTTCAGTGCCAGAAACTGTCAAGCCTGGAAGTGGATGGTAAACTCAGAGTAAAGGGAGTCACATTCTAGTCCCCAGAACCACACAAACCCAAGTGACAAAGTGCAAACAAATATTCTTGCTTTTATTTTGGTCAATTATGTAACCTCTCAAAAATTTTAAGTTGATATATATATTTAACTTTTTAAATTTATTTTTGAGAGGGCACAAGTCAGGGAGGGACAGAGAGAGAGGGACAGAGGATCTAAACTGGGCTCAGCTCTGACAGCAGCAAGCACAATGTGAAGCTTGAACTCATGAACCACGAGATTATGATCTGAGTAGAAGTTGAACGCTGAACCAACTGAGCCACCCAGATGCCCCTAAGTCATATAATTTTTAAAATTTAAGTTAAAAGGATGCACTTCTGGCCTGTGGAGAATATTCACAATTTTAAAATTAAAATGTCACAATATTCCTTTATATATGTATTTATATCTATATCTATATCTATATCTATATACACACACATATTTTCAATAAAATTTAAATGCAATACTGATTTGATTATCTAGTTTCAAAATCATGAAAAAGTTCCTTATTGGTCATAAAATGTGAATTGTTCCTTTTTAAAACTTGAACTTGTGTTTCCAATATATGTCTTCTGCAGGATTTTGTCTTGATGTAATCTTTCATACTTAAAAACCTTTTATTGATAAGCTACCATATTTATTTGCAAATATATATAGAGAGATGGAAATTGAAATTTCTTATATGTTCTATAATCATAAAGCTCTGAGTAATGCTATTTTCTTTTAAAATTAGTTATTATAAGGACAATATTGATAAAACAACATAAATATATTGTTCATCTTATTAAGTAATAATTAAACATAAAAAGTAAACTTTTGCTGGATATAGAGTACTTAATGGGGTAGATGAGGTTTTTTAAAATTACTTTGAGGGGTGCATGGGTGGCTCAGTAGGTAGAGTGTCTGACTCTTGATTTCAACTCAGGTCATGGTTCCATGGTTAGTGAGTTTGAGCCCGAATTAGGCGCCATGCTATCAGCCCAGAGTCTGCTTGGGATACTCTCTCTCCCTCTCCCTTTGCTCCTCCCTGCTCGCATGATCTCTCTCTCTCTCTCTCTCAAAATAAATAAACTGAAACAAAATAAATAAAAATAAAATCATACCTTGAATAAATAACCTTACTGCTAGAATAAGATAGAGCTCAGGACTGATTCAACTTCTATTTTTGTTTGAGAGAAACCTAGTTCACATAAGCGAGGGAGAATCTTGTATAGCAGTGCCACTCAATTCTTTGAACCTCTTCCAAGATATGTGCCAAAAATCACACAGAAATATAGCTTCAAAAAGTATTTTAATGATCTCACAGCTGACAATTCAATTAGTTCCTCCTTCAGCTTTTTTTAAAGCAATGAATTGAAAAATACCTGACTTGCAAAGGGCTTTGTAACTCAGTATTAAATTCATTTAATTTCACAATATCTGGACAGTATATTGTTAACATTTTACCAGGCTTTATCAAATGACTATTAAAGATGTATTTCTCTTTTACTTAGAAGGACCTTGTTTAACCCAATACACCCAGAAAGGTGGGTAAAATTGAATGCTATTTATTTTAATATGCCAAATCACATTGTTCTCTACCAGAAAATGTCTCTTTCTCTAATTACAAGATAGAGAAGATATGTGCTTTGCTATGATGTCTTTGTCCTTTCCCTTCATTACACCTATGCTTTACTTTGGTGGGATTCTCCTTCAAGAGTGATTTTTTTTTTTTTTTGTAATAGTCAGATAATGGTGACAAATAAAGGTAAATTATTTCCTGGACAATTTATAAAAATGGGAACAGTCAAAAGGATCACTAGAATTACAATTCAATCTCAGTGCCTTTCTTAGGCAGATTGATTTAGGAAATCTGAGATCTTGAATGTATCCTCTTAAGTGCATGGAACCAGTACAAATTACCAGGAGTCTTGCAGGGACTGACTTTGAAACAGGTCAGTCCAAATCTATTCTCCATGGGCAAAACAGACTCTCAGTGCCCTGCCACACATACCTTGGGAAGCCTTGTGCACTCCTTGGGTAGATATACCCCAGACAGATACCCACAGCCCAATTTACCTGCTGTCAAACCTGGGTTTCATTAGCAGGCATGGACAGGGGCAAATAGAGTGGAGTAACTGGATAAATCTATCTCTCCGAATGGGGCAGAGACCATTCATTGAGTCTGTACAGTACTAGAACCTAAAGAATGATAAAGTCACTTGTGAGAATGATGATGTTGTTTGAGGGAAAAGAAGGAGACAACAGGGAACAGCAGGAAGAAGAGCTCAGAGAATAACTTTTTAAAAAATGCTTAAGTGTTCTTACAAACCTGGCTCCTTCCTTGATGTTTACGGCTGTGTTGAACTCTCATTTATAGGAAGCACATGGAGGAGAATTTTTTATGTTAAATAAGGGCATCCAAGAGGAAAATCAAGAAACATGAATGATAACCTTCTAATTTCTTGAAAACTCTTTTAGGTCTCTAAAATTCTTACCCTTAAGCAAATCTTATCTAGTGGCCCTTCATAAGGTAGAATTCATTACAACTCAATGGTAATGTCTCAAATTACATAGTGCTTATTGGTGCCTAGCACAGTTAAGAACTTTCCATATATTAAATAACCTGATCCTCATAACTACCCTTTGAGACATGCTTTATTATTATCATACTTTACAGATCACAAAACCGAGATGCAGAGAGGTTCAGGACTCTGAACAGCTGGTACAACCAGCGTAGAGAATTTACACCTATTCAGCCTTGTGTAGAATTTCTGCACTTAAGGGCTGTTGGCTTCTCCTTAAAAAGAAAGTGTTTGTGGCTCAAGACTCAAAGTAATAAGACCAGGAGGAGTTCATTGGTATTATCCAGTTTCCCACAAATTTATGGTATTCAGTTTTTAATTTTAGCATTTAATTTTCTCATAAAATAGCTTAGGAGAACAGGAAAGATATTTGGAAATGACTTTTGTACATTGTTAAACCACCTCTAGCTATTTGTGAAGAGTGGAAATACTCAGAAATGGCAAAGAAATGGCAAAAGCTATTGGAGGAAAGGAATTTTGCAGGCAAAGTTGTCATTTTCAATTCCACTAAACATGGGACATGCAGTTAAGATGCAGGGTCATTTTGTTTTGTTTTTAAGGAAGAAGTGCAGATAGAAGAAATCCATGCTTTCAGGCAGTGGTTCTCAAATTTCACTGTGCATCAGATTCACCCTGAGAGTTCTTTAAAACACAGATTGCTGAGCCCAACTCCCAAGTTCTTCTGATTTAGTGTGTTCAAAGTGGGGCTGAGAATATGCATTTTAAAGTTCCCAGGTGAGGCCATTGATACTGGTCTGAAGACTCTGACAACCACTGCCTTTAAGAAATCAGACAAGAGACAAGTTGGAATTCAATCAAAATAAAATCTTCCTGAAAAGTGAAATTAGGTAGCTTTAAGGTTTTTGTTTGTGTTCTTTAGGTCTGCTTTTGTTTTTATATTTTGCCTCTGAAAATACAAAAAAAAACACCGTGATTCACATAACAGATATTTAATCAATATCTAAGGTACACTAGACAATATTCCAGGAGCTGAGAATGCTGGCTGGCAAACAGGCAAAGGTCATGATCCTTGAGGCTATGTCCAGTGAGACAAAGAAAGCATATAAGTAAATAAGCATATTAGTTTTGGAGGATGACAAGTGGTGAATGCAAAGCAGGTTAAGGAATGGTGAGTGCCATGGGGACTGGGAGCATATTTGAGACAGAGGGGTTAGTAAATGCCACCTGGGGCTTGTATATTAGATGCTGAAAGTTTTACAACCTTACATCTGAATGCAGTACAGTGCATGTATAAAAATAATGTGTACTTAAAAATAAAAGTCACATCTCAATTATATACACAGATAGGTGTAGGAGCATCTAGATAACATGGATACCTAGAGCATGACTATTTAATTATTACAAGTATTTTGAACCAGTCTCACGAAGAGTGCCTCTCTTGTATGGATAACTCTGTAGATGCTAGTATTCAAAAAATTGAAAACTCGCATTTTGAGAAACTAAAGTTTATCAGAAAATGTCTTTATATTTCCACCCTTGTTATTGGGATAATACCTAAAATACATTGCCTGCCTCTCTGCTTTAATAAGTAGACAGTAGTGAATAGAGTGAATAACCTCTAATACAGACTCATCATTTTAAACTTCCACTCTCTTTGGAATGCAATGTTAATAGAGAAGATCCTGGACTTCTTCATAGAATTACAACACTGGATTTAATTATTTATACACTTATTTTCTGGGGCTGTAAATACCACATGGATAAGAATCATGTCAGTGGTCTTCATTTTTTAACACCAAACCTCCCACAGCGGATCTGGTATCTATTATAGGTGACCAGTACATATTTATAATGATGGAAAGGTGTAAGGCAATGTTTTTCAAACTGATGTCAAAATACCCTACAAAGATTATAGTGGGGTTCAGTCAGTTGAGTATCCGACTTCGGCTCAGGCCATGATCTCCCAGTTCTTGAGTTCAAGCCCCGCATCCAGCTCTGTGCTGACAGCTCAGAGCAAGAAGCCTGCTTCATGTTCTGTGTGTGTGTGTGTGTGTGTGTGTGTGTGTGTGTCTGCCCCTCCCCCACTCAGGCTCTGTCTCTCAAAAATTATTAAACTTTAAAAAAAAGAAAGACATAAAAAAGCCCACAAAGATTATAAATAATGATATGTTGCAATGAGAGTAGATCTTGTATCTTCTCACCACAACTAAGACAGGCTAATCATGTGATGAGATGGCAGTGTTAGCTTTTGCTGGGTGGTAGTCATTTGCAATACATAAATTCATCAAATCAACATGTTGTACGCTTCAAACCTAAAAATGTTATATGTCGGTTATATCTCAGTAAAGCTCAAAAAAAAAAAAAAAAAAGAACCTACATAAGATGAAGTAGATGTCCTTGGAGATATTATGTGTGTGACTCTGTAAGTTATGTACACACACAAACACACACACACACACACTCACAGCACCCATGGGATTTTTACTTGTGTATTTTTTTAATCTAGTGTTTTTATTTGTAAAATATTCTTTAAAAATATAATATACACATATTCTGGATGTTTTATGACTACAATTAGATTTAAATGTTCAGATTTGTGTCTATTATTACAATAGCATAAAAGAGTATGTATTCTGTTGTTTCAGACTAATGAAAAAATACACAGGTGGACTTAAGGTTCAGCAGTACATTTCTCCCAAGGAACACTGAATGATCCCAGGGTCCACTATAGTAATGAAGGTTCTCAAAAGTTGGAATGAAGCCATGTGGAAAGAGAACTCTGTTGTCATATGGCACAGACCAAAGCTAAAAGTGATGCTCTGGCAGCAGTCAGGACCATATTCACATTGCAACTTGGAAATTAATTTTAATAAAATATCATCTGCTCCATTAAATTAATGTTGTTAATTTTAGTGGTTACCTATGTGTATGATTTAAAACCAGATTTTAGAGTCATGTAAGTCTATAAAGGTTAAGGGATTTATACCTAGTTTTATGATTTTATGCATAAAATGTTTTTTTTTAAATAATGTTGCAACTGGGAAATCCTGAAATCTTGTTTTTGTCCACCCTTGCCCCTGCCTTCAAAAGGGCCTTCTAGAGAGTATTCAATTTAGAAATGCTGATAAAGGTGATAGAGTTGAATGTTAAAGCCCAATATGCATTTTCCTTGAATTTTCTTTTTATATTTACCTATGATATTAATTTTTTTGTTTCTGCTTTTGAATGTCTTTGTCCTTTTTCATAAATTGAGTTAATTGAATTTCAGTTAAGAACTTTACATGTATCAAAACATATTAATAATACCAGTTTGAAAAATGAGAGGAAGAAGATCTTGTTTTAGAGAATTCAAAGACCAATAATAAATGAATTTTTTAAAAGAGAGGAGAGGAGGCAAACCAAAATGAAATATTTGCAGCTCAATTCCCAAGGTATTCTAAATTGCACATAGCTGTTCTCCTGGGAAGCTTTAACTACTCAGTTATTTCCTGAGTTACAAATATAGCCAACTCTAGAGCATCAACAAGGACCCTAAATTATGTAAAGGAAATCTTTATGATTCAGATAGTTGAAAATTCAATGAAAGTAATAACTCTGCTAAAGCTAATATTTGCTAATAAGGTATTGGTGGAGAATATATATGAGAGCTTCTGTGGAAGATTTGGTGGGGGGGTGGAATAGAGCTACTTAGAGAAGGTCCAGTATGGAAATATTTCAGTCCAGCACAAGACTGACTTCAAAGGCTGACAGATACATGACACCTGCAGATTGTTTCTAATTGGAAGATGGTGCCACACTAACAGTGGCTGGATTTGGGGAGTTATATTAAATACACAGAAATACATGTGTCAGTTTGTGTGCATGTGTGTATATAAGTGGGAAGAGGTGTCCTCCAGAGAAGAGGAGAAAACATATACAAATGCATGCAGGATGGGGCTCTTGAGAAAACAGCATTTAAAACCAAACTAAGGAAGGTGTGGGGTCTCCTGAAAATGGTGTCACCTGAAGCAGAAAATCAGCTGCAGGATGATGATGTGTTGTGGTTTCAGCCATGACCAATGATATATGAGTCCATCAGAACAGTGCTCATTGTGTCCTGAAGCAAGCAAAGGGAACTTCCTTCCCCACAAACACAGTGAGGGCTCTACCTGAATGCAGAGAGCAACTTCACACACCTCACCACACAAGTGAGGCAGTCAGGCAGAAGACAGTTCAGAACAGAGCATCTGATAGGATGAAGGAAAATGAAGGGAGTGATTTCTGTGGAAAGATGGCTGTGCAAAGAGGGGAAATCGCTTACAATCACAAAAGAGGGTTAAACTGCATGGTTGTGGGAGGAGAGAGGAGGAGAATTCCTATCATGGTAACAGAAGGTAAAACATAGGGTAGCTAAACATAATTGTGAAAAGAAAGGGTCAGTGGAAAGTTCTATGAGCAAAACAATGAAAGATTGAGCTGGCTTCTTCCCAGACTTCAAGTTATTCTGTAAATTCACAATGTGTTTAAAAATATATTGGTTTCCCAAGGAGACAAGAGCAAGGCCAAAATAAGAGACCAGTGTCTGCCTTCAAGATTCTTATGATCTTAGGTGAATGATAGGATACAAACAACATTAAAAAGATATTTTTCATTTTCATGGATATAATAAAAAGTGTAAATTCACCCATTCATAAATATTTATTAAGTACCTACTAAGTGTCAGACACTCTACTGGTCCCCGTCTCTGCCCTCATGGCATTTTTCAGATGGGGGGAGAAATATTCAATCAACAAATTGTATACTTGTATACTTGCTACAAATTGAACTGGGATGATTTCTGGGACAGTCATATACAGGGGACGGCATGGAAAGCCCTGCTCAGATACACAGTCTACAGATGGGCATTTTCTGAACAAGTGACAATTAACCTAAGGTTGAAAACTGAGAACACCAGGTCAATGTACTGACTACAGAGAGCATTTTAGGTAGAGGACAGGGCAGATGTGCAGGCCTTGAGTAAAAGGTTGACTCAGGTATGGAAGGGAATGGATGCTACAGTGGCCTAAGCAAGGCAGATGGGAAAATTGGTAGATTCCAGGGGGCTGACAGGTATACATCTCTACTTTAAGAAAGTCTGTATGTTACTCTAGCTGTCATGGGGAATCCTTGAAAAGGTTTAGGTGGAGGCATGACATAATCTAAATGATGCTTTTTATAAGGAAATGCTAGTCTTTCATTGAAGAATGAACTGTAGCAGGACAAGAAGCAGAAGGACTATTGTATCCCTGTAGACATGAGAGAAGAGTTATGTGACAACAGGGTCCACAGCCTAAGGAAAGGGTGAGGGAGCCAGAATGAATAAAGGGAGTAAGGCATGAATGGACAGTGAAGTGTTGACAATATCGGCAACCAATGCTTCCAAGAATGTTGTCAGCAAAGGTGGAAAGAGAAACGGAGCCCACAAGGGCACAAGGGTCTCCTGAGAGTTTTGTTTTGTTTTGTTTTGTTTTCATTTGATAGTTTGCTTGTTTCTTTTCAGACTAGAAATACTTGAGAACTTATTCATTCATTTTATAAATATTTGTTGAACACCTACTGGGTTCTAGGACTGTTCAAACTTTTATATGCCTACAAATTGCTTGTGCCTCTTACGAATTCACTAGGTCTGGGTGGGGCCCAATATTCTGCATTCCTAACAAGTTATGTAATTATGCTGATGTGCTGGGGACCACCCTTTGAGCAGCCCAAGTTTAGGTACTAGAGATGCAACTGTGAATAAGACAAGGACCTTCTTACATTCCAATATATAAGTATATACTGATAAGACTGATCTTACTGAATGGAGCAACTGATGATGGAAGGAAGAAAAAGGGGATAGCTCATTGATATTACTGTAAAGGTGAAAAACTATGGATCTAGAACCCATGAAAAAGAAAAGGAAATAAAGAAAGAATGGAAATAGGTATGTTTGTGGATCTGGTCATGGGAAATCAAGGAGGTTACTGAATGATGGTTTCTATTTTCTCTGAAATAAAGGGCAAAATTATCAGCCGAAGGTAAATGGGAGAGTAGGAGATAGGGGAAGGATGATGCAAGACAAAGGGGAATAGCTGTTGCAGAAAATGAGAGCAATATTACTGGGGAATTCTACTGGGTTCCCAGGCTGTGCTGAGCTTCATTTGTAGTTCATGGCCAAGGATTTATCATGACAGTGCTCTGCCAGCTTTGAAGATATTCTCCAACACTGCTCAACTGTAGGCGTACAGAATGTAGATGATTTGAGATCATCCAGTGTTGGAGTATGCCAGATGAGCAAGAGAGAAGATGAGGATTAGAGGAACTGAAAATTTGAGTAAAAAAAGAAGATAGGAGGGGCTGGTGGATAGAGAGAACCTGGTGGGTTTGATGTACTGGAAGACTTAATAAGTTCCTTGAGTAAATGAGCTGAAATAGAAGAGACTATACATTATTAAAAGTAAGAATATTCAGTGACATTATAAACATGACCCTTGTCAATGAGGGATTAAAGTATTTAATCATCTAGGTGGATCATCTAGGTGGATCTCGACAATATTGAGAAGAATGGTGGGAGTCAAGAGCTCTTTATGAACTTCAGTGAGATATGTAAACTGAGCATTGTAGACACAGTATATTATAATGTTAAGGGGAGGGCCCTGGCATCAAACCGATAAGGGCTCTGCTACTTACTAGCAGATAACCCTGGGAACAGCCTTTAATTTAACCACTCACTACCTCATTTCCCCATCTGTGAAGTAGGATGAACATATTTACTTCACAGTATTATTCAATATTATTATAAGCCTGAATGAAGTAATGCCTGAACAAGAGTCAGAATTGTACCCTGCAAATAGTAAGCATTCTTTAAACAGAGCCTGTTCTATTACTACTGTCAAAGAGCTCTGTTGCTTCATTTGGAAAACTATAATTCTATTAGAATTCTATTATCTGGGAGTGTGTGCTAATTTAACCAAGTGATACTGAATCCATTTATTTATCATTTCCCAAGGCATTCTGAAGACTTCTCTTTCTATATTTTCAAATCCATAAAGTATGGTGTCTGGGGTGCCTGGGTGGCTCAGTTGGTTAAGTGTCCGACTCTTGGTTTTGGCTCAGGTCATGATCTCACAGTTTGTGAGTTCAAGCCCCAAGTTGGGTTCTTGCTGACAGTGCATAGCTTGTTTGGGATTCTCTCCCTCCCTCTCACTCTGCCCTTCCTCTGTGTGTTCTCTCTCCCTCTCTCTCTCAAAATAAATAGATTGAAAAAAAAAAGAATGGTGTTTGCTTTAGGGTTGTTTGAACACAGTTTCAAGACTGGTTATTCTACTGGCTAATAGATCAGAAATAACATGAGATTTACATTTTTAGTGTTACCTAGAAAATCAATCCAGTGCGTTTACATTTTACCTCTAGATTCTTTCACTTCCAATATTTTCATTTTTTTTTTTCTGGAAATTGCTAACTCTTCAGAAGTATTCTGCACTTGGCCAATGTAGAGTTCTACAGTAGGATTTCATTTCCCTCTAAGGTTTATTTTCTTAGCTAAAGCCACTGAGACAACTCTAACTTTGTATTTTTATCAGGCCTTGTCCACAGTGTGTTGACACAGAGGTTGATGGGCTAGTTTCTAGATTGATGACCAGTGGTTGGTAAAATGCTGTATTTCTAAAAATACATAATTGAGAGATCAATCAATACAATCGTGCACACCTGCAAGAGAATTCATTTGCCCCGAAGGCCCCTAGTAGCTCATGCGGAGGTGTCCTTGTCTTGGCCATTCACTGTGTAAATGGGCCAAACGTTAGTCCAGAAGACCAGATCCCAGAGCAGACTAAGGCATGCTGCAGGACAGGAGAGTGGTGGGGTAATGGAGGCAAGATCAAAGCTGAATGGTTTGTTTCAAGTCAGAAACTTCAGGGCAATATATTCAATTCTTTTGAGAGACATCTACTGCACAGATACTGCTGGACACTAAGGAAAAGTGAAAATTATTCAAAAGGCCTCACTTCCAGCCCAAGGAAACACCACCAGCTGGTGAAGCATTGTTTTAGAGACAGTAGTAAGGATTCATCTTAGGATAGATGAAGGATAAGTACAGATTTTAGCAAAGGGCAAACTGGGCACTGGGCAAGCCATCGGTGGATGGTTATCTACTAGTCAGAATCATGGTATGGCTCTGGGATGCCTTCTGTATTTACCTTTTTCCTTGCAAATTTATATCTTAAGAAGTAGTGCTACAGCATAAGGCAAAGCCATTTCAGAAGCTAAGAACCCTTGGGTGAAGAAGAAGTGTCTTTTAAAAGTCAGGAATGATAAAAGGTTCTCCTTTTCTGTCACCCAGCCCCATGTCCCTTGCCCTTTTGGTCCTTGCCAATGGTGCAGAATTCCAAGTGGAGTTGTAAAAGGCAATGAGGGTATTCGCTGTCACACCTGCCCACTTGTCAGAGACAGCTGTTACAGAGACAGCCCCGTTGTGGAACAGGGATGCCTTGAGAAGCCACTCAGAACAATTCACGTTATTTATTTGTCACCTGGCTCCAACTCCGCTGTCCCTTCCTCCAAATCCTAAACAGCTTTAAAACTCAGCCTCCCGATTTGTTCATTATAGTTGGCAAAAGAAGGGAGCAAGATGAAATTAAAATGTTTCCCAAGCACACACCATTTTAATTCCATTCAATAGATTATCCTGACATATTTACTCACGGCCATGTCTGTCTCAGTATCATCCATGGAAAAGTATAAATTAAAATTTTAAATTAAAAGCAGAGAGTCTGGGGAGCTTGATATCTTTTTGAAGAATGGAGCAAGTCAGCCACAGGCTCCCAGCATGAGTATCGTGGGAGCAAAGACTCTGGCAAGGCAGAAATTACAGCCCACGGATTTCCCTGCAAATACCTTCCCACATATAATGTAAGGGATCATGGAATCCCAAAGACAGGCAAAACCTCAAAGGTCATTCTTCTTCCTCCAGAATTGTGCATAAACAAACTCCTGCCTTCTGAGTTCAGGTGAAACTTATCAGAAACTGCTAAAGGACTTTCTTATTTATGAAACCAAAAATTATGCTGGAAATAGATGAGCTTTTATGCTATCCTACAGGATTTCAGTGTAATATACTAATTAAGAGAATAAATACTTTAATAAGAGGTATATTAATTCTATCACAGGTCTATAATTTATCAAACTCCTTGTCTTTCATGAGCATTAGTTTTCTAATTTATAAAATGGAAATAGCATTTAAAATCATAGATATGGCAAATATTAAAAAATAATTCTTTTACTATTATCACAGTTCTGAGAGCCTAGTAGTTAATAAATGTTTGCTATTACATTTCTGTAATTACTCAAAACTAAAGAATAATGATATACCAAACATTATAATAATTTTGACTTGCCCTTAGTACTCATTTTCCAATGTACACATACATCATTATAAAGTTTGGAAAATTAAGTAAGGAGTGTACTTTTTTGGATCTCAGCACATATACAATTCTGCCTCAAGTTTGGAAGTAGATATTGCATGTGTTCAAGTAATTGTGGCTTCATGGCCAACTAGGAGGCCAATAAGTTTGTTTGATTCATCTTGTGCCATGCTAAACAGACTACACATCTGAACAAAACCTTATTTGAGTTTTTAAAAATAACACCCTCATTAAATAGACAGATGGGCAAGGACAGATGGAGGAGGAGGGATGGGAAGTGATACTTTTTTCCAGTGCTTCTCCATTCTTATAAGCACTTCTCCTGTAGAATGTCAACTCTGCCTGTTTAAAAATATATATGTCATATATTTTTAATACACCAATCATCTTTTCTGGAATGGTGGCTTATTTCACTATTTCACTTATTTCACTGGTATAGATAATGAGAATTAATTCCCCTTAAAAAATAAAATAGAAGGCAGGCAAACTCTTTCCTTGGGCCATGAGATGCCCAAGAGAGCTACTCCCTGGGGGCAGTAAAGTCACAGGGTTAATTTTTGCAAATGTTTCCAGTGTAGACCCAGAAAGTTGCTGCTTTTAATTTATATCACCTATAGTTCTGTGCCACAGGTTGCCAGTCTAGGATAGAGAGGGTATTCTTCATTCCTGGGACTCTCTGGATTCTCAGAGGGAACCAAAAGAATAGGAAGTCTTATCTGAAAGCACCCTGAATTTCTCTGGCCTTCCCCTATTTGACTTCTGTGTTAAGGGCAGAAACCTGTATGGATAGTACTCCAAACACGTTTGCAAACCATTAAGCCAGGCTGAGCTTATGGAATTGTGTATAGAGGAGAATGTTCTCATGGAAACTTGTTACTTAAAGAAAGGTTTGCCATGAAACCCAATTACTCCTTGTAATGTGGAAAGGCTGAGGTTCCTATTCACGAATTTTAAATAAATAAATGGATAGACAAAGAAAAAGAGAGAGGGGAAAAGAGGGAGAAAAAAAGGAAAAGGGAAGAAGGATAAAAGAAGAAACAGAAAAGAATAAATCTTTAGATTGGTTGAAAACATATATAATTAATTTACTTTATACTTTTCAGCCGATGGATGTGCCTGCTTAATTGTGTTCTATTCAGGGGAATGTTAAGAATAATTATGTACTTTCCAAGCACACATTGACTGATTCCAGTTATTTTTTGACAATTCCTTTGAAACACTTCATTTCCTGGGCATCCAACAGATCTGCCCTTAAAGCATGACCTTACACTGTCCTTGCCATCAGTGGTCCTGGGTGCCCCACACTCCTCCTGTCACACACCCCTCACCTAGCACAAGTCCTAGCTAGATAGGTCACATGTCCAAGAAAGAGTTTTCTTCCACTCAAATTAACTGTGGGAAAGCAAGCAGAGTCTGGTTAAGTTAAGCCCTAGGGGATTCGAGCAGAGTGGAGAATTACTCCTGTCTCAGTTCATTATAATGAATAATAAAGAGATACTTACATGTGCTTTTTGGTAAATTATTCATCTTGTGCACTGAAGAATCAGGGCAGTAATACGTAAGGGAGACAACTGGTGCATCTGGGTTCCTATAAATACTCAATCTAACGCATTTCCAAAGACCCATCTCCTCCCCTCATTAAGAATTAGGTAGTTGGGGATGTTGGAAATAAAAGGCTTAAATCAGACACTTCCACCTCCCTCTTTGCTCTGAATGTGCAGCTCCCCATAAAGATGAGGCTGTTTATAACATATTTGTTATTTTATTGTAGCTCCAAAGTCACTTGAAGCAACCTGAGGAGCTCAGCAGGACCTCCACTTTGCTTTCTGCAGCCATCCTCAGGAGGTAATTAGGAGAGTAAGAATTGTTTCCAAACCAATAAAGCTCCTCCAGGGCCCTGCACCTACCATGTTCACCAAACCCCAGATTCTTATCTACTAAGGGTAGATCAAACCCGTCTTAAAAGAGAAAACATCTTTAGCTTGGTTCTTCACTGCTTCCTACTAGATTTAACTGTCACTGTTATTTGTTCATGCTTAGAAGGAAACAGGCTGAGGCATTTTGAAAATGCTCACCAAGAGCCTCACCATCACTCGTGTGTCAGGGTAAATGAACAAGGGGAATAAGAGAGTCTGAGGTCTTAGATTTCACTCCTTTACCCAACATAAGATTTTGCTCTTTCCATGCCTTCATCTGTTGAATTTTAGAAAATAAAAAAGTCCTGGGGCGCCTGGGTGGCTCGGTCAGTTAAGCATCCGACTTCGGCTCAGGTCATGATCTCGCGGTCCGGGAGTTCGAGCCCCGCGTCGGGTTCTGTGCTGACAGCTCAGAGCCTGGAGCCTGCTTCAGATTCTGTGTCTCCCTCTCTCTCTCACCCTCCCCTGTTCATGCTCTGTCTCTCTTTGTCTCAAAAATAAATAAACATTAAAAAAAATTTTTTTTGAAAAAAAAAATCCTGTCATTTGTCTTGTTGATATTTTCAATT